>NW_021939189.1:2527590-2645080 GCF_001715985.3 Manacus vitellinus | reverse complement strand
AAAATCACAGCAGCCACTGTCCCCTGTTTTTAGAGAGATGCAACCCTCTCTCCAGACTTCCTGAGTCCCAGGAGGGATCCAGAGGGTGAGTTTTGCTGGATGACTGATATTAAAGAGGGGATGAACTTACAGGGGATGGAGAACATGGGAGGCAAAGAAGCAGGGCCAGACTGCTCCAGCGCTGCTGTGTTCATCACGCCAAGAGGAATGACTCACCTGCACCCAGACAGAATCATGGAATCACAGAACCAGACACTGTTTGGGTTGGAAGGAACCATAACGATCATCTTGTCCACCCCCTGCCATGGGCAGGGACACCTTCCACTAGCCCAGGTTGCTCCAAGCCCTGTCCAACCTGGCTTGGACACTTCCAGGAATGAGGCAGCCACACTTCCCTGTGAAAACTGTGCCAGGGCCTCCCCACCCTCACAGGGAAGAATTCCTTCCCACTATCCCATCTATCCCTGCCCTCTGGCAGTGGGAAGCCATTTCCTGTGTCCTGTTCCTCCATCCCTTGTCCCGAGTCCCTCTCCAGCTCTCTTGGAGCCCCTTTAGGCCCTGGAAGGGGCTCTGAGGTCTCCTTGGAGCCTTCTCTTCTCCAGCTGAACCCCTCCAGCTCTCCCAGCCTGGCTCCAGAGCAGAGGGGCTCCACCCCTCAGAGTATCTCCATGGCCTCCTCCAGACTCACTGCAGTAGGACCACATCCTTCAGGTGTTGGGGCCCCCAACGTCAGACACCACATACCTGCTGCCCAGCCCCTGCCTCCCCACCTGCACCTCCCGGCATCCCCACCCCAGAGCAACCCCCAATTTCCCCAGCAGGGCTGCCCAGGGGCAGGCAGGAAAAGGAAAGATGCTTTTCCCATAAACCAGCCCTGCAGGTTGTGCAGCTGCTGCTTCTCCTCCACCACCACGGGGCCAGGGATTTCAGCTGGGCTGGTTTAATGTGGAGCTCCCGTTCTGCTCATTTCAGAGCAAAATTATACCGCAGAGTTGCCTCTCCTTGAAAGGCTCCAATCTCGCGTGTCAGTGCCAGATAAATAGTTTTCATTCAACAAATCAATGAATAGAAACAAAGTACAGCAAAATAATGTCAAGTCATTTCACTGATAACGACAGCTGCTGGGCTGCACAGAGACAGGGAGAGCAGGAGGGGGTGTGGGGAATAGATTAAAAAATGTAAAAAGCAATGAATCACAGCTGGGGGGAAAATCATAAAACCACAAGCCACCGCTGCTCCCACACGAACGTACACGGTATTTACTCATCTATTTGCAACCAAAGCTCAAGGAGAAGAGAAAAGGAAAAGAGGGAGGGCAACGGTGAAAGTGTATTGGCCAAAATATCCTTGTTGGAAGAGCAAAAGGGCTTTTTTTCCCGGCATGAAAACCCAACACGGGATGCAAACAGCACAGCACCAGGTGCTGAGGGAGCAGGATGCAGCCCCAGCCCTGCTCCTTCCTCCCACAGGTTCTTACCTTGCTGCTTTTGGGTCATCATTTTCTTGCTGTTGGTTTTCACCTTGGAGCAGTCCTTTGCTGTTTGCTTTCAAGAGAGGAAATCCTGGCACTGGGAATTCCCTGGGAAACGTGCAGCCCAGTGGGGCCAATGCTCGTGCCTGTGCCGAGGAGCTCAGGTGAACCAGCACAGGTTGTCCACAGGTCTGTTGGCAGGAGCAGCCCAGAGGATGATCAGCCTGAGAAAAGACTTGATGCTGGGGAGGAAAATGCAGCCCTTTAATCCCAGCTACCATTTGCAGTTTTGTTACTAATCCCATAAACTGAAGAGAAGGTTAATTGTGCCCAGGCCATAAGTTCTCCCAGGAAAGATTTTCCCTTTACCCCCTCCCAGACCAGCACTGCGACCCCAAACACTAAAAATAAACCATGACTTCAGCCCTGAAAGGCTAAATCTTCACTCCTTTCCCCTGGGGCTCAAAAACCTCCATGGATAAACACACTAAGGATTGCAAACTGGGAGCCTCGTGTAGGAATGAGCACACGCCAGTGCTTCCCTCCCACTGAAACAGGGGGTGCTTCCCCATGGGTGAAAAATCAGAAATGAGTGAAAACATGAGTTGTGACTGTGCTGAGCCACCCCAGACCTCTTGGGACAGCACTGCATGGAACTGGGGTGCCTGCCAAGCCCATTCTGCTCACAGAGACACAGAGGAGGCCGAGCACAAGCTGACTGGAGCAAGGGACATCTCCTCTCTTGGGGAGTCCATTCCATACACACAGGTCCCTGTGTCCCCCTGCCTTGACTCCAGGGTCACCTCTTGTGACGTGCCATCCCCGGTACGACAGCTCCGGCTGGTGGCTGCCGAGGGCTGGAAACAGCACTCCCATGGAAACACTCAGGAGAGGGAACGGAGTTATGCCAAGGAAATGCCTGATCTTCCTGATGGTATCCTAATGGTATCCATCTCCCAAACCACAAGGGACAGGAGACATGGCAGATGCTTCTGCGGAACACCCGACGTGCACCGAACACACATCGCTGCTGCCTTCCCACAATGAGGAGGGAGATTTAATTACACACAAACTCTACTAAATCAAGGAGAGAGACAGTTGAAAACAGGGTAGGAAGAAACCCAACATTTAATTCAATTTATTTAGCAGCATCTTTATTGCAACAAAGGTTTCGTAATAAAACGCAGCAAAACTAATGTCTCCACTTTACATGATTAAAAGCCATGGAGCTCGGGAGGGTGGGAGGGAGGGAGCCCAATAAACCCACTGGAGTGAGACATGCAATTTTGTTAATGCAAACAGCAGGCACTTCATGTTCTCAAATTAAACACCTGAACTTCTACTGTGCACAACAGCCAAGTAAAAACAGGGAGATCTCTCTTCCCCCTCCAAAGGGGCACACGGGAAGGCCCTACAGGGCCCTGGTACTCAAACAGGCAGCTCAAGGCAGTGTCCTCATCTGGCTGATGCTTCAGTTACTGAGACTCGGTTATTGCCTTGGCAGAAGTTGGGTGTCACATGCCAGCAGCCTGTCTGACACACAGACACCCAGCAGGAACACAACCCACTTCTCCTGGCAGGGAATACGGGTTGGGACCCCCGGGATGGGAGTTTGTGAGTTCTCCATGATTTCCCACCCAGTCTCAGACGTAGGTGCTCCAGGGTTCAAGCATTACCACACCATCCCGCTCAGAAAGTTTTTCCATAGCCTATTCCCAAACACCACTAATAAGTAGGGAATGCATTTTCCATTCTAATACAATGAAGTTAGTTATTTTCAAAGCTTTACTCAGTGCTTTGAGCTCGTTATTCCATTGAGTTTGTAAAAAATAAGCAGTTGTAGGTAGGTACTAATTTTACTTTGTTCTGAATAAAAAGAGACCATGAGAAACAAAGGGGGTGGGGGTGAAACCCAACAGCTCTGCACATCCCACACTCACGAGGCATCACTGGAAGCTGCATTAAAATGGGGTGAAAGAACGTGCTTCCACCAGAAACAAGCACAACCCATCCCAAGCACCTCAAAAGGGGGGGAACTGCTGGCACCAACACTCAACAATTCAGTATCTCAGCACTCAGATCCCCATATTTCACATATACCCTTAAATATATGAAAACATTCATCTCAAAGACACCTGTGCCACCACCAAGGAAGGCTCAGTCCTGCTCCTGCTCAGAGCAGGTGTCCTCTTGGACATTCCAGCCTCTGGTTTGGGAGCCATAGGGATGGCTTCCTCCTCCAACCTCCCTTGCACGTGCTCCCCCAGTTCTGCTGAAAACTCACTAGTTCTGCTGAAAACTCACATTAACCAAGAGATTTTTTTTAACATGCAGAAAGTGACAAAGTATAATCCCAAATATCAAACAGGCTGGAAACCTCCTCGAGCAACATTCCCATCTCCAGGACTGTAAGGTCAGACCAGCACCTCACCATAGGAGGTGCAGGAATACCACTCCCCCTAAAAATATGGATACAACAGTCCCTCAGCACTGACACCACCTTCCTACCTCTGCAGTCTCAATCACAACAGGCTTTGCCCTTCTTCACTGGGAATTTAGCTGGAATCAGACTTCATCTAAGGCATCTCTTCTGCAAGAACTACAAAACTCTGGTGATAAATCCTCCAGCACTTCCACAGGATAGGAGAGCACGGGGTCTTAAAGTGCTTAACTACGGTAAAAAGGAAAGAAAATGGTGGGAAAGGAAGAATCCATAATTTATGTTGCAAAACAGAGCAGTTACAGTACGTTGTACTTTAATAGCTTTTCGATGTGTATATTTAAAACAGGGGAAGGATGCATTATTAAAAGTTATATGTCAGCGCTTATAATCACATCCTGCCTCAAATCCAAACCCAGCCTGGTTTACTTGCATAACATTCAGTTCTTCAGTTCCCCAAAAAAAGCACTGTTTGATGAAGGCCATTTTTGTTCTGTTTTTTTAAACAAAAGGATCGATTTCATCTTAAAAATCATATACATTTACATTCAAGGGTAATCACCTCTAGAAAAAGAACAAAAACACCCCAAAAAAGCAAGTTAATTTAATATTGAACAAAATATAAACAACCTTGGAAAAGGTGATACCATCCACGTGTAATTTTATACATATATGTATATATGAACAGATATAGATATATGTATATATAATACAGCATAAACACATTGGGAACACAATGGAATTCCAGAGGAACAGCTTATTCTTGTCTCCACTCACTGTTGTGTTTCTCCTCTCTCAGTGCTGACTGTAGCACACACCAGTGGGATGCTGCCTTTGCCTCAGCCACAATTAACCACTGAAAAAAGACATTCCAGGAGCTAGGCTCCTTCCCTGCCATGCCCTTCCCAAAATAAACCCGTTACTGACCTGCCAGTGGCATTTTAACTGATCCACTTACAATCACTGTGGTCTGAAAACCAGCAAACAGCCCAAACCGAACCTCCCCGCTGCGGAGGGAACGCGCCCTCACTGCAGGCCTGTTGGCTTTGGCTCTTCTGTGTGGCCCAAATCCCAGATCCTGTTCTCACACAGGGATTTTACAACCGTGTAAGTGCACCAGCTCCCACTGCTTCGGTGCCCAAGGCCAGCAGTTTAACTGGAAAACGATGCGGTTTGATCCGACACAGCCAGACTCTGTTCAATCCCCCAGTTTCGGGATCGAGCTGAACAGCACAAAAATCAAGGGAAGTACAAGGTTACAACATGTGGAGTACTAAGAGTGTAAACACCAAGAGTGATTCCAGATTTTCAGCAGATGAAAAGAAAATCGTGCTCTGCTCCTCTCTAGCACCAAACGAGGAAGAAAAGGAAGTTCTTGGGTTTCTAAGAAAACCATTAAAACTTATTGGAGTCTCAGAGGCAAGTCCCAGGGGTGGAATTTCCTGGATTAAAGAGAATCATTTTGCTATGGATTTCTATCCTAAACGATCTGTTGCCAGTTAAAAGTGCCCTCACACCCTTATGCTTTTCAGCCAAGCCTGCTGTGTAGTTAAAACCTCACCAGCAAAGCCACTGGGACTGCAATCCCTCCAGGATTTGTGGGGTTACCTGAAGCTGCACGGAAAGGGGTTCTCAGAGACAGCATCAGCATCATTATCATGCTACAGAGCAGTGCTAGAAAAGACCCAGGAACAGGGGACTGGACAGAGCACGAGCCTGGGAAAAAGTCCCTCATACAGCAGGAAATTCTATGTAACAGTTCATATTGCCCCACATCCTCTGCAGAATTAAGAGTATTGAATTTTAAAATCCTAACAGGATGCAGATGCCTATATCATGCTGATGTGAGGGTAAGGAAAGAGTATTGCAAACCCAGCTCCACAGTGAACATCAGGGAAAAATGTCAGTGGGATGCACTTTGAAGCTTGTTTTAAAATTTACAGAGTTTCAGCTCTTTGACTTAAGTTAGTTTGCACCTCAGAATAAAAGATTGTTATGTCCATATCACAGTAAAATATCAACTCACTTCCCCATTGAAATCAAGTACAATCAGGATAGGATCTCAAGCTGCTGGAAGAAAAAGAGAATGATTTATCCTGGGGGAGAAGGAATCAAAGAACCTGGCATCAACTGAACTGAATTCAAACTTTAAATTCATTAGGAGGCAGCTTAAAAGTCTTTCTTCTTAAAAAACGATTAACATCTAGAGAGGTGATGTGTCCAACTTGTGACCAGCTTCTAAGGAGTGAGACACATCCCCCTCATGAAGCATAAAAGCTATATGATAGCATTTAAAATTAATACAAGTTGTAACCATTCAGGTAAACAAAATCCTGCTGTGTAGTGAGCAAATCATCCAGTATTATGTAATAAGATACCAAGGAACACACTGTAAAAATACATCAATTATGTCATAATGCTTTTAAAAAGTGAAGCTCTGGTGCTGCAGAAGGACATTATTTTCAGTTTCAGCTCCTCCCCCCAGAGAACACCCATGGTACTGTGTTATACCACAGACAGTGGATTTTATTTACAGCTTAAACTTCGAAGTTATTAAATCACCGTACTTTCATTTCCTGTATGGCACCAAATTTACTTCTCTAAAAAAAGTGTCTGTGAGTGTGTGTACATGTGTGTACGTGTGGCAGGCACCAGAATGCAACGTTCCATCCTGTTTGCTCTCCTTCCCTGCACCTCCTCGTCCGGAGCACAGCCCGTGGAGCGGAGTGGAGGGGTTGGTCACAGGGCCTTCAGGGCAGCGATGTGAGAGCCCAGGTTCTCCTGCAGGTAATACAGCAGGTGCAGTTCATAGTGCTCTCCTGACTCAGGCACCCTGATGCTGTGTCTCTCCTGAGGGTAGATCTAAAAATGGAAAAAAAAGTTGTAGATATCCACAAGAGTTGCGGGCACCAACGTCTAAACCCATCCCAGAGCCACATTCCAAATGTCCACGGAATCCCCCTGCATTAACTCTGAGCTAACACACCTCATCCTCCACTGCCTGAACCCAGAGAGAACCCACTGCACCCCCTGATCCAGGGCTGAGCCTGGCTGAGAAGAGGTAGCTCCTGCCCAGAGCCATCCCGTCAATCAGGGCATTCCCAGTTCCCAGTGTGGTGTGGGATACCTGGGCTGCACCTGCCTGACTAGCAGGGTTTAATCAAATTCATAACCCTGTTCCACACTGCATGAACACTCCTGCACTGCCTCCCAACTGAGACCTCCTTGGGAGCAGCCTTAGCTGCTCATTTGCCCATTTTTTTTTGTTTATTTGTAAAATCTTACTTTTAAACAAATGCTGGGCTCAAATGCTACATTTTTATCCTAGAATTCCAAGCTGCCCTGCACAGCCATGCTGCAAGTTCTAGTTCTGGACTCCCCAAAGACAGACACATCACCTTTACACCCTGGTTCTGGCCTTACCTGTAAGTCATAGGGTTTCCCAGCTCTCACCAAAAAGCTGAGCAGAATACTGGTGTGTGCGAAGTGAACGTTCTCATCCAGGAACCCGTGCAGCAGCAGCAAGCGGTTTGGTCTGGGAAAAGCAAGAGGCAAACAGTTCTAGGCAGCATCCCAGCCATTTCACAGTCCACACACATCCATTCAGAAACACTCCTTGGAAAAAAAATGTTTCCATTAAAGGCAGTGACTTCACTGCTGTTAATTGCTCTGGATGGACCAAACTTATTCCTTCTTCCTCTGAAAGTTCTTCCTGCACGTGCATATCACAGTCAGACCTTTTATTTGTGTATCTTATTTATTCTCAGCAATATTTCCTGGCTTGGACAATGCAAGGACTTAAACCTTGCTTAACACTGCTGATTGTCAGCTCTTTGGTGAGAAAGCCCCTGGTCCCAGCCTGCTCTGCTGTGCTGACATAGCCTCAGAACAGGCAGAAAACATCCTGATCAACTAATTTTTGTTCCACTTAATGTGGCTCTGAAGTGCTAATCACAGCTGAAGATATGTTTGTCATTTCTTTAGACATAAAAGATACTCTTTAATTATAGCTACTATGAAAAGGATTACATGGAATGGCCTGTAATTATACAAATGTTCATTCCAGCATTAAATTTATTAGTGTTGGGTACTGGTGGGTTTTTTTAATTATTATTTAATGCGAGCACTTGTGATTCCAGGACCCAACTGCCATGAACAGGGAGATAAAAATGTGTCCGTGGGGCTTGAACTTTCCTGGTGGGAAAAGCAGAAGGTAGGAGGCAGAACCAAACTCACTCAGAAGGGAACTTCTCAGCCTGCATGGCCACGGATCCCAGGTAATAGCCCTGCTCGTTGTGCTCCGGGTGGCCCATGTAACGCTCCGTGTATCCCGTGTCGTAGAAAATCCACAGCGTGACGGGGGCTCCGGCTACAGCCACCTGGGAATTCCACAGGAGAGGGCAATGACAACACCAACCCCTGACCAGGCATGTCCCTCCCTCCCCCAGCTTTATCCTGCTTTAACTGTGGAAAAAACAAAGCACTGCCCACCCTCCCTCCCCTAGTTCACACGTGGCACGGCTGGGCTATGACCCACATGTGCTGAACACAGGGAGATCCTACAGATAAATCAGAAACAAAACCACCTGCAAGGGCTGCTGAGGGACATGGATTTTGTGGATTTTTGTGCTTTTACATTCATTTGAATATCTAACAGAAACTGGGAATGATGGCTCCCTAGGACTCAGCTACCACCAGCTTGTAGAGAGGCTTGTGGAAAAAAAGACCCAAAACCTCCCCTTTGCAAGGTAAGCGTTTTTAAAAGTAAAAATATAACAATCATTATGGATTGAGACAAATAATCATTAAACCTCCCAGTAATATTAGGGTCAGACTTGGAGAAAGCAAGAGCAGCCACAAAGTACAAAACACACCCCGAGAGCAATATCCAGCTCTTCCCACATCTCTGCCTTTGAGACATGCCCAAAGGCAGTCTGGACATTTATTACAGTGGTCTAAAGTCAGGCAATCACAAGAATTTCAGCACCTCTCCCCATCCCCAGCCTGCCCTCCTGGTTGCTTCAGAGCACACTGCTACGAAGCACCACAGGCAATTTGATCTGGGAATAGATCTGTCTGCAAAGGAACTACTCTCTCAGGGCAGGAAAGAGGGAGGATGAGAAGGAGGTGTTGTTTTTCAGCAGGATGGTTTCTCTTACCTGGTTCACAACACAAAGAGCTCAGCTGGCACAAAGTGGGCAGCAGCTGAGGCTGTCTAAGGCACCTTCAGCACAGGTGACCTGAGACTGGTGGAGCTACACCAGCACAGCTAAGTCACTGCGAGCTCAACAGTCCAACAGTTTCAAGCTCTCTTACACAGATCCACAGAAGGAACATCCATCTGTGCTCAGCTGACTGGGGGGAACAGTTGCTCCTCCTCACCCCAGCTCATGAGAACAGACTCAGATATTCCAGAAAAACTGGCCTACCCCAACAGCCCCCCACTCCTCTGCCATGCCAGGCTTCTTGAATGGCAAATGTGTTCTGCCCAAAGGTAGAGTGCATGGATTTCTAGATCTGCTGTCTGTGAAATACCAAAAAAATAACCAAAGCCTGGAAGCCTAATTAGAAACACCACAGAATAAATAAATAGAAAAGCAACTTCTCTCTGAAGTCACCCAAATAGAAGAGCCTTGAAGAAACTGCACTGTGCCCTCACGTGTCCAGAGCAAGCTCCGAGGTCTTTGTGCTGTGAACACTCATGGGAGGTCACACAATTAAAGGAAAAATTCTGTCTGCACCACCAGAGTAAGTACTCAATGCATGAACATACCCTGAAGATATCTGACCTCTGTGTTAAAGCCATGAGGGAGAGGTATCCTCCGTAGGACCAGCCGTGGATGCCGACACGGTCCAGGTCGATGAAGTCGTACTGCGACGCCAAGTACTGCAGCCCTTCCACCTGGTCATCGATCTCTATCTGCCCCTGCGAGGCACAGGCAGAGGCAAGTTCTGCTAGTTACAGGAAACAGTTTCATTCCCAGGATTTCCCAAGGAAACCACCTCCAGAGCTTTGCTGCCAAAGAGTAACCCATGCTGAGAATGGAAGTGTCCTGCAAATCGCAGCTGGTGGGAGTCACAGCCCCCCTTAGGCACCACTGTGTGTCAGGGCTGCCAAGCTGGAGCTGCCTCACACCTCACAGACATTTTGTCTTTCCCACACTGAGCACCTTTCCTCCCTCAAATCTCACCTATACCCAGTTCCTGTCCCCAAACCCAGGCAGTGCTGGGCACCTGCACCAAACCAGTGCTTCAGCTCAGGTAACACTGGGACTCAGACCCACCTCTGGCTGAGCACAGAGCCAGACTCAGAGCTCCACTTACCATTTTGTATTTAAAGGCTCCTTCAAACTTGAGCCCTCGGTGGCAGGAGCCCCTGTTGTCAATGACAACCACAACGTAGCCTAAGGAGGCCAAAGTGTTCAGTCGGAAATACTTGATTCCTTTGAACCGGTTGTTCACCAGCTGTACCTGGAGTACAAGAGCAGCACAACCACACGTGAATCAGAATCCAGAGGTCACCTCTTAATCCAACTTCTGATCTTATTTCTATTTCCCTTCCTTTAAATGGTTTATATTATTATAATGTAAAGTTTTTAAGACCCCTACTCCCTGCTGAATTCCCCCTCCCTGCTATGAAATAACCTCTCCTCCCCCATTCTGTGTCACAGGTATGAAGAGCTGAACTGAGCTCCAGTGAGGCACCTGGAGAGGAAAGGGAGACAGAACTGGGAACAGGGACTACCTGACTCCCCTTTGCCCCAGTTTCATCTCTGCTGCTGTTCTCAGACAAGGGAAGTGCCTCAATCCAAGAGCTGGAAATCCTGACTCCTTACAGCACCTTTGGCCAAGCAGCCATGCACCGAACAGGCAAAATGCCACATGCTGCCCTCAGCATGGAGCAGGAACTGCTCCTGCAGGAGAGGGCCAGCCAGCCCACCCCCTGCTCACCACTCACCTGAGGGCCTCCATAGATGAAGAGCACAGTGGGGTACTTCTTCCCAGGCTGCAGGTTGTGAGGTTTGTACATCATTCCGTACAGCGTGAACCCCGTGGAGCTCTCGAAGGAGAACACTTCAGGAGGAATGTAATCGGGAAGAGGGCCTGCCATGGGAGGGAACAGGGAGACTGCTTTAACAGGGCATGGATGAATAATGCAGCTCTGCTTCAGCCCTGCCCTGTCACCAGCCTCACTGTAATCCCAGCAGAGCTCTCCCATGCTTTCCAGTGGATGTGGCTGGGTCTAGACAGAGACAGGGAATGCCCCAGCCCTAGGTGAGCTTTCTCAGCCCTATCACATTCCCATCCCTGCTCTCCTGCTAACAACAGTAACTCTTCTCCCCTGACAGCCATTACAGATGTCCTGTCCCTTCCTAACCCCTCTTAGGACTCACACATTAGTATGTGGAAAGCACAGGATATGGAGCATGCCTTAGGGAAAGCGAGATGAAAGGGAACAGAAACACAACAGAAAACAAAGCCCAAGAGCTGTCCCACAATCCCAGGAGCAGGCAGCAGCACACACTGTTTAAGAAGTGCACACCCCTCCCCAGGAGCACACCCGTGAAAAGACACATTGCACAGCGTAAAGGAGTGCACTTAAATCCCTTCCTGAGCTAAAACTTGGTATTCTCCACATAAATTCCTTCATGGTCTGTTTACGCCCATTTGTTGCTGAGCTGAAAATGTCCCTCCTGTAATTCCAAGAACTCCTCACACAAGGCTGAGTTTCAGACAAAAGTCCAGTCACCCACAACAAGAGCAAATCTCAAGCAAGCATATGCTGGGGTTATCTTTCATCCTGTGACCCTGCTTTTCCTGTTCCTCATGCATGCCATTACCTGCTGAATCCAAAATGGTAGCCCAGAATTCCTTTGTCCTGTGAGCTGCATCATCTTCTGACCCTGTGAGCCGGTACAGTGACACACAGTGGGGGTTCTTCTGATTACTGTACTTGCTGATGAACATGTCACAGTCCTGGGGAGAAAAAGAGCATGCCCTGAACTCCTCAGTGCAGAGGCACAAGTAAAACTGAACACTTCTTTCTGCATCTACATCTTTCAGAAGATGCTTATGGACCAAATTAAAGCAGGAAGTCTGAGCACTTTTGACTCTGAAACGCTACAGTCCTTGGCAAGGCTCATATTAACACTACAAAGCCAAAGATACACCTGCAAAGCCAACAGTGGCAGGAGGACCTGGTCACACACCTCCCTCTGGGTAATGAATTCCCAGCTGGATGCCTGGAACTCCAGCCAGTGCTATCCCAGGCTTATCTCCTCTGGTCACTGCTCTCTAATCCACTTCAGAAAAAGAGTCAGGCTCAAAGAGTTTCCAACAATTCATCCTGTCTCCTCTTGCCTGAAGTGACCTGGAGAGCAATGAACTGGAAGGTCAAATCTGGTTTCCAGCGTGGTTTTACACACCGACTGTACAACGTACAGGAGCCCACAACACAGCAAAAAATGTGCTTTTGTTATACATAATTACTGCCTTGGCTGCTGACTGATGAAGGATAAGCCTGGTGACAAGGCAGAGCACCCCCAGGCAGACCTGGCTGACACAGCAGGCGTGGGAGTATCCACGTTCTGTCAGTCGCTTCACTTCCCCGGGATTCTCGTAGTTCACAACGTACAAGTGATGCTCCAGAGGTGAGTCTTTTGTGCCTTGAAAGTACACCAGTTTCTTGGTTTCATCCACATAGATCTGCCAGAAGCAAAACAGACAACACATCCCTCAAGATTGTTCCTTATCAAAGTAATACCCAGTTCTTCTGCCTCCAGGTCTCCCCTCAGGCCCACTTCCATAGTGCTGAGTTGGAGCCCAACAACCCGCAGGGAATAAAAGCCAAATGACTGTTCTCACTGTCCACAACTCTGTCACAGTTTGCATTTCACACCTGGTTGATCAGCTCTCTCATGTAGGTTCTTTGCTGTTCCCAGTCTCCCCTATTGTTTGCTGTGCTAAATAACTGTCCCCCATTCTTTGTCACCTCCACACTCTTCAGATCCTTTCCCAAATCATGTAGGATATAAACCATCCCAGAAGGAAATCAAGGCAGTAGCTCCCTGCTATATTAAATATTCCTCAGTTGTCCCTTCTTTTGGAGGGACAGCAGGCAGCAGAACAGATTCAAACTCAGGTCAACTTGCACATCTCATTCCCCAATCCCATTTCTAATTACTAGGAAGGATTTCCAAGTCCTTTACAAAGACCAAACCAGTAAAACACTTCTATGTGAGCTGCTGTTTGATTCAAATGATCAAAGAATTCACCCAGCTCAGAGCTAGAAGAGCAGCAGTTTGGGGAGCATTCCTTCCCTCCTTGTGCAAGCTGACAAGTTATATTGAACAGAAACACTGGGTATTCTGGCTAAAACCAGACAGGATTAATGGATTATGGTGATCCCTCCAAGAGACCATCTCCCTGCAGTGTGTGGCAGGATATCTGTGCAGGAAGAGCAGGGCTTACGTTGGATCCATGTCTGCCAAGCACTTCCCATTCCCCACTGGTAATTGCTATCTCCTCTTTGATGAGGCACTTGAAGTCACCTGCAAATAACAAACATGAAGAGATTTTACACTTTAAATTTTTACAAAACATGGTCACAATAATTCTTCTTCTTCCCAAGCTTTTTTCCTAGAACTAAGCCCAAGAGCAACCTGTTTCTGCAGCAGACCCCCAGCTCTGCCAGCTCCCCAGACAATGTCAGGGCTGGGGCTACTTAACATTCTGTGAAATATATGTCAAAGGATTCACAGGACATACTTTTATATTTTTAAAGTATTTTGTCACTTGCATAGAAATAAAGGTTTTACACTTAAAAAAATGGGTGGGTAAAGGGAACATGAAGTGTCAAAAAATGAGCAATTTTGCAACAGGGTGGGGAACAACTCTGCTTTTCTAAGACAGTCTAATTTCCCTTAGAACGAGGGAGATATAACGAGAAAAAAACTCGTATGCATTCAGAGAAATCCAACCCACCCAGGATATAAGGCTACCCAGGAAAAAACAACCCACCAACAGTTGCATGAAACTAGGACCTCTAGGAAAATTAGGTGTATTTTTTGTGCATGCAGAGTTCAGTATGCCTTTAACACATATCAAGTAAATTAAGTCTCACAGCATGAAACTGTGAATTAAAGGACACGTGCTGTGGAAAAGTCACTCTGGGAGCTCTGCACACAGTGACATCCTGCATCTGAGCAAGACCAAACCCCAGCAGTGACAAGGAAAAGCCAACTAAGTCTCACAGTATCACAGGGAGCTTTTTTCCCCCCATCTGTTTTTTTGGAAACTTTTCCCTCTAGTCCATAAGGAAGGGTCAGGGTTAAAACTAATGCATGCTGAAAACAGAAGAATTTCTGTTCAAGAGGAATGACTGTACAGGGAAGAGCTTTCCTGGACAACAGCAGAAGTTTCCAATAAGATAGTAATTCCTGCCAGCTGGAAGGACATTTATTTCCTCACCAGGCAGCAGCAAATGCCCAACTAAAGCAAAAGGATAATTTCCCTTACTGGGGGCAGGGAGGCCTCCACAGGACCGTTTGTATTTGCTCTCCTTCAGCACCGAGGTGACTTTGTACAGGTGCCGGAATCCTGTTTTACACTCGGAGGCAAAGATGAACTCTATCTCATCTTCCTGGGTTTGGGGGAAAACATGGAAGATATCGTGGATCTGTGGAGACAGAGCAGTGGGTTATTGTAATTAGTCACACAAAACACCTTCCTCTTGGTGCTCAACACACACCACACAGTCTAGGCTAACTGGGTGCAGCACTGTCCCTTACTGGGAGAACCAGTTACACTTTGAGCTGGGGGATCTGCAGCCAGTGCCACATCCTTACAGTTCCAGCTTGTTGCCAGTCTAACTCTATATGGTGGTCACCAAACTAATGAAGTTTTTCTGCACCTGCCTTTCTAGCTTGGTCACAGGGGTGGGTCCAGCCCTGCAGACCTCTGTCCTGTGCTGTCTGCAAGCCCTCAACTGAAGGGTTATTTTAAGAAAGATGAGCTCACGTCATCTTCCCACTCATCAAGAACTCTTCCTTCAAGGGAAAACCCTTTGAGGGACTTGGAAGCATTTATCTGCACAGGATGAGCTGCCAGTCAAAAACCACTCCAGCCAGTAAAAATACTGGAGGAAGGAAAACTCACTGCACCATCCTGAAACCACGACACCACTGCTAAGGAGAAAACTTGGTATCATAGAGGGCAGTCACTGTATAGGGACCATTCACTGGAAGGCTTTGTGCAAGTGCTCTCTGCTGAAAGATCCAGCCACCTGCCAGTGATTGATGCTCCAGGTACACCTCCAATGGCATTCCCTTTGATCCTTGGATCTGTATCTGCAGCAGTGTGAGGAGGGGCACACGTTTTTGCAGCAGTAACCAGGCACACCAGTGTCTGGTCACAGCACAGGCCCTGCTGTTCACTTGCCACAACATCACACCCCAATCTATTTCACCAAAAACAGTAGTTCAGGAGGGAGTTAGTGCCTGTCAGCAGACTCTCAGGACTTGTTCACCCACTATCATCTTGCTACATCTTTGTTGGCTGAAGAATATTTAATCTGGTGGTGAAGGACCAGCACCAAGAAGCTGCAGAGTGGCAGTAACACTGTGGGCAAGGGGGTGCTCAGGACCCCCAGAGCCCTGGGCTCTGCTCCTGCCTCTGAACACTGTGCAGCCTCAAGCAAAGCAGCTCTTGTTTTCACATCCCAAATCTTCCTGTTCTCTATATACTGTTTTTAACAGCAGGAAGCACAGAATATGCACAGAACTTGCACAGTGGGATCCCTCTCTTAAGCAGCACAAAAACCACCAGCGCTGCTCAAGTGCTACAAACTGTCAGAGAAGGCTGAAATTCAAATTCTTACATTTATCCAGATGTCTGTTGTTTCTTCATAAATAATGAAAGGTGTAACAGAATCTGGGACAGCATCGATGAGTTTCTGCCTTTCCATTGCATCATCTTCTGTGGGGATGAATAATGCAGGAGGGATCAGGACTATCTGCAGCCGAGTTTGGGAGCGATCCAGCAGGATAGACCAGATGCTGTTGGGGAGACAGATATTAGAGAAAATAACATGCAACCATGAGTATGACACAGGCCTGAAAATCTCAGCAGACACTCACTAGCACCAGGCATTTTGGGGGAGCCAGGAATGTTCGACTGCAAATTAAGCACAAAGTCACGTGCAAAATTTCACCCACATAAACAAATTTCTTCCACAACACAAGAACCTATTTCACTTCATTTCAATATTGCATAAGCACTGCAGGTTCAAAAGTTTAATTCGTTCCATTCTCCCTGATTTGAATTGTGCTTCAAGGGAGAAAGAGAAGAGAAAAATCAGAGGGAATAATGAAGCAGAAAAATCTCAATTGAAATTTCAGGATGCTTGTAAAAATACTATTGCTTTAAACCTACACCTGGCAGAGAATAACACTGGCACCTCAATGGATTGGCAGCAGCCCCTGCCATATTCTGATGGTTTTGCATGTAGCTCTAACAATTATCCTGCAAAAAGCAGGATAATGTAGCAAATGTGTCCCTGGACTCCTTCCACATTTGAGGGGGGGAAAAACCTAAAAATGTGAAAGCCATCTTTAGATTCAAAAACTGGAGGAGTGCAATTCTGGAAAATCATGGAATCATTTAGGTTGGAAAAGACCTTGAAGATCATCGAGTCCAACCGTTCCCCCAGCACTGCCAAGCCCACCACTAAACCATGTTCCCAAGTGCCACATCTACATGGCCTTTAACTCTCTCCAGGGGTGGGGACTCCACCACTGCCCTGGGCAGCTGTGCCAGGGCTGGACAACCCTTTTGGTGAAAAACCCTTTTGGAGAAGCTTCTGGTGAGTTAGAAACGCTGTACTACATCATCTACAGGGTTAAAATGACATGCAAATGTAAGTAGCACTTACAGCAGGTTTTCTGATCAGTAAGTCTGGTCAGCAAGGATGGTCCAGTGGTTAGGGCTCTAGCCTAGGGCCTGGGGGACTGGGCTCATTTCTCTCCTCAGCCACAGACTTCCTGCGTGACCTCTCACTTAACCTCTCTGGGCTTCAGTTCCCCATCTGTAAAATGGGGACAATAGCACTGCACTCTCTCTCACAGGGACGCTGAGAGGACACACACACCAAAGGCTGCGAGTGCCCAAAACCAAAGCAGCGGGGCCAGGGACCAGGGAGAGAGACAGCGAGGAGCCTGGTTCGGCTTTTGGAAAAATGGTCCCCTTTGCACAAACGAGTTGGTAGTAATGTAAAAGTGAAAGCAGGCTTAAGCTGGAAGAAGAGAGAGACCGCTACAATCTGCTTCTGACTGTATCACCCCAAACCCTCTGAGCAGAGACAGGAGTAACATACGCACTATTTTCCTTCTGGCGTCCACCCAGCTCTAGCAATGTACTCTACTCCTTCAAAGAGGATCTCGAAGGGCTGAACTAGCTCTTTATCCACAACATCTGCAATCTGTTGACAAAGCAGCAATTCAGTGACACTGAGATGAACCCCCACAACCAGTTTTTTCATGCACGATGAGAGTCTGGACACAGAAGACTTTTTCTGTGCAGCTCATGCAATTGAGATTGTTCAGCCTTTGCAGCACAGCAGGAGAGCTGCACTCTACCAGTACAGCCAGGGCTGGGATCAGGGAGCGTGGATGCTGCTCACAAATCCATCCTTCATCTCGGACAACTCACTGGAACTCTCAGTTCCCCTCTGGGAAGGGGAGGTGGTTTGTACTGAGGGTGCTTTTATGGGCAGGTGCTGAACGTCCTGCATGACCTCCAGTTATTAACGTGCTGCAGTCTGTTCCTGCTGGGAACAGACAGTTCCAGTGGTACCCAAAGGGTCCTGAAGGCTTTCCCTGCCTTTGCTGGCTGACACCAGCATCACTATCCCAACAGGTGACTGCTGATGGCTGAAGGAGCTCAAGAGTAGAAGAATCCCCATAATTTATGGCTGTTACTGTATCTGTTTGGTAAGACTGATTTCCCAGCTGTCCAAAGGTCTTGGACTGGGCTATGGAAATTTCTGCATCTGTTAAAAAATCCCAGGGCAACAGCAAAGTTCATCTCTTTCCATATGGTTTTGTAAGGTGATATATTGTCTTTGCAATCAAATTTTCCCAATATCTGCAGCCAATCAAGAGATCAGTCACAGAAGGTCTAACCACCCACACCTAAAATGCTCTGCTCTGCAGCTGGGTTTTTACACCAGTGGTAGGGAAGGAAAGCACAGCCTTGAGAAACACTGCTGCACACAGACACCAGGAATGAGCCAAGGGCACTGCCTCCAGAGAAGCCAGTAAGCCATCACAACCAAGAAAGTGCCTTTGTACTGAACTGGAAAATGAACGTTACCAAAGAAGAATCACAGCAATTCTATGTATTTGGCAAACAAACAGCACAAAGACTTACTCTGCCTTCTGCATTGATTGTCACCTCAGAGATCTTGAAAGTGACCTTTGGATTTGCTGTACCTGTAAAAACAGATGTGACCAGTCAGGCACCAGTTGTTTGCTAGGATTATTGTGGTCTTACTCACACAGAACTGGAAAAGGCAAACAGCAGAATGCTCTTTGATCACATAACCTCCATGCCTGTGTGAGACAGCACAGAACCAGGCAGGGAACTGTAAACATGAGGAGATTTAGTGGATTGTAATCCTGCAAACATGCTACTGTCACAGTCAGCCTTCTCTCTCACAGTCAATGGATGCAGGTACTAGTTGGAAGTAAATGCTCAGGAGTGATCAGTACAGCAAAGCAAGCTTTGGTTCCCTGTTTGGCTCTTATTCTCAAGGTAGTACACAGAAAATGAGCCAGTGCTAAAAAGCATCTGTGAAAATTAACTGTGAAAATTAAACCTAAAAGCCTACTGCCATCACTAGTGCCATTAAGATAATAAAGCTCCATATTTCTGTTGATCAGTGAAAATCTAAAGTTAACTCTTTCCACAAAGAAGCAACTCATCCTGCTGTACAGCCCCTGCCCTGCTCCACACAGGGAAGAGGGACTTTAAAGAATAAATCCACTGCCAGTTGATCCACAAGGAGTCACATGGCAATTCCATGTACTCTGAATATTCTCAATGCTGCTGTAAAGTGCTCCCACTTCACCAAACCTGATGCACTGAGGTGAAAATACTTGCCTTGGATCACAGTGCCAACCTATTTAAGTCCTTACTTCTCCCAGGGAAGAATGTTCTCCACTTCCTCAAGCTTTACCCTCATAACATTCCACAGGAAAGGGGTCTTGTCCCTGCAGCTCACATTAGAAGCTGAGACCCACAGACTAAAACCTTTATTTGGGCTTTGGTTAGCTCAGTTTCTTTGCATTGAATAATTTCAGAAATCTGGGTGTCCACAAGCACCACAAAAACCACAAGGAGTCACCTCTTGCTTCACAGGCTCACAGTGAACCTTTCCCTCTCCTCAAAACAAGTAGTAAATGAGGAAAAATAGAAGACTTTTCCCAGTGGATCAGGGCATCTGCAAGATCTGAATGAATTCTGCTGCTGGGAAAGGTCACCCAAACAGAAGATATTTGTCCAAAAAATGAAGATTTCAGCAGTGAGGAAAGAGAGCAAAGCACTGTTATCTGTGAGCCACATGCCCTGCTGTGACAGCAGGGACATCTCAGAAGGGTCAAACTCTTCACACCTGACTGAATCAGACTTCAGCAGGTCTGCTTAAATCCCACTTCCCTGCTTCCAGTGACACTCCAGTTTATGTGCTTCAAGCCTGCCCTCACCTCTTTTTGCTGAAGCCTCCAGATCATACATTTTTTAAAAAATATGACCACATGAGTTTTTCCTGGCAGGCTGCAACATGCTGAGTTTGCTGTTCAAAGTCCAAGAGCAATCCTGGAGAACTGACTCCTTCAGAACTTGAACTGCAAGGGCACTGCCAGCAGCTAAACAGAAACCCTCCCAAAAAACCAAAAGGCTGTCATTCTGCAGCTGTTCCCTCAGGAAACGGGGCTGTAACGAGAACCAGCTCCTCAACAACTCAGATCTGCCAGGATCTGAGAGAGCAGCTCCAAAATAGTGACCATCAGAGAGAGTTTCTGCCAACTCCTGACACCCAGACAGAGCCCTCAGTAACCCCATGGCTGCAGCATCAGCACAGTCACCAGTGACCCATCTAAGCTCTAGAGCAGCTTCCCCAAACATGTTTCCACCACTCCAACACATCCCTGCTCTAGGCTTGGAGAGTCACTGCTGTCAGGTACATGGAATGAAATTCCACATCTCCCAGACACAGGGATGTAAAGCTTCAGGCTCTCACCAGTTTTGGGGTACCGGAAGGAATCTGTTCTTCTTGTCTCCAGCATGGGGGATGTGACATGGATAATTTCCACCTCTGACTCATCGTTTTCTTCATAAAGAATTCGAAGGACTTTACCCCCATCCAGTGCTGTAAATGAATTAACATTGCAGAATTAACAGGACAGCTCTCGTTATCAGTTATTGCAGGCATCAATTATCTCAGGAGCACAAGCAGATTGGAAGGAAGAAGAAAAATCCAACAAAGCCTGTGATTCATGTTTCATTAAGCAAAACTCTGAGACTCTTACAACTCCCACCTCTGTTGTGAGAAGGGAAGTCTATTCTTCCAGTGCTCACAAGGCCCCTGTAACATACCCACTGCTGACAGATCAAAAGAAATTATAAAGTTTCCATCTTGCATAGAGACAAGTAACAGAAAAAAAAACAACTCTGCCCTGGACAGCAGAGGAGAGAAGTCACTACTCGTGCCTGGATCCACCACACTTACTTGGCTGTGCCCTTGGGCACCACCAGTAGCCAGTGTATCTGTCAAACTCCTCCTGCAGCACAAAAGTGGCCACGCCAGCAGATTTTGGATCCTCCTCAACATTGGCCAGTTCTAGAAAAACAGACACCAAAGAATTAGTTTGTGATGTGCTGTAGAACCAAACCAGTTCTGCATTATCCCAAACATGACCCGAGTTCACCCCCCTGGGAAGAACTACACGATAATAAATCTGACTTCTCAGCAGATTTGTCTTCTGCTTCCACCCTTCCCTGTTGATTTATTTAGGGAGGATTTAATCCTCTCTGGCATGGCAGCTTCCTTAAGGAAAAGAAAACCATCCTCCCCTCTTACTCCTACCTAATCAGGCTCTCAATTGGTCAAAAAAGAAAATGTTCTCTCTACCTGAGCTCGGTGAGGTGGAATCACAACTTTTAAGAAAATCAAAGAAATAAAAACAACCCAAACCTTTCCCGAACAATTGAAACTGAAAACATCAACATTCAGAAAAATGAAAGCACCAGTATTTCATTCCCTGTGCAACCCAAAAGTAACAGACTTACATAACACCTCAACATGATGACATATCCATAGGGCTTCAATATTTTTCCTGTTACCCTGGAGGTAACTTAGCAGCGCTCCATAAATAATTATCATCTGAGAAGGAGTCATTGCTACAGTTTATTTTTACTGTACTTACATAATATTTTAATATTTAACATTTGAATAATCTAAAGCATTATTATAAAGTGTCAGGAATTTTAATTAACTAAAATTTAAATTACACAGTTTCAGCACAAAATGTAATTGATTTTTAAAAAGTGTTTTATCCACAATTTCCCACGTTCTTTCTTCCTGGTCTAAAATAGAGTTGGAGAGGGTAAGAAGTGAGGACCCAGGTCACTGAGTATGAGGGGCCAGCAGAAACCCCAGTGCTATTCAGAAACTGCCTCAATTGTTTTTCAAAGTCTCTGCAGCCTGATTTCACTGACAGAAACTTTCCTCCAGCTCTATTCCACCCACAGCTCCTCCACACACAAAAAAGGCTGTTCCAGTAAAAAGCAATGTGCTGTGTTTCAGGAGAAGAGCCCTTCCATATGTACCCACCAAACAACTCATTCTGCCAGATTCCACAGTGCAGGGAAAAGAATCATCCTACAGTATGTGCACCAGGGGAACCGTGACAAACAAGGTGGGATAAACAGTGGCCACGACCCCGATTTCAGGAGAACCTTTAGTGCCACTGCTCACTTCAGTCTGGCAAGAAAAAGTGCAGAGGAGGTGCAGGGGTTGGATTCAGGGTGCATTAATTACCATTGTGCACAAACGTCAGCCTCCTCTCCTCCCTGGATTCTATATTGGATATCCAGATGTCGTTGCAGTGGATAAACGCAATCCAATTTGGATCAGCTGGACAAAGCTTGGGATCCATCCGGATATTTGGACAACTGGTCTCTACCAGGATGGGTCTCAATGGTTGTTGCTGTTTGGAATTTAAAAAAAAAACCAAAAAACAAAAAAAGCAATGATGACACATGAACACATGCACAAAGTAACCTGGATTTTCAGAAGGCCACAGCAGTGTGGACACTGACTACAAATACATGTTTACAGATGAATCTACTCGTTTTAAACACACAAAAATACCATGCAGGTAATTTATAGGGAAAGTTGTGCTTGTACCATGGTTGTACAGGCTCTACCAGGGCTCTCTCCCCACTGCTGAGGATCAGCCCCAAATCAGAAGGCAGCTTGTCTAGAGAATCCTGGCAAACTCCTAAAAACAGCACCCTAAAAGGGGCTGGCAGAACATGCAACCTTGTCCTCCAAAAGCAGCTCAGGGTACAGTAAATTCCCCCTGACAACAGGGTTAGACAGACACCAGGCATCTGTTGTAATAATGAGAAATTATTTCAGCTTTGAAGTCCAGCTTCAGCACCAGCAGAGTAAAGGTTGCTTGTTCTGCAAGCTGTACAGCCAAGTGGTGTAACACATCCAGCACTGCCCCTGAACAGTGACCTGGAAGTGCAGCTTGGGGACTGAAGTTGTCTCTGATGTGACTTCTGACTCCATGAAGAGCAGGGAACCTTTTGTTGCTTTTTATGGACATTGCTAGTCGTGAAAAATAATTTAAAAATATCTACTGTCCTGCCTTGCTGCCATGGTTTTTACCATTTCTTGTAATCCTCCATCTGAGTTTCTAGGACCATGGAAATGCATCCCTGTGGAGGACTTCTCCACTTTTCCAGGGTTATCAAGGTCATTTGCAATAACTGATGATGATCATGCTCTCTGCTCTCACTCCAAGCCAAAGGAGCTCCTGGCCAGAGCAGAGAGACAGAAGAGGAGCAAACTCACAGTGAATCCATGAGGGCCTCCATCCTTCACATGATAAATCCCACTCCCTGCCTGGAATAAGAAGGTGCCACTCTCCCGGTGATAATCATAGGAGGCAATCCCGACGGTGCCGATCCGCTTCCGCTCCCGCAGCAATTCCTCTTCCCGGGAGTACATCCCATAGTCCAGGATGGCCTGAAAACAGGCAGAGAACACAATCACACCTCTGCTCTGCACGCCTCACTGTTGGAGCATCCCTGCCTGCTCAGCTTCCAGCAGCAGATGGCTGTGCAGACTGCCTCCTCCTCCGGAATCCTGCTGCCGGCTGGGAGCCCACTCCTGCTCTGCCGCTGCCATCAGCACTCGTAGGTGCAGGCCACGATCGGATCCCACACAGCCGTAAACCTGACAGCCACCCCTCCCCAGCACACCAGCATTGTTCCCAATATTCCTGGTATGAGAAGGACCAGCCTGAAGGTCTGTTACTTCTGGAATGAGCAGGAGAGGCTTTGCTCGTGTTCACAGACACACAGTGACTGGTCTGGTGGGAGGAGAGTGCAGCCCAGGTTTTATGTCTGGCTGACAGCCCTGGGAGATAACATGGGGAAAAATACACCTCATGCCATGTGGGGTTTGTCCCACCGCCTCCAACCTGCCACGCTGCCTGGGATGGGATGGTGCAGGCTTGCTGTGTGCAGCAGTGAAAAGGGAATGCACATTGCAGTGAGTGGGAAAGGGATGCTCTGCTCCACATGAGTCACGGAGCCACCGGCTGATCCTCGGGGGAACCATCACTTCCCCTGCAAGACAGCAGGGAAGTGACTGGAGACTGCAGGCTCCTCCAGCAATCCCCAGGATCTCACAGCACAGAATTGGATGTAAAATAGAATTTTCCATCTCTGTCAGCAAAGGAGGAATCATCCAGCACACACAGAGGCTATGATTCCAAACAGGAGAAAGCTGTGCTCGGCTTTGAGATGGCTGCAGGAGAATCTTAAAATATTTAAGACAATAAACTTCAAATTTTAATGATGGCTTACAGGTGCAAGCCTGAAGCCCACGTCCTTGAAGTGAAAAAGAAATGATGACTCACTGGAAAAAGATCCAGAAGAGGCTTCCAGGAAAGCAACAGGACGGCAGCTTTGTTTATGGTTTTGGGGATTTCAGAGTAGAAGAGTGTGTTCTCCCTGTTCTCCCCAGACATTGCTATGGAAAAGGAGGAGAAAATAAAGACAAAAGGTGTATTAGCTTTCTGTTAATAATTCATTCTGACAGAATTTCCAGAAAGTTTCCCAGGCCCTTCCTACAAGAGAAAGTACTGATGGTCTCTGCATTGCAGCCCCACTCTGGGAATTCCCTGTTTCACAGAAATGCAACTCATGGAAAAGGCAGAGGACAAGGAATTACACCCAGGCTCACCCCACTCTGCCTGAAGCATGTCTGTGTCTTCCTGCTGCCCTTTTATTCCATAAGCTTTATAAATCAAGGAGGGCCTTTCTGCCAAATCCTCTAGTGGGATACATGATGCAGCTCGTGTTTCAGAGATAATGGAAAAAAATAATCCTTTAGGGAGGTTTGAATGTCCCTTTCCTGCTCCTCTCCCTCAGTGCTATTCAGATTTCTGAAGGCTCCTGCCCAGGCACATGGGGATGAGCCCAGAGGGAGCCAGGTGTGCTCCAGGGAAGGCCAAGCTCAGGAAGCAGCACTTGGGAAACCAGAGCTCATCCCAGGGGCTCAGCCTTAACCCCCCTGTGATGTGCTTGAACTCAGCACCATTCAAGGATTATGATCCCCATCCTCTGAAAAGGGGAAAAAGGGACTGACCAGCAGTGTTCTGGCCATGTCACTGCACAGCACGTGCAAAGACCTGGTGAATCACAAACCTGAGCTTAAGCAAAGTAGCCTAAGTGGTGAGCAGTGGGGATAGAATATGGCTCTGGCTCCTAGGCCTCTGCTCCAGCCATTGCTTCTCTCCCTTCTCTCCTTAATCCAGGTTTTCACAGATTCATGTTCATCTAGTGCAGCTTTTGACAAAAGCATTCCTCTCCCACAAAGGCTGCTCCAAAGAGCCATCCAGAGGGTTGCTCACAGTATCACTTGCAGAGCCAAATCACTTCTATCAAATGAACATTAATTAGTGAAGCAATGCCCAAGTGAGGCACCAAGGCCAAGAACAACAAACTGCATCAAGTTCTTCCTTATCAAGACCAAAAATGTTGAGAAAAGTATTTACTCTTTGAGCTGCCCCCACCCTACACTGCTATTTATTCCCCACAGGATCCCTGGAAAACCTGCTCCATCAGCAGCTGAGGCACAAAGGACTTCTAAAATGACACATCATCGCTGCTTTGGAAGGAAACTTTTAAGGAGAACAAGGTTCTACCCAATATCTGTCATTGAGAGAGAGGAGATCAAACCTGCACAGCTTTGGGAGAGGGGTGAGAGAAAAGGGACTGAACAGACTTCCAGCTTGGGAACACTTGGACAACACTTGGGAACAGAGGACACTTCACAGTTCTTTTCCAGCTCTAATGGATCACCCCCACCCATTCCCATGCGAGGTTACATCACAAGTTTTAAGGAGACACTGAGATCATGATCCTGACTTTTTCCCAGCCAGTGTGGCCCGGAATCTCTTTTGGTTTAACTGCCAGAAATCCCAGCTGTCAGGAGCAGTCAGAGCCCCACAGCCCTGCAGTGACAGGGGCTGTCACAGCTTACCCAGATAGTAGATCCTGTCAGAATGGGGCCCTTCAGGATCGTTTTTCTTCACGAACGTGAAGTCGTGAGGGGCTTTTGCCATCATGTATCCATGATACTTCCGCGTGTCCGTCAGCAGTTTCCGGAGCTGGCTCCAGGAATGCCTCTCCACATAGAAAGGTTCCAGTTTTGGCTGCTCCTCCCTCGGGACCTGCTCCTCCCGACCCGCGGTCTCAAAGATTTCCAGCGCCGGCTGTTCAGTTTCCATGGCTGCTGCCATGTTGCATGTTTCTGGAAGGACGGGACAGCACAGGGTCAGCTCCAGCAAAGCCCCACTGCAGACCCCCAGCACACCCCACAGCAAAGAAAACCATCGCTCCACGTGGGGAATAAACCCCACAGCACAAGGAAGAGGGATACGAAAGAGATTCCTGCTCTGGAAAACAAAGGCACCACTCGGCTCTTCAGAACGGGAGCGAGGACTTCATGGAGACACAGATTTATGGCTGTTGGCCTTTCCCACACCCTCACATACCAACTGCTCATTTTAGTTCATGAAGTGGATGAATTCTTCCCCTTTAAGCTCCTCTCTGCTCCTGCCCCCTGTGATCTGCACAAATGCCCCCTCCCTGCACTGCTATGGGAATGGGGGATGACCAGGAGTGCAGCCAGAGCAGGGACAAACTGCTCAGAAGAAACAACACCGGTAGTTGCTATGAAACCATCAGGCCATTCACAACAGCTGCATGTCCTTACTCCCATTATTCTCCTATAATTTATTGGATTTGTTTGCACTTCCTTTCAAACAAAACTCAGAAGTGTCTAGAAACGACCACCACTATTTTATCACCCTGAGGCCACAACTGCAAACACCGGGAGAAAGGGGACACTGTGTAAAAAGCCTTTCCCAGACAGATTTATCTGCAGCACAAGCCCCATCCTGCCCAGCAGGTTGTTTATGGAGCAGATATCTCCTCCTGCACTCAGCTGTGCTTCACCAAGTGTAGCTGAGCTGGCATTATCAGCACAGATGTCTGGCAGGAGGAAATCAAGTCTTCCCACTGTAAATCCCAGACCCAAGGGCAGCTCCAAAACGATCCAGGCCATAAACTCCTGCCACACAGTTCATTCCTGGAGAATCCAAGGTGTAGGACTGTCAATCCTCAAAGGGAGGGGGTTCTATATATAGGATGGAAAGACTGCACTAATGCAGCCTAAATAAAGCTCTTCCCTGGAGCAAACAGGCTCTGAAGGATCCCTGAATCCCCAGGCCAGGGCTTGGGCAGCTGGCAAAGCTCCCTGGTGGAGCAGCTCTCCCACAGCTCGGCACCGCTGAGACACCTCAGAGGAGTGACAAAGACAAGTCCCACACCTTGGCCCAACCCCGTTCGAACACAAACTGCCAAAAGCAAAGCCCAGCAGGTCTGGATCCACCTTTGGCAGCACAAACCCAACAAACAAAGGTCTTTCTTTTGTCCACGCTATTTATAGCACAAACCCCCAGAATAGAACAGCCCTGTACAGCTGGAAGGAGGGTCCGAGGCGTGCCCAGAGCAGTGCTGTGCTCAGACAAGAGCCTCCAAACCTCAATCACAGAACCCGTTTAATCTGCACGATTCCAACAAAGAAAAGTCTCCTTTCCCCACCTACACCCGAGTGCTGCTGCGTCTTAACCCGACCTACTTCTCACAGCAAAAAAGATAAAAACCGAACAGGAGGAAACGTTACCGAGCCGATAACAGCGAGAACGGGCACCCGGCACGGGGGTGTCGGCCCGGGCTTGTGCCCCGGGAAGATGCTGGAGAGGTCCCCACGGCCGGGGGCAGAACCCAGGGGTCCCTCCACGGCCAGGCACGTCCCAAGGGGGACTCCCAAGGCTGGGGGCAGATTCCGGGGGGGGGGCGGTGGGCAGATCCCGGAAATCCCTCCACGGACGAGAGCAGATGCCGGGGGAAGCCCCAGGCCGGGGCAGATCCCAGGGGAGACCCCCAAGGCCGGGGGGCAGATCCCAAGGGTCCATCCACGGCCCGGGGCAGATCCCGAGGGAGCGGTGGGCAGGTCCCAGGGGGGTCCCCCAGGGGCGGGGAGCGGCCAGGCCTGGCCGGGGGCGGAAGGCCTGGCCGCCCTAGGTGAAGCCCCCTCCTCCCGCCCACCCCAGGGCTCTCCCCCGGTGCGGAGTCCCCTCCCCGCCCCGCCCCAGGCTCCCGCGGTACTCACCTCGGCTCTCCCCGGCGCTCCGCGGGCGCTGCTGCCGGGCCGCCCCGCCGGGCCGCTGCCGCCGCTTCCGCTTCCGCTCCCGGGAGGGGCCGCACAGCGCGGCACCGGCGAGGGCGCCGCCTGCCGGCCCGGATGACCGGGCTGCGGGGGTGCGACACCCACCCGGGACACGGGGACAGGGACACGGGACACGGGACACGCTCCTCACCCCTTGCACGGGGGCCGGACACGCATACACACTGCACAATTAACGGGGGTCAGGTCTTGCAACCTCCCTCGTGCGCGGGACCCGCGCGTTTCAAAAATCTCGTTCACTCCCCCCCCCGATGCCACCATTTCCACATGGACACGCTGCCCACAGCAGAAAAAAAAAATAATAATTTCCCATCTGCTAATAACGAGTGTTCAGCACGGGGCACCCTCAGGCTCCAGGGCAGTGAGCCCCCAGACCTCCCCCAGGCTCCAGAGCAGTGATTCCCACAAAACACTCCCAGGCTCCAGAGCAATGAGCCCCCAAAACATCCACATGTTCCAGAGCAATGAGCCCACAAATCACAGGCTCCAGAGACATCCCAAAACACCCCCAGGCTCCAGTGCAGTCAGTCCCCAGACACTCCTCAGGTTCCAGTGAGCCCCCAAAACACCTCAAGGCTCCAGTGAAGCCTCAAAACACCACCGGACTCCAAAGCAGTGAGCCCCCCAAACATTCCCAGGCTCCAGAGCAGTGACTGCCCCAAAACACCGCACAGGCTCCAGTGACCCCTCAGCCACTCATTTCTCTGCACCTGAATTTCCAAACTAAAGCTCCCTTTTGTCAAGTGAAGTCTTTTTTGTCCCCCTATAAACCAGAAAAAACAACTTCGCTGCAGGTGCCCCCTGGTAAGTGCAGGTGCAGGTGGAATTCCTGGGTCACACTGGGACCTGAATGCTGTTTTTCCCCACATGCTGCCCCAAAGGGTATCTGGGGTTTGTGTTCCCAAATCAAGCAGCCTGGAGATCACTGCTACAGCTCTGCCCACCTTCTGCAGTAGCTGCACAGCCCCAGCAGTGGCAAAGGTTGGGAATCCTCCATCCAGGGCAGGCTGGGGCACGGGGTCCGTGTCTCCCACCGACGTGGAGATTCACACAGAAAACCCTAAGGCTGGAAGAGGTCGTGCCAAGCTGGGATGGAGGGAGAATGGATTTGCTGCTGGAATGAGGATGGATTTGCTGTTAGAATGAGGATGGCCATGGGCAAAGGGCTCTTGTATGAGCTGCTGAGGGAGCAAGGGGCATCATTTTTGGAAGTATCACCGTAATCAGTGCTGTCACTTTTTAGTCTTTTTATCACAGAATCATGGAATAGTTTGGGTTGGAAGGGACCTTACAGTTCATCTCGTTCCAACCATGAGCAGGGACACCTTCCCCTATCCCAGGTTGCTCCAAGCCCCATCCAACCTGGCCTTGGATACTTGCAGGGATGGGACACCCACAGCTGCCCTGGGCAACCTGTGCCCGTGCTTGGAGGTCTCGGGGCACGTAATAATGGCAGTGTAGGAGTTTAAAGAGGTTGGAGCACACAGGATTGGCATTTTCTACATTTCTATCCTCCTCCCCTGGTCACTGCTGAGATGGGGTTGGTCTCTTCTCCCATGTAAGGATAGGACAAGAGGAACAGCCTCAAGTTGCACCGGGGTAGGTTTAGGTTGGATATTAGGAAAATTTCTTCATTGAAAGGGTTGTAAAGCATTGGAAAGAGCTGCCCAGGGCAGTGGTGGGGTCCCCGTCCCCGGGGGGGATTTAAAAGCCATAGAGATGTGGCACTTGCAGACATTTAGCAGGTATCTTGTCAGTGCTGAGGGAACAGTTTACACTAACACACTAGTGCCCTCTTTCCAAGGACACTGTACTCTAAAACCTGCTGTGGGCTACTCGTTTACTTTGTTTTGATCAAGTTTCACACATTAAAAAACTGATAATGCTCTCTACATGTAATTTTTTTCCATGAACTTTTTAAGCATGAGTACCACTATAGGCAGTAATTCTTTCTACATATCTATCTATCTACCTATCTATCTATCTACATATATATATACACATATATGTACACACATATATTACGTGTCTCCCAAACTCTCCTTAATTTCTCAATAAATTCCTCTTATTTTCCGCCTTATTTTCTCAACAAATGTAATCAAGAGCATGAAAATGCACCAAGCTTTCGGTTTGGGAAGGGTTTTCCAGCCGAAACGACGCTGCGATTCCCCATCACGGCAGCCCCAGAGCTCCGAGGTCTCTGAGGGCTCTGAGGGGGCTCGGCCGCCCCCCCCCGCCCCGCCCCGCGCGCAGGCGCAGCGGGGCCGCCCCCGGCGGGCGCGCAGTGCGCAGGCGCGGGGAGCGCCCCCGGCGGTGCGGGACCATGGCGGGGCCCAGCCTGAGGCCGCACGTGCACTGGGCACAGCGGCACCGCCAGATCTTCCTCAGGGTGGAGCTCAGCGACGTGCGGGTACGGCGGGGGGACACCCCTGCGGGATACCCGGGGGGTGACACCTGGCGGGGAGGGGGGGGCGGGTAAGGACTCCCCTGCGGAGAGGGAGGACGCAGGGGGACACACCTGAGGGACAGCCGGAGGGAGGACACCTGGGGGACACCCCCGTGAGGGGACACTCGGAGGGGGACAGCTGGGTAAGGACACCTGCGGGACACCCGGGGGGTGACACCTGCGGGACAGCCGGCGGGAGGACACCTGGGGGACACCCCCGTGGGGGGACACCCACAGAGGGACACCTGGAGGCACCTGCGGAGGGGGGACACCCGGGAGAGACTCACCTGCAAGGGGTGGGGGGGAGAGACTCACCTGGGGACCCCTATGGGGAGATTCCCGAAGGGGGACACCTGGGAGCATCTGAGGGGGAGTGACACCTGGGGATACCCTGGAGGGACTCACCTGCAAGGAGCGGGGGAGACTCACCTGGGTACCCGTGGGGAGGGGGATACGTGTGGGACACTCAGGGGGGAGTCACTTGCAAGGGGGGAGACTCACCTGGGGGGACTCACCTGGGGACACCTAGGGACACACACCTGTGGGACCCTCGGGCAGACTCACCTGGGGACCTCCCCGGGGGCTGTCCCTGCCCACAGGCAGCAGCAGTGGTGGGGTCTGTGCTCAGGGTCCGGGGAGGGCTGTGCTGGCGTGGGGTGACAGGACCCCCATATGTGGGTGGGTGGGTGCACTGACCCCTGTGGGCGTGGGAGCTGCCACCTAACACACGTCCTCCCTCTGCAGAACCCGGACATCACCATCACCGACAATGTCCTGCACTTCAGAGGTAGGGGTTTCACTGGGGAGGGTCTCAGCCTGCCCCCTCCCTGCTGTCCCAGGTGTCCCCACCATGAGCTGCCTGGTCCCCATCCTGGCAGGAGCCTCCCTGACAGGCATGTTGGGATCTGTCAGGCTCCCACCCACAGCCCTCTGTGTTCCAGCCCTGGGAACTACATCAAGCCCTATCTTATCTAACAAGAAAACCCCAACCTCCCTATATTTAAATCCTAGTGGAATTTCCATATATCCTTCCTGTCCCTGGTCAGCCAAACCCCAGAGAGAACTCCTAGCAGCTTTTCCTTTCACAAAGACCTTGTGTGCAACTGTTATCGAGCCTCCACATCAGGAACTAGGGCTCCATTTGGAAGGTAAAGCAGATCTTGCCCTCAAAGATGTTTTTTGGGCAGCTGGACAGCTGCACATTCCAGTACTGTGGAGCTGGTGCTGGTTGGCATGTTTGGGTAGTGCTGTGGACCTGCTGTCACTGCTTTTATTGGGTTTTCTCTTTTATTTCTCCTGAATTTCTTTAAGATGCCTCATCCAGGAGCTGCTGCCTCCCTGGTGTGCTGCAGCCAGGCCATTTGATAGGGGGTGTTCCGCACCGTCTTCACTTTGGGATCAGTTTACAGCGTGGAAGGGTGGGAATTAAACACAGTGCAGGGGTTTGGAGCCCTTCTGGGGACGAGACCAGTGTGGGAAATGAGGAATTACCCCATTTCCTGGTGTTGGGAGGGCCTCCCCACATCAATCCTACAAGCCCAGCAGGCACCCCTCTCCCTGGGTGCTCTTTCACCAGTGCAGAGCCTGAATCCCCCAGGGCAGGAGATTTCAGCTGGATTTGAGTTAGCCATGAACAGCCTTTTGAATCCCTCTTTTGGGAATCTGACACTGCCTCCCTGCAGCAGGGACCCTTTTCCAGGGGTGCAGACTTACAGCAGCTTTAGCTGCCGACTCCTGCTCTGCCCCTCCAAGCCGCATTTTGGGCTCTTGGTGTCTTCCCCATTGTCTTGTGGTTTCCTCTTATCTCCCAGCAAGGTGGGGGAAGTGCTGTGAAATAACTGCTGAATATTTCTGTGTGTGAAGCCTCCTCTGCAGGTGGGGTGTGTGGAACTGTCTGGGACCTTCACACTGACTTGATTCTTGTCTTTAGCTCAGGGTCATGGTGCCAAAGGGGACAACATCTACGAATTTGAGATCGAGTTCCTTGAGCCTGTCGAGCCTAAAGTAAGTATTTTTACTTTTCTAACTCCTGAAAGGAAACTGGCTGTGTGCTGTGTCCATAATATGCCTTTTAGGTTTTCCTGGTGACTCCATAACTGTTGCAAACTCCAAATTGTCTGTGGCATTCTTCCATCCCAGTGCTCAGCCACATTCCTGTCTTACTGCAAATCACCTCACTGGAGCTGGTGCTCCCATGGGTCAGCTCTAACAGACACAGGGCCTTGCTTGTATGGCTTGTTAAACAGCAGTTTTAAGTTTTTGTAAAGATTTAAAGCAGCAAAATAATGGGAGAATCCAGCAATGTGTTGTCTGATGCAACCCCAACTGGAGAGCAGGGGAACACTGTGCTGCAAAGTGTCAGTGGTGATGTTTTATGGCTTTTGCAGCTTTGACAAAAGGCAGAAAGTCATGAGAACTCATGTTTTCTGGCTTGTGCAGGTTTCTTAGGTTGTGATACATTGTGGCTCCTGTTGTAGAAATGTTCCCCTAATCCCTGTTGCAGCCTGACAGGAGAGAGCTTGCCTGCAAGAGCCGTCCCTCTGAGCTACTCACAAGTGGGTGGAAGGTCTGTCCTTGCCTCCCAGAGCTGTCAGGGAAAAGGAGAACTCTGGGCTGTGCTACCAGGGCAGGATTTGTGCTGCTTGTTCCTGGCTGACTTGGGGATAGAGCCACCATTGACCTCTGCTGCTCCAACAAGGGAGGAGATGCCGGAGGGTGAATTCCCAGGGTCTGCCAGCAGGCAGCTTTGTGGTGTGGCTCCTGCCACCTGTGGGTGGCAGACAGTGAACAGCTCCTGGTTCCAGGGTCTGGCCACCACTTTGTCACCTGCCTGGCCCCCAGTGTGGGAGAGGTGCCTGTCACTGCCTGTGCTTGTCCCCTGTGCTGGCAGACGTGGGCTCTGCTGGGAGCCAGGCCTGGAAGGCAAGTCCTTGCCTCTGTAGAGCTGCCTCCTTCCAAAAGTCTGTGAGTCACCATGAGTCACTGTGGGGGGACTGGAGGAGAACAGACTGAATTCTGTGCAACCACAGATGGTTGGGACTGGGAAGTATCACAGTCCAAGGTTTTCTCCTTTAGATTTGATGTGTACCGTGAGTTCCCATGGCTGGTGCCAGGCTGGCCAGCAGTGAGATGGAGCCTCTGGCAGGCAAGGACGAAGCACAGCAGCTGTAAATTACAGCTGCAGCCTTCAGATGTCTGAGGAGCATCCAGCCAGCCCTGACAGGGCAGTGCTGGGGCAACGTGCTCAGTTAAGGACACAGCTCCTGGCTCTGCTGCAGCACTTTCAGCTGGTCTGATAGGCAGTGCCACCCAGAGCAGCCTTGAGGTGCAGAGGGATGTGATGGGGGCAGCAAGGGTGGGCTCCAAGAGGACAATGCCATGGGCTATAAGGTTGGAGAGGTCCTGGGCTGCCACTGTGCAGAGGGGTGACAGTGACCACACTGTTGTCTCCAGATGTTCCCTAAGGCTGTGAACTCTTCCTCTCACTGCAGCAGATGTCATGTGGGGTCCCCTGTTTCGGACACATCCCTGGGGCTGCTGCCAGTGTTGTTTTTACCTCTGGCTGGAAGAAGTGTGTGGCTCACAGCACTAAGGTCTAAAGCCGAGATTATGGGTTCTGCCTAGGAAGGCTGGCTCTGGGGTCTGTGGTGGGATGCAGTGGTGCTGTGCTATGAGCAGGCTTCCAAACTGCTCATCAAGTCCTGCAACCATCCCAGCTGCCACTTTCTACTGGGCTGCCCTTTGCTTCCATGCCTTAGCTGGCAGAGAGATGCTTGTGCTGCAGTTTGTGTCATCCCCACCTCCTTGGTCAGGAGAACTGGGGTGTCAATTCGGTCTCAGAACTCATTTCTTAGTCCTTCTGCTGATGTGAGCCCCTGTGTCTGCCCTCAGCCTGTGTGCAGGGTGACCCAGAGGCAGCTGAACATCACTGTGCAGAAGAAAGAGAGTAACTGGTGGGAGAGACTCACCAAGCAAGAGAAGCGGCCGCTGTTCCTGGCCCCCGACTTCGACCGCTGGCTGGACGAGTCGGACGCGGAAATGGAGCTGAAGGAGAAGGTCAGTCCTGTGGGCACCCGTGGCCTGTGCTGCCACTCACAAAGCAAGGGGAGCATTTCATACAGATCCTGTGTAGAATTGGTGAAACTGTTCAAGCTGTAAGCAGGAATTCAGCAATAGGCACGTTTTGGTTGGAATTGGAACTGGACGCTGTGTGCTGGCTCCTTGCCTTGCCTGGTGTCCTGATCCATAGGAGGATCATATCCCTGTGCCATGTGGAGCCCAGAGGCAACACTCCCAGGCATTGCTTGTTCTGGGAAGCAAGATTTCTAAGGCTTTCCTCAGCCACTGGACAGGCCCTGCTGGTGCATTCCTACCACCTGCTGAGGTTGAGCAGCTCAGTGCAGCAGGGAGGTGCAGGACTGACTTGGGAGAGACTGGAACAGACCACATTCCTGCAAATCCCTTTTACAACAAACACTGCCCTGTTCCTCTCCACAGCCATGAGCTGGGAGCAGGGAGGGACACTGCAGTGCCAGGAACAGTGGGAAGGGCAGGCTGGGCTGGATGTTCTCAGTTCCCTTCAGGTCACTGGTGGGTCATGTAAGAAACAGCACACTAATAACTGAGAATTAACACAGAAAACAGAGGCTTCTTCAGCAAAAGCATCTAATTACCAGAACAAAACACACTGAAGACAGGATAACTGGTTAACACCCTCTGGCTTTTACAGTACCATAATTTCTGGATGATGAATGTGCTCTTTTATGCCAGTAAAAATTTATACCTTCTAGCAACTGGCTGCTGAGCTGAGTTTTAAACTAGCTCTGCAGTAGTATGGTGAACAAATGACTTGCTAGGTACAGTAACAGTCTTTAAAACCTTATCCTTCATTTTAAGGAAGAAGAAAAGATTAACAAAATGAAAATAGAATCCAGAGTCCCAAAAGACCGTAAGTAACTGTATCTTTTTAGTGGGTAAAGGGGTTTAGAAAGTTTGTCACTGAGATGAGAACCTCAGCTCTTTGGAGCAGTTTGGAGTGGCTTGGCGTGTCTTGGAGGGGATCTTTGTATTGTGAGCTATTAGAAATTTAGTCAAAATGGACTGCAGTTCCTGAGGAATGTAAAAAATCTAATTAGCAGTAACTGAGTTCTATCAGATGGTAAAAGCAGGCAGAACCCTTTTACTGTGATCAACAGCTTCCCTTTTCCTTGTAAGCTTTATTCTCAGAAAGCCTGGTTTGCACAAGTGTTACCATTGTGCTCTGCTCAGCTGATGTGTTTATTGTTGATTTCAGCTTTCAAACACCTAAAGAAGGGATATTTGATCATGTATAATCTTGTGCAGTTTCTGGGATTCTCTTGGATTTTTGTGAACATGACAGTACGACTGTTCATCTTAGGAAAAGGCAAGTAATAATCACTGTTTTGTTTACACGGGGGGTTTTGGGTTGGTTTTTAGTGTTGTTTTTAAGACTTTCTAAATAGCAAAATTTTAAGAGAGACATATTTAGGAACAAAACCATGAACACGTTGCCAAAGAGCACAAGAAAAGCCTCTCAAAGGCCATCACAGTGTCAAGGGTAAGAAAACAGTGTCCTCTTGAAAATTAGAGCTGTGTACTTTGATGATGATATTTGTGCTCTGCCAGGATCACTCCTAAAGCAATCAGCTGGAGCAAAATGTCTCTCTCACTGCAATGCTGGTGTTTCTGAAAACGATCTGGGCAGAATATTTTGGTTTTGAAGCAAGAACAATCCATTCTGTTGAGGTACAGCACTCTTGCTTTTTTGGTAGAGTCATTACTGAAATAGCTCATGATCCTTCTGTGTGTGAAATGGAGCACTTGAGCAGAGTTTCTGGCCCAACTGCTGTGAGTTCAAGATAAGGCCTATAAAGAAGTTACATAATTATGCATCATGTTTGTTTCCAAATGCAGCCAGAATCCTGTTATCACAAGCTGTGCTGCTGCCCCAGCTTCCCGAGCATGGAAATTCATTTGTTCTCTAAAATGGTTGGCTTCCTGTGTCTTGCAGATTCCTTCTATGACACATTCCACACTATTTCTGATATGATGTATTTCTGTCAGACCCTGGCATTAATGGAGATCATGAATTCACTAATAGGACTGGTCAGATCCCCTCTGATACCTTCTGTTGTGCAGGTGATGTTTTAAAATTCTTCTCCTTGCTCTTATGTTTAAAGTAAATGCTTATTTTACACAAGTTTGAGACTTTACTAAAATAAGAGATACTTCACTGGCACTGGGCTAGAGGATTTATTATTCCAGAGGCAGGAATCCATGCTTCCCAGTCTTGGCTGTGGCAGGCTGTCTCCTTCCATCACCCAGCTAAGAGAGTGCAGGACAGCAAAGGCAAGAAGCCGATAAAAAAATATGTGATTTTGGTTTGGTCCCAGTGTCCTTTTTATCCTGGCTGTGGTGGTTGTGCATAAAAACAAGGGTGGATGATTTAAGGCTGGGTCCCTTGGATTGTGCCCAAATACAGAGCAAGATGCCCACTCAAGAGAAGCAGGTCACAGCTCAGCTGCAGAGTCAGTTGTGTGCTCAGATGTGTGAAGAGTAGACATCTTGGGTGGTTCTGACAGCAAAGACTTGCCCTTTCTCTTGATAGAGTGTGACTGTTCCTTAATTTGTTTTTCTGAAACAGATATTTGGAAGGAATTTTGTTTTGTTTGTTATCCTTGGAAGCCTGGAGGAAATGCAGAGCAAACCTGTGGTGTTCTTCATATTTTACTTCTGGAGTATCACTGAGCTGTTCAGGTCGGTGGGATTTGTCTCCCAGCAGGTGTGCACAGGACTCTGTAAAGAAGATTTTCATCTTTGTACTTTCTGGAAGGGTGGCATTAATGCCTTGGCCCCAGAGGGTAAAAAAAAGCTCCTTGAGTCATGGACTGTCACAACCTTCCTGGGTTGTTCCATCTGCCAAAAGCTGGGATAAGGCTGGAGACTAAAGTAATACTGCCCTGTTGCTTTTTATCTTGAGGGTTCTGTTGCTTTGAATTTCTGTTGTTAAATGAGATGTTTCTCTTGGAAAAGAAGTACTTTGAAAGGTTTATTAGGCAGACAGGCAGTTGCCTTCATCCATGTGTTCAGAATAATAATAATAATATGAGTTCTGTAAGCTTCCAAATAACTGTGTGTCCATGTCATCCATAGGAGCAATGCTTTGAATATTCTTGTGCCATTTGGGAATGGTATTCACTACACAGTGTATATACACAAGACTAAATCTAGTAGCAGCTTCCATTTTGAACAGTGTCTGTTCCCTCATTCTAAACCATGTCTGTCTGTTCCCCCCCTGGCTGTAGGTATCCCTATTACATGCTTTCCTGCATTGGAATTGAATGGAAACCACTGACCTGGCTCCGTTACACTGTCTGGATCCCTCTCTACCCCTTAGGGGGCTTGTCAGAAGGTATGTCCAGAAAAGACAGTTTAACAAATAAGGAATTCAAGGTGGGGCAAATAACTTTTTTTTTTTTTTCCTGGCTGCTGGACTTAAAAATAATAAAATAGAACAACAGATACATAGATTTGCTTTGAGGAAGTGTTTTGTCTTTCATACTGAATCATTGCCTGTGCCTCTGTTCAAGCTCACAGATCTTCACATTACCTTGGCATTGCAGAGGACAGGCAGGGGCTGATGGTTGTGTTGTAATTGTACCTGTCAGGACCCGTGTCTGGGAGGCAGGAGGAGGTTTGGGCATTGCCCAACACCAAGCAGGGGAAGGACTGTGCCTGTTTGGTTGCTGTGGGTATCTGTGGATGGTAAATGCTGCTGGCACAGGCCCTGGGGGCTGCAGCTGGGTGTGGGAGCAGTGTCTCACCAGGCAGGTTCACTGCTGCACTGCCTCAGCTGCTTCCCACCACACTGCACATTGAACAGCCTCAAAACTGCTGCAATTAATGAAAGAGAGCAAATAAGAAGGGAATAGCCTGAAATAGGTGGTGTGGGCTGGGTAACTGTACATTTTATCTGTGTTTGATGATGATGGTGACCTTTGCTTTCAGCTGTCTGCATCGTCCAATCCATCCCAATCTTCAGTGAAACAGGGAAATTTAGTCTGGGATTGCCAAACCCACTGAATGTCACAATCCAGTTCCCATTTGTGCTTCAAATATATCTTATAGCCCTGTTTTTAGGTAAGTATTTAGTTGTGTTTCTCACTATGGAAATATAAAGGCCAGTTCCCCCTGAATAAGTAGATTTTTCAAAGAAAATTAAATTCCTGCATCTTGGGGACCATGGCAACACAAAACTGCTTGAGGTTAAGCATTATCCTTGTGGCTTGTTCATGTAAATTTGTCAGTGATGAAGGGGAACTGATTAGCCCTTCATGAAGGACACCTTGGCAACAAATTATCAGCATTAACTTGGGTTAAAAGAATAATTTTTACATGTATTTATAACCTTAGAGTACTTAGTTTCACCTTCCACTTGGTATTTGAGCTTTGCAACGATTTAGTGGAAATCTAAACATAATTTCAAATTAAAGCAATTCAGTTAAACATTGCAGTGTAATAACAAACTGTAACATGAAGTCATGTTTTTCCAGGAAACAATACAAAAGGTTCTTTAAATAGTGCACTTAAAGAAGAAAGGTGTTTGTTATATACTTGGTTTCTGGTGTTACACTTTTAAACACAATTTAACTTTGTTGTAGGCACACCCAGCACTCTGGGTATCCACAGCTCAGTAGAGTCTAACCTGGAATTTTAAACTCAGCTTTCACTAGATTTCTCCCCTTAAGACATTGCTTAAAGCCAACCTTTAATCGAGTTTCACTCTGAAATACCTGTTTCATCCTCCACAGCTCTGCACAGTGGGTGTCACAAGGTGACAAACCAACCTTCTGAGCAGCCAAACCAAACAGCCTGTGCAGCAACTCCTGCCTCACCCAGCAAAACAACACTTGCATTAGCTTTCAGTGCTACACACACCCTTAAATAATTTATTTCTTTCTGTGGTGGTTTGGTTGGTTGGTTTCTGTTATTGTTTTTTTTTTAATCTGGTAGCATTAAAACGATGTCCTACCTAAACGCTCGGTTCTTTTCCAGGGATATTTGTAAACTTCCGTCACCTCTACAAGCAAAGGAAACAGCACCTTGGACCAAAGAAGAGGAAGATGAAGTGAGGGAGGACTGCAATGCTTTCTTGTCTCACTTGATGACAAGATAAGCCTTCAATTCTTATGGTTTTACCCTCTGTAATGTAAAGAATTTTGTAAAAATGAAATGACCACGCTAGATTTCATGATTTCATAGTGAATTCAGGTAACATTTCCATATCCTGGATTTTGTTCCCTTTCCATCACCTGTGCATGGCATTTACCATTGAACAGTTAAACAAACTTGTATCCTGTCAACCAGCATATTAGAAAGAAATCCTATTATCTGCATATGAAATGCTTATAATCAGTGGAGCAGCACTAAATAGAAATAGTGTTTATCTTTTAATTGGAGATTTGCTCTTTCAATATTGCATGCAGATAGGGCTTCTGAGGCTGGGATATGCCCTCAGCTGGCCTGTGCTGTTCCTGGGATGCATCTTGATGGCAGGAGGAGCACAGTCTGAGACCACTGTGAACAGTGTCTGGGTGTTTATCAACCACTGGGGTAAACTTGCTCAGCACATACCCCCCCTTTTCTTCTGCAGGATTAAAACTGGAAGTAGCTAATGCTGATTTCAGTGCTATCACTTAGCCTGTTTCTAGTTCAGCCTTAACAGAATAGAGTGCTGTGTGGACCTGTATTCCTGTAGCTACACATCCTATCCAGTCCTGAGGAAAAGGAAGCTGCCCCTCTGAGGCAGAAATGCTTTCCTGGTTGGCAAAGCAAGCACTGAAACAGAGCAAAATAAGGAAACATAGGTACCAGCTTTCTCCTGGCATGGGAACCCCAAAGAACTCCATCCCACCCAAAGGGAGAACGTGGAACTGTCATGGGAGATGGGGCTCCACTGGTGGATCCTGGCAGTGCTGTGGCTCCTGTATTTATGGCCTTGAGCAAGGCAGCAAAATTGTTTTTCTACTTCCATTTGGGGCTGCAGCAGAGAGGTTGGTGTGTCTGGTTTGACTGGCCCCTGGTGAGATGGAGCAGTGGGTCAAATAAACTGCATTATTGAGATAGCACAGATCAAACTTCAGTAAGGGAGATCCCACACAGGGTCTGAAGGACCCTTTTTTCTGTGCTTGTTAAACAACTGCAAGAACACAACAAAAGAGAAGCTCCCCCCCCTGCAGTTCATCACTGTCTCACCTTTGTTTCAGTTGACTTTATTTCAGGATGCCCCTCACCCCGAGCCTCCCAGATCCCAGATCCCTCTGGCCTCCTTAATCCAGTTCAGAGGTGTACAGAAAGTTTACTCTAAACTGTACTGTGGTTATGAACAGGTTGTTTCCCAACTGCCACTGCCCCAGGGCACTGCAAAGCAATGCCAGCAGTCCACATTAGCTTAGTGCCATGTTACTGGTTGTCTTTTTCTACTGTAAAACCATAGGAATCCTCCAGAAAAATTATTTTCTATACAAAAAGTAACGAACAGCGTAATGTTTGTGATATGGACCCAGTGATTGTTACTGTAAAGGAAAGGAAACTGTTGTAAGGAGACTTTAACAAGGAACCTGTTCAAGCTCCACGCTGCACTTCACAAATTGTGTTCTCTCAAAAGAGGTGTAATCCACGTTCTCTTTGGGGATACTCCAGACTCCCACTCATAGGAGAGCACAGCTGACTTTACTCAGGAGAGCTGAGCACTACTTACACAATCTTTCACTTAGCACACACTGTACCTATGTTTGAAGTATGTCCAAGGATTGAACTAGCTGAGCAACAGAACAGCAAGGATCACTTTCATACTTCCATTTTCTCCTCTGGGCATTTAAACTTCTGTTATGAAATCCTTATGTATCCATCAGTGAAACTGTGGTACCTAGTGCAGCCTGTCATGGATCTTACACTACTGAACTTTAGTCCTTCAGCAAGAATGTGTTTCTATTAATAAAGATTTACAACCAAATTTTGCTTTCCTTCAGTTGTTCTTTCCCTGCACACGAGGAGTTGTATAATTTGGTATCTGACATGTGATAAAGAGCTGCAAGCTGAGCCTTCACCAGGTCACTGTTTTAGGCCACACAGCCTGGTTGCTCTGAAAACGGAAAAAAATCCAACTTAAATTTTCCTGAAGAATTGCTCTTTATTAATATTATGCAAATAAAAAAAATGTCCCCCAAGATTAAGTTACTTTCACAGACATAAGCACTGCAGTGCCAGTGATAACACTTGCTCTGGCAGTACAGGCTGGCTGTCAGGCTGGGTATAAAACCAGGGCCAACACCCCGAAATCAGCTCCGACTCTGATCTTGCTTCCCACACATTCTCTTTGGACTGATGAAGTTTATTATAAAGTGGAGTAGCTGCCTTTTAGGATACTCTTACCAGCGAGTTCAGTTACGTAGTAACTGCATTTTGGAGAGGCCAAAAGCCACGAGCTGCCCCAAACGGCATTTTTTTCCTGAATAACTTCCACCCATCATCCAACACCATAACTGGCCTTGGGACACTTTCCCCAGTTTCCAGGTCTGATTAAAGCCACCACGAACTCGCTACGTTTGTTTAGAGAGCGCTGATGCAAAATCCCCCTTTGGACAGGAAGTTCTCCAAACAGTAATTAAACAGCCCTAAAAAGTAAACAGGACAAGAAAATCAGAACCACTCGAGCCTCAGCCTGGAGAAGCTCCCGAAATGGAGGCTTCACATCCTCTCAGTGCTGCTGCTGGAAAAGTCTGTCTGCAGAGGGGCAATGTTGTGGTCGTAGGCGGCGTATTCCGAGGCTCCGGTGCTCGCCACCTTGAGCTGCTGTGCCGCGTGGGTGAGCTGGAAGGCGGCGTCGGGGTGGGCGGTGTCGGGGAGGAGGGTGCACTCCCTCTCCAGCATGTCCGCCACGCCCTTCAGCAGCTCCAGGAACCCGAAGGCCAGCGCTGCCTTCCGCAAACGGTTCAGCTCCTGCAAGCACAGAGACTCCCTTTTAACGCCGCTCCGAGCCTTCATGTGAAACGTGGTTTTCCTTCTTTTTCTTTAAAGGTGATGGTTACTCACAGCTCGGCTGCTGGAAACTGCCCAGCTGCTCGCAAGGTAAGAAATGCTTCAAAAAAAAGGGCTGAGGATGATCACAGTGGCACGACTAAACAGTTGGATTTCCCTTGATCCTTTCCTAAAAATCCCCCCTTCTCTCCTCTGTGCATTCAGTTACTTTGTCTGTCTCAGCAGGGCTCCAGCTGAGGCTTCACTGACTGACCAACTGCTGCCTTGAACCAGTGTCCACATAAAATGTGGATATATTGATTTTTCTTCACTGTAAACTGACAGTGCTTATGTGCACTTCGAAGGGTGTTCATTCCTCAAGTCTCTGAGGGCTACAATACTAAACTGCTTCAGCACTAAGCTTGCCAGAGGGACAATAACTTCCAGCTACAGTCCAGTTATGGATTACTGTGATGTGGCCAAATGTGCCTGGAATTTTGTCTCTCTCTGCTTCAGTTGCAGACAAAATATGAGAGACATTTTCAGACTCAGAATGACACCTGTGTTCCTGTTTCTGTCTGATCCTCCAGCTTATTTCTGCCTGGACAAGAGCATGAAATCTGTAAAGAAGTTCACCGTGGAAGGAGCAGGGGGCACGAGGGACACCTGTAAACATGACATGTCTGTGCCACCCTGACAGAGAACATGGTGGCACGGAAACCAGACCCTATAAAATGACTCAGGATGTCTCCTTTGCAGAGCATCTGTGTTCTTACAGCCCTACAAGCCTGCACAGAACATCCCACAGTCACAGACACTGTGCTTCTTCTGTTAAATGCATGGGTCAAACCTGGGCCAGCCTGCAATGTTACTCACTTTATAGAAGGTCTGAGTTTTTTCAGGGAGTTTCCTTGCATTTCTCAAGATCTTCTGTACATCTGTCTGCAGAAAAGAGGGGGAAAAAAAAGTACAAAAATCTTGGCAACTGCTGGGGAAAGCTACAGGAAAAAAACCTCAACTCTTTATTGATAAATTATCCTGGCCATTGACACATTGCAGCTCACAAAGGCTGAAGCAGAAATGGTAATTATACTAAATCCAATAAACCAAGCCAGATGCTACACTGGAGACAGAGCTTTCATGAAACAAGCTATGGTTTCTGATTGCATTTTAATCAGGACACTGTGAAGAGGCAGTGTTCATAAAAATGAAAGAAAAGCAATAAAGCAATTACCTTAAACAGACAGGACACACACAGACCCCACTTTCCTGCTAAGATGGCCACTGCTGCTCAAAGTGAAGCACCAAAACCTCATCATTTTACCTGGAGGCCACTTGGTTTAATCCAGACTGTGACATTCTGGGCGTAGCTGCGCTTGTTCTTGGGCTGCAAGGGGAAAGGGCTCTTGTTGTCATCCTCCCCATAAGGATTTTCTTTTGCATCTGGGAGGAAAAAAAAAGAAAACAAACAGGCTTAGCTACTAAGATTTGGCAAAATTATGCACAGCACACTGACTGTGTCAGAGTTACTCAAAGGAGTGCGAGCAGTACCTGAAATGGGGCCGAGCTGTGCCATCTTCCCCAGCCATGGCAGGGGCTCAGGACCAGGCTCAAAGAGTGACATCATGAGGTTTGATTTCTTCTTGCTATCAGCTTGTGAATAAAGCATTCCATACCACTCTGGCCTATGGAAAAGAGCAAAGCCCCAAAGGCTGAAAATCTTCCACCCCTGTGCCTAGAGTTTGCCTCCCTCCCACTGTGTGGGGGCTCAATGTTTTGCAATTTGTACTGGCAGAAACATCTCTGTGATTAGAAATCCACAGCTTTGTCTGGCAGTGCAGAGTTCTGCACAGAACACAGATATAAATAACATAATTTATAAATAAAGCACAAATGAGCAAAGGAAGAGATTTTTCAGGCAGACATCCAGCTCCATACCCCAACTGGACGACAGCCACCATGCCTTCCACTTTGAGGCTGCCATGTAATAAAACACAGAAGTTGGGGATTTTCCCAGCAATCTGATTTGCTGAATTCTCATCTTCGGTGTCATCTGTGATCCCAGGTCCCACCTCATCCCCTTCTGGGAAAGAATAAAGACAAACAAAGAGAAAACATAAGAATAAATTCAAACACACCAGTTCTCTTCCCATGACACCACCCTTTACTGTCTGCATGCAAGAGTTAATTAATACTTTTGTAGAACAAACAGCTGCTAAATGAACTGTTTGGGCAAAGTAGTACAATAATGATACATAAATATTCCCCTGCATTGTACTCACAGGCGTTAAATATTCATCTTGCACCACATATTTCATGGCTCATTATTATTTTTAGCTTTAAGTTTAGCATGTTCTACAAACAATGATGCTTTAAGGACCCTGGTCCCTCTATGAACTTCCCAAAGAACACAGTATTCAAAATAAGAAACCCTGTGTTCAAGGTTTTAATTTTAACATCAGCACACAAACTTGACATCTGGCATTTTGATAAAGCACAAAATCTGTGCTTTTAGTCTAAACCACCACAGACATTACAAGGGAAGCCTGAGGTAGTTTTTTGCTGAAAAAAACCAAACCTGCTCACCTCTGTTAAGTGCAATGGGCAGTACCAAGTGTCTGGACAAGACAGGAGGGCTGGAAATGTCAGCTATGTCTACAAACCCAACAATTTCTAGATCTGTGGGGAGACAACAGGTTTAAGTCAGATGTGGAAACAGCTGAAATGGATGGAGTCAATTTAATACCACTTCTTACACCACTGTTTTCTGAAGCAATGAGGCAGCACAGAGAACCCAAACCTCAGCTGAGGTCTCTGAATGTTAATAAAATACAACCATTCACAATACCATGACTTTTTAAGATAAAAACATAACTTCCATCACACACAGCTGCCCATGAGCTGTGCTGCTTGACAAATACAGGATTGTGGACACTGACTTTTACACTGTAACAACCCACTCCTGTTTTAGAAATGCCAAAGGAGAGGAAAGAAATACCTGCTGCTCATGGGAGCAGTGTGCACTCGTGGGAGGGCTGAGAAAGGTTTTTCTTGGTACAGTTGTTTTTTAAAATAATTTACTATTGGCAAGAAGTGCCAGGATGACAGAGAACCTAAATCTCATAAATCTCAACTTGTGCTGCCTCACCACTTCCTCCTGATTCCACTTCTAATGGATTCCTCAAAGAAACCTCCAGAAAGATGCTGCTTTGCCTCACCTGATCCTGCAGATTCTTTCTGGTAAAGGCAACTCTAATACAAAATGCAGCCCCTTCTTCCACACATCTCTCCTGTCTCCCATGAAGTTTATGAGGGTGTTCATGGAAAGCAGGCTGTGGCTGTGTTCCAGTCTCTGCCTCTAAAAACTGGCACCCTGAGCTCTGCAAGTGCCTCTGCCCCACTCCAGCCCTTTCACCAGGCACTCATGGATGAAAGAGGAGGATGTTCTTGTCCCCACATCCCCAAACATTACACAGTCAGTGAGTGATAATTGCAGAGATGGATTGAGATGGTGAATGAAACAGTAACTACACAGCTGGCAGTGAAAAGGCAGAAATCAAATGGGTTTAAGTCAAAAAGCAATCAAAGGTTTTTTACCTGTATTAATTGCTTTAGGAATGGGGTCTATCTCCTCATCTATAATGAAAGGCTCAGGTCTGGGAAATACTTGCACATCAGATGCTAAGTGGCCACACTTGAGAACAGCATGGAATGGTGTATAAGCCAGGTCTATCAGCTTTCTAGAACACAAACACTTATTAAGGAAAACATAAAACATACCAAATGGAAATTATTTGTCTAAAGCACACTAACTTAGGTCTCAAAACTTTTTTTAAGCTACAGTTAATTTAATAGTTCTAGTGTTGCTAAATTATGGAACAGAATACCACATTATCACACTGATGGCAAATGAACAATAGCTGTGGAAATTACTGTGTTCTGTCTGCCAAGCTTAAACAACTGCTATGGTTTGGTTACACAATAATTAAAATAAATATTGACCTTAACCAGCGAAGGTCAAGATGAAAATACAGGTAACAAGATCATAAAATAAAAGGAAAAAGAAGTTTAATTAGAACATCTCATATCACCAGATTTCTTATTGTATTTGTTTTCCTTTAGAGATACTAACTGGAAACCTTCCCAAAGGCCTATTATCTACTAACCCAAACATTGACTGCACATTCTTCAGGCACAGGGGGCCATCAATGGTGAAAATCTGTCCTTCCCCATTGTTTAAATCAATGAGCCTTTCCAGGCAGTCCAAGGAATCTGTGCTTTGAAGCTGTAAAAAAACAAAGGGAAATATTTTTGTTGAGTGTTCTTCTTCCTCTCTTTTTCATTAACCAGTATGTTTTAAGAAAATATACACACCACAGCAAAAAGCATCTGATTGGATGTTCTCCTGTTTTTTTGTTATCTCACTCCTTTCAAAATAAAGCAACATTCTTGGTCTCCCAGGTAATGCTCTCTTATTACTTATCAGAAATAGAAAATTTATTTTAAACATTTTCCCAGTTATCCTGATGTGTAAACAACACTTCAACCCATCAATTTAATCAGAAGGATCATCCTTGACAAGAGACCTTGAAGCTGAGATATCTATTTGATGCCTAAGCAGAAAATCCTTCTGTGATGGACACAAGAATATTGGTGTCAGGTCAAAAGCAATGCTATTAATAAAACCTTTTCTAAGGAACCTTAGTCAAATAGGCTTCTTTTTAAACATTGTTTATTCAGCAGAATTCTAACTCCTGTGGAGATTTTTAAAGCTGGTATTCAGATTTGCAGGAGAAAAGTAAGGGAAAGAAAACCAACACTTTTCCTTTGAAACTAAGGGAAGCTGGTTTGAACAGTGGCTTAGAGACTTCACTTTTGCTCTCTCACATTTCCACATAAAGCTATTATATTTTAAGAGTTGAGCATCTTTACAACAGAATTCATTTAGTCAAGAATTTAACTGTAGGTTAAGAAAACCCCACAAAAGCATTCAGTGTAATTAATGCAGTAATGGTAACAACATAAGCAGATAAATTAAAATTGCCTAATATTCCCCAGGGGGAAACTGGCATGATTTATAAAGATTACTACAATAATGCAGCAGTAGTAGATAATAACAGTGCAATAATAAACTTCTTAGCAGTCACACTTCAGCCAATAACTAACACTGGAATGTCAAGCACACCTCAAGCACAAGAACATCGAAGGACGTTTTGTGCCGCCCTGGTTGTTAATTCAGAAAAAACCCAGCAGTTATCCCCCACAACAGAGCAGAAGGAAGGTGTTAAGGACATCACCTCTTCCAGGTTGGCCATGCACATGACGTAGAGCTTGGACGGGAAGGGGAAGGGCAGCGGGAAGCGGTTGCTGTCGCTGCGCTGGTTGTGCGTGGCCAGGGAGTGGCGCAGGGAGCCGCGGCCGATGCCCAGGCAGCCGTCGGTGACAAGGACAACCTGGGGGGACAGCACGGGGAGAACTCCTGTCTGCAGGGCGCAACCAACACCGAAACATCGCAGCAGCCTTCCCGCAGCTCGGAAAAACCCGGCTCCCACCGGGATTCCCTCCGCCGGGCTGAGGGAAGGACCGCGAGTAAAATTCCCAGAAAACAGAAGATTGAACCATCCTGATTCAAACTGTGCATGGCAAATATGCATTTCCTTGTCATTAGGCAACTGCACTGGAATTTAAATTCCATAAATTTAATTTCTAAGTGTACATCAGAAGCACAGTGACTATAGTGCCAAAAAAAGCAGCCTGATGCTGATGGACTCAAGGATTCCAGGCTTATTTCCAGGTGGAAGATAAAGCCCAGTTCTCCTGCAGAATCTGGAGGGCAACTCAACTTCCACTCCAAGCCACAGAAACCATAAAAAAAGTAGTATTAATTATCTTCGCTCTTTGCAAACACAGCTGCAGTTTGCTCAGAACTATTAGAGCAAAAATACACATTTTTCTATTGAGTTGCACATCACAGTCAATCCTTGTGGGAACCTGCACTAAGAGGTTACACTGAATAATGGGATCATTTACACTCAGCTGAGACACTGAGCAGTGAAAGAGCTGCTCCTTCAGCACTGCACAGCAACAGCAGGCATGATTTTTGGCTGGGAGGTGAGAAAAATCAAATCCAATCCAAACTCAATGTGTATTTGCTACATCCAGATTTGTATCCTCTCCCCATCCTCAGTCTCTCTCTCTCTCTCCAGTTTCCTCAGCTCCTATCTGAACTGTTGCTCACCAGTGATGTTTTCCTCCAGTCCAAGACCCCTGACAGCACATTCCCCACTGCCTTTCATCACCCCACCACCACTTGAAGTGCCAGGAAAATGAGCCCTGACACAAATGAGAGACCAAATTGTTGAGGTTTAATCTCTGTTTGGTTTTTACACCTTTCTAGTTCTTTGCTCTGAATGTCTGCTGTTCCCAGGGACCTTTTATCAGCGTTGGATTGTGAAGCACTACCCAACCCATAAACCTCTATCCTTTTTCTCCTTAAGGAATGTTGCTTGAGGCACCTTCCCAGCTCACTGAGCTGCTAAATTACTGAACTTACATCAAGTGTCTCAGAAAACTGAGGGTTAAAAGCAAACTTTGCCATAAGAGGCAGCAAATCTGGAAGGCTGAGAGCTCTGAGGGCTGGCTGGAGTGTGTGAGCAGCTGCAAGTCAAATGACTCATCTGGGAAAGAAGTCAGATCAAAACACACTCAGCACAGTCCCACACTGGTGGTTGAGACCTGGAACTGCTACAAGCCCTGGAAAGCATCAGGTATTGGGGAAGGAAGGTTCTTGAATGTGTGACTGCACCCTTTCCACCCCGAGTGAGGCTCCTGGGCCAGCAGAGTGCACCCAGACCAAATGCCAAACCTGCACAATGGTGCTCCTGGGCCATATTTTATAATCCACTGCACAACAACAACACACTGGACAGGAAACAGCCTAGGTTTTACTGCTGAATATTTAAATAAACATCACCTTCTGTTCCCATTCCAGATCCATCCAAAACACTAATTCTTTGTGGGTCTGTAGCACAGGCATGTCTGAGAGCATTCAGAGTTTTCAAATTACATTTACATTTCTAATGCAACTCACAGGGATAGAATCACAGAATCATGGAATGGTTTGGGTTGGAAGGGACCTTGAAGATCATCCAGTTCCAATCCCCCTGCCAGGGAAAACTCAGGATGCACTGGATGCTACGAACAGTGAAATCAGGTGTACCTGGCATGGAATTGCTGCCCCCCATTCCTGCTGGACAATGTTGCAAACCCCCAGCAGTGCTGACTCCAGGCAGGTTTTGTCATAATCATCCATGTTACTCAGGGCTTCCTGCAAAGACAAACAGCACTGTCATTCCTGGGGGGAATATTCCTCCCAGGAGACACACACCAGTCACTCCTGGCTCTTGGTGAGTCAGGATGTTTGCTCTGCATGGTCACACAACTGCACTGTTACACAAAGGGAAAGAAAGGTGTAAAGAAATGATGAATGAAACCATGAGACAATGACAGCTGACTCTGAAAGAATTATAATATTATAAACAGAGCTCCTCAAGAGAAAAAAAATCCTTTGTATGTCTCAAAGAAACAGAAAAGTCAAAATCTGAAGCAAAGTCTAACAAGAAACATTTAGCTGAGAAAATCCTCGCAGGTGTCAGAGCAGCTACAGCCTCTCAGAGGTTCAGAAAGGAGAGAACTCTCATGAGGAGTTTGTCTCACAAAAACTCTTTGGCAGAGAGAGTAACAAACCCTAAACCTTCCATCTGCATCCATAAACCAGCTTTTCTCCTTGAAGTGAAAGCCTCACACTTAACACAGGGTGCAGCTGTGAGATGAACCTGCTAAAGGAGCCTGGCTGGGTTCTTGGCTTTCAGAATTCCTCAAATGAACACCTTAGGGAGGTGAAAACAAGTCAGAGAGGATGCCCTGGTACTCTTAACACTGCTCTAAATCTGCAAACAGAACAGAGAACTTCTTTGAAAATCTGTTTGTCCCACAATGGACAATCCTAAACCATGGTGCCCTGTGACAGCAATGTGTCATTTCCTCCTGATATTAGGTATGATAACAAGATATATATGTACAATTTTTACTGCATTCGGAGGCTTTTAGTGTCTTACTGCACTCATGGGAAACTTCCCTCTTGGATTTCCTCCCTTTCACTTCCTCCTCCCAACTTCCCATCACATCTGTGAGGCCTAAAATCACTTATTCTCATCCCTGCCCCGCTTCAACTGCTACACACCCCCAAAAGCACCTTCTCTCTGCCAAATCACCTGACCTTCTCAATGGTCCTGTCACCAGGACATCATCCTGCGCCATTTATCATGAGCAAAACCACAGGAACATCAGACAACCAGTTTTAGAGCTTTGAGGCAGCTCTTTCCCATGTTTAACTCCATCCCCACTTTTAAGTTAACTGGCCACACTCCTGGGCTCACCTGCAAAACAGCAAAATGTTTCAAACCCGCTGATTTCCCCTACACTTAAATAACGACAAAACACTCCATTCCAGACGTGGTGCACAGGATGACACCACAACACACAATTTCTCTCCCGATTGCTGGTGAAATTGGCTGATTTTGGTTTAAAATGCTGAGGGTTTCCCGCTGTTGTGTTGCACCCTCCCTACCTGCAGCGTGTTGTAGTCCCTCGTAAAGGGCACCATCAGCTCCCAGAGCGATGAGAACACCACGAGGGCCGTGAACTCCAGCTTGTAGTTGGTGGCCATGTGCTCGAAGAGCATGGTGAGCCCGTGGGCCGCCAGGTGCTTGCGCTGATACTCCTCGGAGCCCTCCACGGCCACGGGCCGGGTCATGGACAGGGACACGTCCATCACCACCACCGTGGGCATGGCGAGCTGCTCCTCCCGCTGCCCTCACGGAGAACCGCGATCACCCGCCTGCAAGGGAGGAAAAGGCACAAATCTTTATCAAAGTTACGGAGAGATCACTGAAGGTGCCGAGCTGGGAGGGGCCCACGGAGACCACTCAACTCTTAACCCCAGGAGTCACACGCAGGAGGCAGCTCGCCCTCACACTGACCCCGGGGAGAAGCGACAATTACCCTTGTCCCCCGAAACACTTCGCCCAAAACGTGGGATTTGGCTCAGATTCAGTGGGTCACACACAGCTCATCCCGCCGGGGGTAAAGGACGGCCCGGACACGGCGGGAGCTGAGCCGCGCTAAGGGGAGCAGCCCTGGCGCTCCGGGAGCCGCCCAGCCGGCAGCCAGCGCTCCCCACTACCCTTTCCCGCTCCGCGGGGCCGCTCCCGGAGACTCCCGGGATGTTCGGGGGGAGCGGAGGGAGGCGCGCGGGGGAAGGGAATTGGTGTTGCTCACCCTGGGCCCGCCGCGCCGCCATGGGTCCGACACGGAAAGCGTCCCCCCGGAACGCGCGGCGCGGGCGGGAAGGGCCGGGGCTCAGGCGGGAAGCGTTCTGTGGGATGTCGGAGTTGTGGGAATGCGGTGCCGCTGTAAAAATGACCGCTGTGCACGGAGAAGGGGTTAGGGATAAGCAATCCCGGCTGGGCAGTGGGCCTCCTTCTCCCAGCTTTGGGAGTGAGGGACAGGGGAAGGGAATAAATGCCATTGCAAAGTGGGGATGTGCCCCCGGAGCTGTGCGTTCAGACAGCGGTTTGCTTTAATATTATCATGGAATCATGGGATCATTCAGGTTGGAAAAGACCTCTAAGATCATCGTGTCCAACCGCTCCCCCAGCACTGCCAAAGCCACCCCTATTCCAAGTGCCACATCTACATGCCTTTTAAATCCCTCCAGGGATGGAGACTCCACCCCTGCCCTGGGCAGCAGCGCCAGGGCTGGACAACCCTTTCAGTGAAGGATTTTTCCCTAATATCCAATCTAAACCTTCCCTGGCATAGCTTGAGGCCATTTCCCTTTCTCCTGTCCCTTGTTCCCTGGGAGCAGAGCCCGATCCCCCCCGGCCCCCCCTCCTGTCAGGGAGTTGCAGAGCCAGAAGGTCCCCCCTGAGTCTCCTTTTCTCCAGGCTGAGCCCCCCCAGCTCCCTCAGCCCCTCCTGCTGCTCCAGACCCTTCCCCAGCTCCATTCCCTTCCCTGGACATACTGCAGCCCCTCAATGTCTCTCTTGTCACGAGTGGCCCAAAATCAAACAACAATTTTCTAATTCCCCTGTGACAAATCTGATGATCAGGCTGTTGTGACCATTAAATCTCTGGCCAGGACTGTTGTCATTTCTTCCTCTGTGGAGCTGCACCATGTCCATGCCACAGAAGAGTCCTGGACACCATCCCAAGGTTGTTGTGCCGGTGAGGGGCTGCTGCCTCCCTCTGCATCAGTGCTCCTGGCGTGGGAGCTGAGTGATTTTTCCAGAAAGAAAAAAAGAGTTTTAACGCTCCCTCTGGCATTGCAAAGTAGACACACATTGTGGCAAAGGTGCTTGGATGGCATTTGACCTGTCAGCTGTAGGAGATGCCTCAAAATGGAGCTCCAGGGCCTTGTTTAAGGGTGATTTGCCCCCTGGAGCTGCCGTGAGGGTGATCCATGTCCATGGCTGGTGCTCCAATCCTGTAGTTTGTAACACAGATAATCACCTGCCCTCACACTGGGAATAACCTGGGGCAGCAGACAAAGGTATTGGCTTCAGAGATAGACCCAAATCTATACAATACTGCTTAATCCTCTTAGGGCCTGTGGTATTAAATGGGATTGGCTGTCCCCCACTAAGGTGTCCTTCACACCTGACCCTCCCTTGCATTAGGGCTCTGCTGGCAGAGGAGACCTCCTGAAAATGGGATCATTTTCATCCACCTCCCTCTGCAACAGCATCTCCCACCGGGCTGTTAAGTACCAAAGAAGCTTCCAGCACTACACCCAGCCCTTGGAACTCCTGTTCCTCCTGGACACGTCTTTGGAAGGTAGGCTGGGGAGGTTTATTTGATTGGTTTGGATCTTGCCTGGCTGAGGCAGGAGCTGAGAAAAGGAGTTTACCAGGAGTTAACTGTAAGAAAGCTGCTAAACTTAACAAGGCTAGAGAAACAAAGAGGCTGGTGGTCAGGAATTGTGAAAGGTTGGAGAGCTCTTAGAACTGACCCTAAGTATGTGCACATGTCTGTGTCCTCCCTAGGCCATTCTTTTAACTCTCCTGTCTTTGTTAGGGAGAATTATTTTATAATTTCCAATTTGTTATACCTATTATGCAGTTCTGCCACATGCATGTTTATGTTCCTTTTACATATGAAAAGCAAAGCTTATATCATCTATTTATCTGGGTACTCCCATGACCCTCTATTAGTGTTGCCTTAGTGATCCTCCCAGCTATTTAAATGAAGATAATAATGCCTGTCTTGCAAGAAATTTAGGCTGATTAATTCCCTAGGTGTTATGCAAGAGGGTAAGTGTGTGATAACTTGCATGAAGAGCTTATCTGAGAATGGTTTAGAAAACTATGATTCACATCCAGTTAAAGAATAATGTAACATTTCCACTATGGAGGAAAAATAATCCATGGAGAGCGATATTCTGAGGTAAAACATTAGAATATAGAACACTCCAGATGTGCCAAAGGGTAGATGCTGTCCAGCCCAAATCCCTGTCTCCAGACTGTCACAGCTGCAGGATCTGGCATCTACAATTCCTTTTCCTTTCTAAATGCTGCTCAAATAATTATGCAAGATATGCTAATTACCCCCTAATAAAAGGTATGATTACAATTCCACTTTGCCAGTTCTGAATTCTACAGAAAGGCTTGGAAAGATGTAGTCATAGAAACAAATGGCTGCTCAGCACCCCCAGTTTTAGTAGAACCACAGAACCACGTTTTCCTCACACTGAGGGAAAAAACTCACCCTTGCTTGGCCAATTTCCTGGGGAGTGAAAGGCTGGAAAGCCACGGACCAGCATTGCTGGGAATTCTCAAGCAGTTCCCATCCTCCTGCTGAGCTTATTTTGGTGAATAACTGGTTTAGAAGGAGGTTTTACCAGCTTGATCTTGCCTTCAAAGCATCAGCTGTAGCAATTAAAAGTCGGTTCCTTGACAGAAGCTGTATCCTCTCCTCCTGCAGAACTCTGACCCAGTTGTTAATATTACAGAATAGCAACTGCACTCCAATGAAAACACAGTCCTTAACATCTCCTGGATGTGGGCATTTGGTGGAATCAGAATTCAGCTTGGATTGGACTGTCTCAGCCAACTCCTCTCTATTAAGCCAAACCTTTGATTATTAATCAGCACAACTTACAGTTGTATATAAAAAAAATAAACTAAACCCTGGATCTAGATCTGCCTTTACTCATTTAAGTCCATTTCTTCTTACTGAAAAATACAAGAGTGCCAGTGAAGTGTTGCTGCCCAAATGGTGGTAAGTTGCAGTACTTAATTTTTCACAGCAGATTCTCTTTTGCAGGATTCTGCATCTTGTGCTGTGCAGTTCCACTCCTGATGCTCAAGATCAGCTGGAAGCTCCAATGGTGGCTGTAAATTCGAATTGCTGACCAAGAGAAGTCTCCAGTGGCTGCTGGACACAGCTCTGGATTCTGAACCTTCAGGAAATGCATTTGCCACGGAGGAGGCGGCTACGAAGGAACCGAATCCTTTTCTTTCTTGCCACGGTGTTGGTCCTCTCTCTCTACCAGCTCCAGTTCAGCCCCTCTGCCCTTCCAGCATCACACACAGCCCCCCAACCCACGGACCCTGTCAAAGTGACCTCCAGGGACCCCCCCAGCAACAAGACTTCTGGGAGAGGCAATGCCACAGCACCCAAAATAAGGCACTGTATATATGTGGATGCTGAGCCAGCTGTGCCCGTCACTACTCCAGTGGATACAACCCCACAGCAAGAAAATGCCAGTGAAAGCCACCCAGACAAAAAACCACCCCATGAGTCCAAAGGAGAATATCCCCAGGACCTGTTCAGTGTGGAAGAACGCAGGCAAGGGTGGGTTGTCCTTCACATCTTTGGCATGATGTATGTGTTTGTGGCCTTGGCCATAGTGTGTGATGAGTATTTTGTCCCCGCTTTGGGAGTGATCACAGAGAAGCTGCAGATCTCTGAAGATGTGGCTGGAGCCACCTTCATGGCAGCAGGTGGATCAGCACCAGAACTCTTCACCTCCCTCATAGGTGTCTTCATCTCACACAGCAATGTCGGCATCGGTACCATTGTGGGCTCAGCAGTGTTTAATATCCTCTTTGTCATTGGCACCTGTGCCCTCTTCTCCAGGGAGATACTCCACCTGACATGGTGGCCCTTATTTAGAGACATCTCATTCTACATTGTAGACTTACTGATGCTCATCCTGTTTTTCCTAGACAGTGTCATTGATTGGTGGGAAAGCCTCCTTTTACTGACTGCCTATGCCACATACGTATTCACCATGAAACAGAACGTGTACCTGGAGCAATGGGTGAAGCAGGAGCTGAACAAGAAGCTCAGTGCTGTGCAGGCAGCATCAGCAGAGCATGTGAGAAAGGTTGGTGTCCTTAGAGTTCAGAGGGCAAGTTGGAAATAATTTGTTCTAGTGTAAACCATAAAGAAAAACCACATCTCCTTCAAAAAGCACATATTCAAACCTCAGAACACAGGTACTGGTCAATAATTATGGTTATAAAATGAGGGAAATGCAATCTGGAGAGAGATTATAAGAAATTAGAGAACATCACTACCATGCAATTACTAAAGGACTCAGTTGTGGTTGCTCAGCTGCTTTCAAAGACACATGTGGGATTTTGCTTTCTTGGTTGTTGTAAAAGTTTCAAAAAGAACACTTGCAGGAACACATTCTTAGTCTAGGAACAAGATTGGACTACTCTGTGTTAAACAGGGGGAAAAGGCTTCTGTCCCAGCCCCTTGTGGCTGAGAGGTGTAGGAGGAAATTCTTTTTTCCCTCCCTGCAGCCAGGTGGGACACTGGTGGTGTCACTTGTTACCTGATCTGCAACACAGGAAGGGGTTTGGCAGCTTTAGCTCTCCTGGTCAGCATTTGGCAACCAGATCCAAGTGCCCAAACCTAATTCCATGCCCTGACCCCAGCTGGGTGTGCTCAGGGGGATTCTGTGCTCAGGAGGTTTGTGGCTGTAACTCCAGATTTGAGACCTTCCCTCGGTGTCTTTTGAAGGAAGAGCTGACTGCTCACAAAAAGAGTATCTGAAGGTGTCCCCAGAGCCAACCACCCTTTCAGACTTGCAGCTCTGGGCAGGAAGGGTCTCCAGAACACTTGAGCTTTGCCATCTTGAGTGTGCCAGCCCGCTCCTTCCTCCTCTGTCCCTTCTCAGCTCTCCCACAGCCCCTTTGTTCTCCTGACCTGTGCTACTGCAGCTGTTGAGCAGAGACCACCTGGTTTCAAACTCTCCTCTGGCATTGCAGGCTTTGCTGGTCAGTTGTGTGTCCCTGGCACTCAAACATGCTCTGCCTTCTGGTCCTGGTGCTCCACATCATTTAAGGGAAGGGAAGAAGGGGGGTGAGGGTGGTTGAAGTGGTGCAGAATTGAGAAACAGCTTCTCTTTCCTCCCCCTGGTCTGGTGTTCACCCAGTGCCCATAGCTGGGAGTCCTGACAGCTCCTGTGCTACATTCCAGTGGGGTACATGTCCAAGATCCTGCAGTGACACCCATCACTGTGGACATCAATCACCACAAATTGAATCCAACCCTGCACTTGGAGCTGACAGAAAACTCTCACTAATGCAGAGCAGCATGACAGAGCTGCTGGACCTATCCCTTGGGAGAAATAAATTACAGAAATTGTAAATGTTGGAAAGTAATGCTAATCACTGTGGAAAAAAAAAAATACCCCTTTGCACTTTCACTCTGCTGGAATTTGAGGAAGGCTCTTTCAGTAGCATCCATGCAAGTCATTGGTGTCAGCTGTCCCACCTCCTCACAGAGAGCAGCCTGAGGGATCATTAGATCCTAAAAAAGCAGGTGAAGCAGCAGAAGGGATCAGTCATTTTCATTCTTTGTTGCTTGTAGAAAAGCACTGGGGCAGCTGCAGATGATGGAACAAAGAAGCCACCAGATGTGAGGAAGCTGCAGGTAGGTCTAAGCAACTTCACAGGGATCTGAAGTCATTGCATTTTGAACCCCTCCCCATGTCAGGTCATGAATAAAAGTGTCAAATTCTGTGGCAAAAAACCTGGACAAAGCCTGTCTCGTATCAGGCACAATGCTCACACCTTGTTAAGGGGACACCTGGCTCAGTCCTGTCCTCAAAGGGATTTTTATAAAAACCAGGAGACAGCTCAGGCTTCCCCAGTGGATTTGACCAGCAGAGTGCTATTCATCCTCTGCTTTGAACAGGCATACAGAAATTCAGAAAGTGATTTTCCTTACCTGGTTTTGTGGCTAATTTTCCGCCTGGGCTCCCAGAGCAGAGGTTGGCAGGGTCAGTCCTCCACCACAGCAAACACTGCACAGCTCATTCCTCCCCTGCTGGTTAAATTGCTGCCCCTTTGTCTGCCCATGGCTGGCCAGTGGAGGAGGGAACTGGGATTGACTGGGATTGTGCCTTTCCACAGCCTGGGCCATCCCTGCAGCGGGGCAGCAGCTCGGCCTCCCTGCACAACTCCCAGATGCGCGGCACCATCTTCCAGCTCATGATCCACACCCTGGACCCCCTGGCAGAAGGTGAGTGGATGCTCCACACTGGAGGGACTTGGGTTTGCTGCCCTGGGTGCAGAGTGGTTTAACTGGGAACACAGGCTGTGTGTGTCAGTGTTTTGGGGTCAGCAACTCACCCCTGGAACGCAGCTCTGCATGTCACAGGTAGTGTCGGGAGCTCTGTGTCTCTTCTGATCCAGTGCTGGGAGGACAAACACCTCATGCTTTGGTCCTGCCACATCTGCTTTGCCTGTGCCAAGCTGGTCACTGCTGTGGTGGCAGCTGCTGCTGGGGTCCCTGGAAGCGGTGACAGTCACTGCTGTCCCCCATCTCTGCTCTCTCTGACTGCAGGGGCAGCAAACATGAGTCGCGTCTTCCTTCCTCTTCTTAGCTCAGACCTCACCCCAGCCCTGAAACAGCAGCACAAAAAGAGGTTAAAACCCTTGAAGAATTATAATTTTGACAGTGATTAATATCCCAGCTGGGATTTAAATCACAAAATGAGCTCCAATTATGATGGTTAGGCCAATTCTATGTGGTTTAGACCGACACCGAGCACCTCTAAAAGCTCCCCTGCACTGCTGTGGTGCCATCACTGCCATGGCAAAGTGTGTTCCCAGCACAGTGCAGGCAATGGGCAGCTCCCCAGGGCCAGGGAAAGATCAGTTCAGGTCCAGACTCTTTTAAACTGCCCAGGATGCAGAGAAGCCTCATCTCCAGACAGAGCCAGGGTCTTTGTATACAGACTTTTAACATGCTGCTTTTTTAATTCGACCCCACTGTGGAGGTTCATTTTCCAAGAAATAGTGAAACACATAAAAAAAGACTTTTTTAGATTTTCTTCCCTAGCTCAGCTCATGCCCCACCCCTCCACTGCCCTGCTTGTTCTTAAGAGATTACCTGCTGTCCATTCAAAGAGAGAAGGAAGCTAAGCAGATCAACACCTCTCTCCTGGCTCTCATAGAGGTTACAAAAAGGACTCTCCAGATCAAAATCCCAGCTGCACAAACTGATCAAGGGAAAAAAGGAGGTTGGGTGAGGACAGCAAGGCAGAGAAGTGTCTGCTTTGACAGTCTGGGGAAGGCACCCAAACCTGTTAGGCAGCCTAACAACTCATCACAGTTTGCCCTACTGCCCTTGCCTCCTCTTCCCCCAAGAGGTGTTATCAACAGCACCAGGGTAATGCCAAAACCTTCCAAGAGGACATGCCATTGCCTTGAGCATCAAAAAGTGCCAGATTGAGGGGCTGCTGCCACTCAGAGACTCCCCCCAGCACCTTCTCATCCTTCCCACACCTCCAGATGTCTCTGTGCAGCATCTCCCACCCCAGGCCAGCACACACTTGGCTTTCTGGTCCAGGCCAGTGCCCTGGGGAAACCCTGGGACCTCAGCAGGAGTTGCAAGATGAGGTCAAGGACAGTTCCAGCCAGTCAGCCTGGAATAGGCTGCTGGGAGGTTTCCATGCAGTTGTAAAAGCCACTGTCCCTGCTACAGAGGCTGCTATTCCAAGGACTATATTGAATAAACAGGATTGGGGGTGGGGGGCAGTTTGGATCTTCTCTGAAAGAGAACTTCTCTGCTCATTCCACAGAATCATTTAGGTTGTAAAAGCCTTCCAAGAGTCCAACTGCTCCCCCAGCACTCCCCCTCTCTGTTCTTAAGTGCCCCATCTACATACCTTTTAAATCCTCCAGGGATGGGGAATCCACCACTGGTCTGACAGCCTGTGCCAGGGCTGGACAACCCTTTCCATGAAGAAATTTTTCCTGCTATCCAACCTAAGCCTGTCCCAGCAGCCAGGCACGGTGTGAGTTACTGTCTGTGCAGCAGCCACTAGATGGGAGTGTGAGCACGTGTACTTCAGTCTGACACAAAGGGATGCAAGGATGGGCTACAACAGTCTCTCCAGAAGGTTATTCTTTTTAATGAGGAATTTCTAGCAACTTTATTCTTTCCCCCACTTTCTTTGGAAGTGTGCAGAAGCAGAGCATGAGATCTTTTCAGGATTTTCCCCATTGACACCAGAGGGAACTGTGGGGGAATGAAAAGAAAAAGGATTTTGGAAATACTCAGGAACCCTCTCATTGCTGAACCTCCAGTCTTACCATCAGATTATCCTTTAAAGTCCAGTCATGCAGGGAAGAAGGCAGAAGCTAACTTTTGTTTTTGAATGAAGAAAAGGGCTCCAGCAGCAGAGCTGCCTGTCCTCAGTATGCCCCAGTTAACAAGCTGATGGTTTTGGAAATTAGACCAGCCCAGAGCAGCAGGCAAGGTTGCAGGCCAGAGCCAAGTGAGAAGCTGAAGGCAGCTACAGTTTCTCCTTGTTTCCTTAGCATTCCATCACTTGTTAAGGAATCAAGATACAAAGGAGCAAAAGGAATAATGAGTTTGGTTTTTTATTTCCACTTTTAGACAGCAGAATCTCCAAATCCTTCAGGTTCATGCTAAATTGTAAAGAAAAAATCCTTCCTGCTGATCGTGTAGTGAAAGCCAAAAAGTGCATTAAACCCAAGAGCCAAATTCAGGGTAAAAGCTCAGCTGCCACCTGAAGTCCAGCCTGGGTGCTGTCAATCCATGGGACAGGAATTTTCCTGGAGAGCATCTCAGGGCCCCTGGACACAGAGTTGTCCTGTGTGATGGGCTCTCAGAGCTGGGGACAGAGTGGATGCCCCAGGGGACTGAGGGCCCCTGCCCTGCACAGCTAATCCAGCACAGCAAGGACTGAGCTCAGGGACATCCTTCCTGCCCGTGCTGACCTGCAGATCAGCCCAGCTTAGAGCCAGCTCTGGCTCCAGCCTCAGTCCACACAGGAATTGTGTGTCAGAGGAATTAACACCCTTCCAGATGAGACTGATCTCCTGAGGACTGGAAAGGGGCCTGGGCCTAATCTGTTTGTGCTGACAGAGGGATGCTGAGGGCTCCACTCCCAGCCTGGGCCAGGGCAGGGAGCCAGGAGCTTCAATGTATATAATCTCCCTCAGGCTGAGCCTGACCGCCCTGACCTTGCTGACAGGAGCTTTTGCAGCAGCTTCAGGGACAAGCTGAACAGAAAGATGCATTGCCCAGTGCTTAGAGGGGACTGGGAGCAATGGATCACCTCTGTGCTGCCCTGCACCCAGGCATGTCCCAGCGCATCAGCTCAGGGGGAAGGAAGCAAAATGCTTCCCATCCCCTCTGGTGAGCTTCAGGATTGACAAGGAGCATGGAAGAGTCAGGCTCTTGCGTCCCAGCCAGCCTTTCAAAAGAGAAAAAAAAATCATCATTTTGATTAGATATAGGGAAGAAATTCCTCCCTGTGAGGGTGGGGAGGCCCTGGCACAGGTTGTCCAGAGAAGCTGTGGCTGCCCCATCCCTGCAAGTGTCCAAGGCCAGGTTGGACGGGGCTTGGAGCAACCTGGGATAGTGGAAGGTGTCCCTGCCATAGCAGAGGGTTGGAACAAGGTGATCTTAAATTCCCTTCCAAACCAAATCATTCTGGGATTCTATCATCATTTCATCTCAGTCCAGTGCTCATTCCAAGGCTCAGTGGAAATTCCAGTTGGTGAAAAATGTTTGTCAGACACTAACAGGAATCTCACCAGAATAGGACTTGTCCCCTGAGGTCTTAATGTCTGAGCTGGACAAAGTTATTGGACATACACCAGAATTTACTGATTTTTGTGAGGTTCAGCTCTGAATCTGATCTGCCCACACAGCTCATGGCCTCAGGCCTGCAATTTTTATTATATCAGTATCACAGTGATGTATAAAGTGGCAGGGCCCTGCCCTTGAGGCAGATGACAACAGCACTGTTCTGGTTGTGTACTCAACAGCACAGTGGATTAAATCAGTGTGATAAAACTTCCAGAGGAAATGAATTTACAGCCCTGCACACCAGCCAAGCAGAGCGTGGCCAGTTCCTTGTGGCTCCTGTCCATGTGCAAACCCTGCAACCCTCAGCTGAGTTGTGGGGTGGGCAGCTCAACAGAGGGCACAGAGTAGAGAAAATGGGGCTTTTCTCTGAGCCTCTGTTTTGTACTGTTTCAGTGAGAGTCAGCACTAAGAGATTTGAACACAACACTGAATTATGGAGACACACACACAGTTTCACAGTTCACTGTAAGCCAGTAATAAAGCAGCTCATCTGAGCAGAGCACAACATGGTTCACAGTGGAAGAAGCCCCCAGCAATCCCAGAAATACAGCACTGGACCCTGCACTGGTGAAGATCATCTCCTACACAGCCTGGACACCAGGAATTTAGATCAGTGCCAGCAGAGCAGAGCAGACACTTGTGTATACTTAGAGAAATCAATAATTTTCCAGGGAACTGGAAGATAAAAGGTTTTTATTTTCCCTTACCATCAGGTCCCCAGGCTGCAGGCAGCACCCTAAGGCCTCTTCAACAGCCACATGGCAGGAGGAAGGTGTCAGTTTTAGTCTGCACATAATCTAGCCTGAAAAAAATCAATAGTCCCTTGGGAACAAGATGATATTGCACTAAAACTCCTCCTCTGTTCTTTCTGCATTTGCTTCCTATGAAGTACAGATACCCTTCTGCACTGATGACCTGGAAAGGATTTCTCTTCCTTCTAGTTCTCTTTAAAATATGATAGTATTAGTTACCTCTCAAATGGCTGGTGTAATTGCTCCAGCACTAACATTTAAACATGCCAGCCATGATCAACAGCAGCAGCCAAAACCTGGGGGCCCATCCACAACAGCTCACAGGTCAGTGCTGGCTGCAGCCCATGGAAGAGGAAAAGGGCAAGAGCAAGGGTGTGTGGGGGGAGGTAAAGGGGGGTTTCACAGCTGACAGCTGCTGATGGACATGTCCTCCTCATCCACAGAAAAATTTAAAGACAGGGTTGACATCCTGAGCAACATGGCCACGGCCAAGGCAGAGACCTTGGATGGACAAGGCCCACAGCCAGAAGGTGAGTGCAAGAGCTGTTTGCCTGGTTTTGCAGTGCCAGCCCTCACCTTCCCAGCACACAACACCCCAGGGCTGGCACTGAGACAGGGTCTGACACAAGGTCTGTGTTATTGCTGCTCACAGGCTGCTGTAACAGTGCAGCAGGAAACAGTGGATGTGTGTGGGCAGGAACAGCCATCCCAAAGGAGCCCTCAGTGAGACAGAGACGGGGCAGGGAGTGCTACAAGGATGTAGTGGAAGTGGCCATGGAATGGTGGAGAAGGGAAGTCAGGCCATTACAGGTAGCACTTGGGTGCTGCTGGCCTTTGGTAGACCCTTCAAACTGAGGTGTCTGTTAAAACAAAGGACCTTCAGTTTAGCTTGGAAATTTGCCAGACTTGCAGAAGAGCATGGAAGGTTCCTGCAGAGGGAATCAGCTGCACTGATTGTTTCTATATCAGTCTAAGGGTCTGTGCATTCTTCCCTTGAATAGATTCACAGAATCATTTGGGTTGGAAGAGACCTTTAAAGCCCATCAAGCTCCAACCCTTGCCCTGGGCAGGGACACCTTCCACTAGCTCAGGTTGCTCCAAGTTCATCCAACCTGGCCTTGGACACTTGCAGGGATGGGGCAGCCACAGCTTCTCTGGGCAACCTGTGCCAGGGCCTCCCCACCCTCCCAGGGAAGATTTCCTTCCCAATATCCCATCTGACCCTGACCTCTGGCGGTTCAGTACTTTTTGGGTTTTCTCTCTCACTGCTGACACACAGCCTGTCTGAGCTGGCTGTGCTACAACACGGGTTTGTGCTGCCTGGGAAGATGGAGATTTTGAAAAACAGGAAACTTTTGTGTGGAAGGTCCCAGCTCCACACAACACAGGGACCTCAGCATCCCACAACACTGGGCCTCACCTGAGTGAGCCTAAACTTGAGAAAAATACTGTTTAAAAAACAATTGCCTGTGTGTGTTACCAACATCTCATTGACTTCACCTGTGCTCTGTGTTGTCCTTGTTTCCACACTATTACACACGAAGGTTTCCGTGTCCCTCTTGGCTACACAGGAACAGCACAGAGGACACTGCAGTTGTTTCCTTGTACGTGTCAGCACTTTGCCATTTGCTTTAGAATCCCCACCAAATGATCAGGGATTAAAGTCTGGCAGCACGTCCAAGTCATTTTTCAGAAGCCTTGAAGAAGCAGCTCCCTGGAGAATGCTCCCATTCTTCACTGGAGAAAAAAAAAAAACAACAAAATACAAACCAAAAAAGAAGCAAGGCTTTACATCCTTTCTGGCTTTTAAGGATGGTTTTAATAAGATCTTCGGAATCCAGAAAGCAACCAGGAAATACTCATCAGCTGTAGATGAGGTAATTAGCATTTCCCTGTTGCTACACGTGTCTCTTACAGCAGTTCTGGAGAGGAGGTCACAGGAACATCAAGGTCTCATTCTACTCCAGGAGGGTCAGATTCTGCCCAGATTTACTAATCACAACCACAGCAAACCTAGGCAGTCTGACAGGGTTTCACCTGAAATGCCACATGTTTTGGGAGGGAGGTCAGATCTCCCTGCTGACCATGGGGAAGGTGAGCCACTGACAATTAAACCCAGTGTTCCTTCTTATTGCTTTTTGCAGAAGAGGAAAAGAAGGCCCCAAGCACCATCCAGGTAACTCCTGCCCATGACTCTGAGCCCAGCAAAGCCACACAGAAGGCAGATGCACCACAGGATGGACAGGTATTGAAATCAGGGTCACAGGCAGGAAGTGCTCCCTCCAGGCTGACCTTCACATGTACTTCCCTTCCTCCCTGTCCAGAGCTTTTGGGACAGGATCCAACTTATGTCACTGGCAGCTATATATAGACTGTGCAGTGATTTATTAATATTTGGCTGAAACATTTTGGCTTACAAACACAGATCAGGTCCAAAATATGACACCAACTGATCCTGTATAGTATTTTCCACTCCTCTGAGGCCAGGGGGTACTCCAGGGCAAGGGAAGATCCCAGGATGTGCCTGTCCTGTGCTCCCCTGTGTACAGTTCTGCTTTGCTCCCCAAATCCCTCCTTCCAGGTGATGTAATTTGGCTGTTCTGATGAGGAAAGGATTTTCAAGGACAGTTTGTGTCAAAACCTCATCTAAAAGGTGGTTCTAGTTAACAGATGCAATTTAGTTGACAATACACAGGTGCTGGGGTAGGATGAGCCTGGATCCTGCCCACAGTAGTGAGATGGGGCCTGTGGGTGCCCCTAGCCCTGTTACAAATCTGAGCTCTGCCCAGGTGAGGCCAGGGGGAATAAATGCAGCTCCTTGGAGATGTGAAAACATTGTCTTTTTGATTTTTTTTATCCTGATCTACAGTCCCCATCAAGCAGTGACAGCTCAGAAGACAGCAGCTCTGAGAGTGAGGAAGACAGTGATGAGGACAGCACAGATGATGATGATGAAAACGATGAGCCCTTATCTCTGGAATGGCCAGAAACAAGGAAAAAACAAGCCATTTACCTTTTCCTCTTTCCCATTGTCTTTCCTCTCTGGAGCACTCTGCCTGACGTCAGGAACCCTGTAAGAATCTGTCTTCTTTCTGCTACTGGAGTCATTAACTGAGCTATAGATTTCCTCTGGGCAAGAGTCCCCAGCTCCATTTTTCCATGTCTGCAGCCTTTGCATACTTGAAGTGCTGTTACTGCTGCAGGGGGTGGGACAGGAGGCCCAGCTGCAGTGGAACGTTGTACAGAGACTTAATTTAATAAACCACAAATTCTAGCAACTACAGGTCACCTAATCGAGCTGAAAACCAGAAATACAAATAGAAACCAGGGTCCAAGTTAAAGCAAATCAACTGCAGGGAAGTGTTTCGGGTGAATAGTTTTCACTGGGGATTATTAACTTGCCTGAAACTTCTCTCTTTTTTTTTTTTTTCTTTCCAAACTTGATTTCGACAGGACTCAAAAAAATTCTTTGTCATCACGTTTTTTGGATCCATCCTCTGGATTGCTGTGTTCTCTTACCTCATGGTGTGGTGGGCTCACCAGGTGAGGGGTTTGTGTTCTCTCTGCAAATCACCAGTTCAGAACTAGTAGATGGAGAGAGGCAACAGTGTCACTTAGCATTTTATCTCATGAATTACAGCTGCAGCCCATCATAACAGTAGAAACTTTGTTTTGTTAGAACTCAAAAGGGAATTTTCTATTTCCTTTTTTTTTTTTTGATTTGACAAAGCTTCATTCTTTTCCAAGAGCTTCCAAGGGAGTTTGTGCATCAGTGAAAGGAAAGTGCAATGAAAGGAAAAGTACTGTCAAGATTTATCTTAATTCTGACTTTTCATTGATGAATGTTTCTGTGCAGAACATAATTATCCATTATCTAATTAAAATTCTAGGAAAATAAAGGGTCTGATTCTGGAAGCTGCTCAATGATCTCAACTCCCCCTGCCCTAATGTTCACCTGGTATTCTGGGAAATACTACTTCCATCTTGTAGAATCACACCCCCTATTCTGTATTTAGTGATATATTGCACATGCACAATATAGCTGATCATGCCATAAATCCAAGGCCTGTCTTTTCCAAAAGCCCTCAGATCTTGTATAGCTGATGTTAAATCTGGAGAGGGAAAAAGTGGCCAACATCCAGCAGAGGTGGACTGAGGACAGCAGAGTTGTGCTGTGGCTGACTTGACCTTGCTCAGTGTTGGCATCACTGTGATCAGATTCCCTGCACTGCAGAGCAAATCCAGGATCAACAGACACTGAAATTTAACTTTCTAATCCTACAAAGCAGCAAAATGCTCCCATGTTTAGGGGATTCAGATTATTTTAACTCCGGTATGGCACAAACCCCAAAACTGCACAGAGCAACTGTAGTCCCTGTTCCAGTGCCAACAGCTCTACCCAATTTGTGTTGATTAGGTTGGGGAAACAATTGGGATATCAGAGGAAATTATGGGTTTGACCATCCTGGCAGCAGGAACATCCATCCCTGACCTCATCACCAGTGTCATCGTGGCACGGAAGGGCTTGGGTGACATGGCTGTGTCCAGCTCTGTGGGCAGCAACATCTTTGATATCACTGTTGGGTGAGTACCAGTTCAGTGCTAAAACATGCATTTCTTCTGAAATACAAAGCTGGTTTTATTCCAAACATACCCATTTATTTAATTTTAGCTGTCTTTAAATGAAGGGCAGCTGGGCAACCAGTTCCTTTAAAAAAAACAAACAAAAAACCCAAGCCCAAACCAAACAACACCCAAACCCAGCCAGGAAAGACAAAGTGTTACAGCTCAGCCCACCATCTTCACCTATTTCTCAATCAACAGAAAATTACCATTTTTTCAAGACAAAAATTCAAGAAATCTTTGGTAAACATCAAAGATTTACAGGCAGGAACAAGATCTGGTCACTCAGAAACATCCAGCTCCTGTGCAGGCAAGGGCAGGATCAGTGCCTGTATCTTCCATCATAAAGCATCAGGACATTTCTTTATTACAGCCCAAGACATTTAATTTATAGGTCCTTTCAGCCTCTTGGATTGCACTATGATAGTGGAAGCATTATCCAAATGCAATTTTGATACAAACAACATCTAGTTTAGATTTATGCTGAGCTACATGGAATGCAATCATGCATTTTTTTTCCCCCCTGTAAGACTTTGGAAAAATTGCTTAGTTATGATGCAGAAAATGAACTGCCTTAAAACATTTATTTCAATTACTTTTCCTTTACTTGCAGCTTGCCAGTTCCCTGGTTCCTTTTTTCTGTCTTCAATGGCCTCAGCCCCGTGGCAGTGAGCAGCAATGGTTTGTTTTGTGCAATTGTTCTCCTTTTCCTCATGCTCCTGTTTGTGATTATCTCCATCGCTGTCTGTAAATGGAAAATGAACAAAATGCTGGGGCTCACCATGTTTGCTCTTTACTTTGTGTTTCTGATCATCAGTGTGATGTTAGAAGACAAGATAATATCCTGCCCAGTATCTGTATGATGGCTGGACACTTCAAGATGTGTGTGAGGATACAGCAGCATCAAAAGGGGTTTAAGGTAGCAAATGTTCTACTGGAAAAAAAAGGAACCAGAATTGTAACAAACTTACTGAGAATAAAATATCTTTAACTTGCTAAAAATAAATAAATCTCAAGTGGTATGTCAGCCTCTGCTGTTTTTCTTTAGGATCAGAACAGATACAATATCAAATAGCACATGTTTATGCACTTGTGGCAAAGGCTGATGTGATACAGATGCATTCAGTTTTCAGTATGGCTGATCCCCTCAAGTTAATGGAGTTGATTTTCAGCACAAAATGTTTACCCATTATAGAAATTCTTCAGGAACACGCTCTAAATTACTCAGTGGACTGCTCAAACTCTCTGAAATCAGTGAATTTTACTTCATGGGGAAGAGAACCAGCCCCATGTGGCCAGGCCTCTACACAACTCCTCTGCTTAACGTCACCATGTGGCCTCACATGCTGCATCTCAGCAGTGAATTCTCTCAAACTGCACTAAGCTCCTTTTAAATCCATACCTGATCTTGCAACACAGGCCCTAAAATTTATGTTAAGTGCAAAAACATGATATCACCTGGATTTACATCTTACCACTACAATGTAAAATGGATCTGGGGTTACAATAGCACATTACCACTGATCAAAACTAAAGCCAGGAATCAAATACTGCAACAAGAAGTTGAACTGCTGGGGGTTTGTTTTCATCCTGACACTAATCCCTGCTATTTACAGACTATAGCATCCAGCACTAATTCCTGTTGTTTGCACTGTTTTCTACACAGATATGATGAAAAAAATGCCACTGACCTCAACAAACCTGGGAGGGTTATTGTTAACACCTCACAAGAGCAAACAATGCAGTTAAGAGTTGCAGACATTTCTAATCCATCTAATAAAATGTTAATGAAAATAACCAGAAAGATTTTAAGCTTTTTATTGACTCACTGTAAAACTTCTTTTTTTTTGGATGAGACAGAAAAAAAACTTAACATTGTGAACACTGACTTTGCTTATTTTAAAGGAACTACAAACCAAAGCAAACATCCAACATACTGGTTTTTGGTAAATAAAATTTAAACATTACATATTTACAAATCTACAACCATTCATTTAAAAAGTGCTGCTTGCAGACTAACAAAGTACCATTTTTAAATCCCAGTGAGATAATATCCAGAAATACCCCTCTCTATTATTACTGTTTGCATCTCCCATTTGTTACACAAAGATTTTGCACGCAGGAATTTTCTCTTTCTTGGGGTACAAATCATTTAATTTGCCAGTGGAAGTCAAATTCATCAGGCTGTAACTGTACCAACAGCAAACCCTCTCAAATGGGACACGGCAGTGTCAGAGAAACAGCACAATTCCTATTCACATTTCGGTATTTCATCTCCAATAATTATTCCAGTGGAACCATAAGTAAAGCAAAATATATATTGCACTGCAAATGTAAAACCTTTGTTTAAGGTTTTGGACATAAGCATTATTTAGTACACAAAAGGAGAAAATTCAGTTCATACAAAATTTTAAATTGAAAATATGTCTCAAATATTTTATTTATCCATCTTTGCAGTATTGGAAAATATAGTCAAATTGCTTTTTTAATAAAGGACAGTGAGATTTGAAAACTGTTTCAACACTGAATTGCATGATGCTTAAAAATTATCCACCTCGGGACCTACCATATTATGACTCGAATGAGGAAAATTTCCCATTTATAATATATTGTTATTCCAACTCTATTTTGATATATTTCTACAGTGGACTGACTCGCAACAGACCTTATTAAACAATTCATTAAGTATAATGATGTCACTTGATGAGCCACTACATGATCTAGTAATTCAAAAGCACACCCCAATGAACATCAGCAATGCTTCAGGAGTGCCACGCTGGGGATGCAGGAATATTGAAGGACTGTTGGGAGGCTGAGGGACAATCCTGTTCCTGGGGCAGCACCTACTGTCTGGTAACACTGCAGGACTGTGGACACCGGAATGAAGCAGCAAAAGTGCTGGGTTTCTAAGTCTGAAGGCAGCTGGAAGTACTTACAAGGAAGCTGGGACTGGGATGGATCACCTGCACCAACACACCTCGGCAGTGCCGTGTCCAGGGACGGACCGGGCTCGGCGCTTCCGCCACACTGGGATGGGGTGGGAAGCCTGGTCATAGCTCAGCCCCTCTGAGCACCACGGCAGCTCTGGAAAAAGCACTTGCTCTCTCTCCTTCATGGCCCGAAGGTCCCATAATACAGTGGCTGCCCCAGTGGTAAATGGCATGGGAAGCAGAACTGCAGGGAGCTGGGAACACGGGGATGAGCTCAAATACACAGCAACTACTGCAGGCGAGTTTTCCATGGTAATGCAGCATTCCTGCTGCACAGAGCAGAGCATCCATGCACACTAAGGGCTATCACAGGGAATATGGTCAGAAATAGCCTGTTTTTTCACAACAGCTCAGAAGAACAAAGGGGTGTGTTTACCATGTACCTGGGCGAGGAAAGGAGCTCCATGTCATGCACGAGGGACACTGTACAAGCGTGGCAGGACAAAGAGCATCAAAATGGTTAAAATAAATTAAATGTGAACAACGGTCTGAGGGTAGCACTGCCAGCTCCACCTCAGGGTGGGGGATACTTTCAAAAAGGTCAGCTACATAATTAGCAGCACGTTAGAGAAGAGGCATTACCCGATGGAAGTTGTATCCTGCATCTTGCAATTATCAACAGCACATTCCTGCAGCTCTGCATGTTTTAAACCCTTTCTCCTTAGGGCACCATCTTCTTAGGACTTTACAGAGGTCTGGGAGGAGGTTACAGAGCTTCATAGCAGCATTACTTCTCATGTAAGCCTCTAAGGCTCGCTCTATTTCATTTAATAGAGTAAATGTGAGCTTTAAAGTTTAGCACTTTCTGCCTAACTAAATATTGCTGGTTTATTACACTTGCAAACTAAAGATGTTTTTAAAAACACCTGCTGGTAGGCAGACTGCCATATAAAATCTAATGTAACAGCTGATATTTAGAAATATTCTAACAGTAACGACTAAAAGAAATTAGAATTGGAAAATGCATTAAGATTACTTAAAATAAAGCTATTTGTTAAAGCATGATTTAATTTGTTTAGGGTGTTTTATACAGTTCAATGTCTGCTTTCCCACCTCCACACAAGACTTCTGATATTTTCCCTGTAGCCTACCTTCTGGTGAGGAGTTGCTATGTGACTGAGAGCACAGAACATTTCTTTAAATGTCTAGAACAAGAAAACATGAGGCAAAAGCCATGACTCCACCACAAGGACTGACACAGCGCTTCTCTTCAGAGAAAAAAAAGTTGCTTTGCCTGTGAAATAGAGACCAAACATTCCAAGTACATTTAACTATGCACAATATGCCCCAATAAGTTACATTCCCTATAAATTCCCTGTAGCAGGTTTGCTGTCTGTACTTCAGTTAAGAGCTTTGGGTTAGCACTATGAACGTGTCATATTTAGTGTGTTTTAACACAACCACCGAGACTCCGAACGCTGCGGTTTGTGAGGAACCTGCTGCATTTGCTTTGTGCTCCATCTGGGATGAGGTCACACCAACAAATGCCAACAGCTGAGATGGGCTGATTCCATAACAATCTGTAGGACTCTTCAACAGGCTTTCCCTTTCCTGGGGAGTGGGGAGGGAAGGGAACACGAGAGGAAGAGGAGATTTCTACAGAAGTGTTTTACAGAGACATCAGTGTGTTCATTATTAGTAGAGTTTTACAGATTTTTACCATACCTTCCTTCTGATTGCTGTGGTAACACGTTTTCCAAGTGTGCATGAGAGAAATCCTGGATCTTAAGTACTGTCTAGGTGAAGGTTAACATTTTCTATTCTGCTTTAAAACCAATCACTCTTCAAAAAGTAACTGGACAAGTTACTATAAATAGCAGTGTACTGCAAAAAAAATAAGCACTGTATTGCTTATGCAGCAAGTCCATTTAAAATTCACTCCAGTAATTTAAAAAAATTAAAAAAATATCAACTTACTATAAACAATTTAAAATATGTATAATACAACTTTGTATGCTCTTCATAACATCATGAATATTCTATGTAAACAATAGATTCTGAAGCATTTCCTTCGCTCACATTAGTTTCAGTGCATTGTTTCTGTCCACCTGTTTTCTTTACTTTTTGTTTTAAGGGAGCTGTAATCTGCTGTCCCAAGTCAAAGAACTGATTTTGTTTAGAACCTTCCTTTCTACACATTGATCTGCAGAAAGGACAAGGGAGCAGGGCAGTAATATTTGGCCCGTTTTCCTCTCTGTCCATCTCCACAACCGCAGGCAGGCCCAATTTCCCGAGGCCTCCACGCACGCACGTTCTCCAACACTGAAGACTGAGATGTTCCTTGTGACTGAAGTGGTTATTTTACACAGGTACACGTCAGAGATATCACCTCTTTAGCCAGGAATATCTAAAGGTACGGTTCTCCAAAAATCTTTCTGCATTCCATCACTCCAGTGCTCGGGGGTCTATCACAATTATGAGTGTTCTTCACCTGATTAGCGGTCAGTCGGTCATAGGCCATTTTGTACTCTCTGTCAAAAGCATCTGCAGGGAGGGAAAAACAACTCCTAGTGCTCAGAAACACCCAAATGCCATGACAACTGCATTTATCAGCAAAAAATAAAGTCCTTTTTATTTGGCACTTACCACAGAGTGGCACTCATCTAATTTTTTTTAAAAGCTGAACAACTAGTTTGCACACACTCATCATCTGTGCTCAGTTAATAATTGAAAAAACTCACCTATATCAATGTTATCTCTTCCCAGGGCAACAAGTGAAAGAAACAGTATTTCTCTGTAAAGGCTCCTGAAACGGTAAAAATAAAAAGTTAATTTCTATACTGCAACAATATATATTAAAAATAGATTGAAGCATTTAAAAATAAAGTTATTTTTAGAAAGAGGCATTTTGAACATAATTCCTGGTTGCCACCTCCAAAATGTTGTCATTTCTGACCTCTGGGGAATGCCCTGGATTCCCCACATATGGAAATCACTCATGGGAGGTCCTTAAGGAAACCACTGTGGAAGTTGTACCAAGTACATGGAGAGAGAAACATGCACTTAAGGCAAGTTCCAACCACATTCCCAAATTCCAATTTACTTTTCTGCATTTCTGTATTAGCTTGGAAAAGCAAGCAGATAAGCAAATAAACACCTTGTCAGTGCTGCAGCTGTTGACAAGACTGTTCTGCATCCCAGTATAAATCAGTAAATCCAGGGAATAGAAACTCACAGGAAATAATTTTCACTAATTCCACTGCTAATGGAAAAACCTTCCTAAATATGAAACCTAACCTCTCTTAGCTCTTCTGTTCTCTACTGAAGATTTAAACCCCCAAATCTACCCTTAGACCCTAGAAATAAGGCTAGGGTTTTTATTTTAAAAAAATCCACTAACATATAAATAACATTTGTTAATAAAATATACACATATACACACTCCCTACTTGATTTCATTCTGAGGTAAGAAAAAGAAGTGGCTGTGAAGGGAAGAGGGAAAGGAAAAAGCAACAACATTTTATGAAAAAATTGGAGAAACTAAGTTTGTGAAAGTTATCATGAAAAAAAAGGATTATTTACAGACTGAGTGACAAATTTGAGAACACTGATGAAAAACAGTGCTTTTTTCATTGCAAAACACACTAAGGAAATGTAATTCACATTACAACACCCTCATTGTTGCCAAATTCTCCTCCACACAGGCAGGCTGGTGCTCTCACCTCTGTCTTTTAATATGTGGCCACTTGTTCAGCCTCTCCAATATCTGACTCATCGGTCCATACACATCGTTCATCTTAATGCTCTTCACCATACTCCTCAGGAGCTCCTGGTTAAAGGAGTCATCATCCTTCTGCAACAACTGCACCATTGGGTACTTCTGGGCTGAAAAACATTAGAAATGCTGTAAGAATAAATAGAGTCTTCATGTAGGGAGCAGAAAGTTGTTAAAAAAAAGGGTGGGAGGCTACAGAAGCTGTGAAAACATCGACATGTATGTAGTGAACAAAAACATCAAATCCAAAAGAATATCAGTGTAAAACACAGAAAGCACATAAGAAAACTCAACAGTTGCAATGGGTCATGAGCTGGTTTCAGGCAGATGATCCAACACTGGCAACAAAATTCTTAGTAAGCAAATTCTAGAAATAAGGCAATGAGCTAAGTGGATGAACTGAGTCACTGAAACGTATTCCCTCTTATTCCTCCCTTCCAATGAAGAAAAAGTCATTGGCAACACAGGTCAATGATTTGAAACAGAAATGCTGGCAAACTCAATCTGTTCAAGCAGTTTACTGCCCAACACAGAACCCTCCCAAAACAAGTCACACGAACTGAGAAGAGCAACACCAAACTGAACACTCACTCTCAAACAAAAGAGTGCGATTTTGACCTGCAAGACAAAAAGCAGTATGATCAAAAAACAGTACTGTAGCGTGGGTGAACTATCCACAAAGACATCTTTTCTCAACACACAGGCTTCAGTTGCTCAAAATGAAAACTGTTCTTAGAAAAACACCACCAAAAACCCCACAGGAACAGAACTTACTCTGAGCATTCCACAAAATATACAGAGGCTGCCTCGGATCCTGATGCAATTTCATATTGTCCCAGAGCATCTGAATAAGAACGTATTTACTGTCCTCTGACATACAGTGCCGTGGAATCTGAACAGGAGAATGCACACAAAAGTATTTTATTACAAAGTCATGACAAAGGACTTCTGTATTTAACATATACCTTCACATCTACAGGCCTCGTGGTAAAAAGTTTTGCTATTAAAACTAGAGAAAGCTAAATCTGAAGGGGATTCAGTGACATAGTATTTTGTGTATCTTCCTACAGTCCTAAAATCTAAAATTCCTCCTCCTTCTACTGCCTAACTACTCAAATAGCAATAAAACTAATTAGAAACTTATCCTCTTTGAAACTGAGGGTCACAAATTACAGTTTGACTTGCAGGAGTTAAACATGTACTGCTGAGCCCAAGATCCAGAGTTTCACAGATTTTCCTTCAGTTCACAAATTATTCCCCAACTCAGGACTGGGCCCAGCATATTGTAAGACATTTCTAAGAGTTACTCTGTTACTTGATGATTTCCTATATGGGAAAACAAGCACTTCTCATATGTCATACCTTGGAGTTCTTGTTACAATGCTCAGAAGAAAGTATTAATCCTGGTAAGTTGCTGGGCAAGTCCAAGCGCCTGAAATACCAGACCAAATTCCAGAACACAATGGGATGATGATCTACAAAGTCTGCCACTGTTATTGCATGATCCCCTTCATTTTCAAGTAAGCTTTCAAGCTCTTTCCAGACCACTAGAGGACTGAGGTAAGGAACTGTTATAGGATCAGGACTAGGCAAGCGCCATTCCAGGCCCAAGGAATCCTGGAATAAAAGAGAAATAATGCCTTTAGTTCAAATGTAACTATCTTTACAAAGTCTCATAAATGCTTTTGTTCCCTAGGAGACACACCAACATCTAAAAGCTACAACTAACATTGGTTTAAATAAGACAACCTAGTATTTCCTGTAATTTAGGAGGGTTAGTTCTGTTCTCTTAGTTAATGCTGTTTCACATTTCTCTAATCTATGGCACACATGAAAAAATGACTTTTAAGGTAGAAAAACTACACACTGTTGGTCCTTGCAAAGTAGCAGGCAGGCTACCAGTAGGAATGATATGGCTGATCTTCTGGTTTTCCTTCCCATCTTCTTCCAAAGGACCAAAAGTACTGATGCTCCTTGCCACAGGGTGACTTGTACATTCTGACCCAGAGGTATTTTGTCTTCTTCCTGAGGGGATCTGGATACTTCTGGCACAAACATTGTCATGCTGCTTAGATTTGCTACTGGAGAGGAAAAAAGTAAATAATCTCAGGTTTTTGTCTTACTCTGAGTGCTCAAACATGTACACAAACAGACAGAAATAAATTGGAAATAATTGACCTGACACTTCAAATTCTGCCTTGTCAGCCACCACACTCATTCATGTTCCAGTGCAACTTTTATTCCTTGCACTGATGATGAACACAAACATCCTCAAAAGAGCTCATAAAACTTGCAGAATTACAAATGCCAACACGAATTTTTATATCAGGGATGAAATGGCAGAGAAAGTTTGATGTGGCCAACTGAGACAAGGGAGAGGCAGCAAAGAGATCCTCTCTCAAGTCAATCTCTCCTCTTCAGAGTGTCTTATTAAATGCATTTCAGTTCATAAGGAGCACATGCATATCCCACAGAGAACCTGAGTGATTTCTATGCAGGAAATGCACATTTACCTATTTGAGTTGATATCCTCTTGAACAGACATCAGAGACGTAGTGAGGCCAACAGCAGCTGTGGTGTTACAGGACTTCCCACTCTGACTGGAAAAAAGGGATGGGACCTGCATGTTTTCTGTGGAAGGGCTGGACTTCAGAAAGTACCTGCAGGGAAAGAAAAAATCTTAATTTGATCAAAAAAAAAAAAACAAAAAAAAAACCCAACAAAAACCTCTTCCCAATAATAAGCGTTCAAAATTGAGGACAACTCAGGCACTGCTCTTACCGTCCCGGCCGCCGAAGGTCTCGGATTTCTATGCTTAAAAAAGGCAGGAATAAGTTGCCACAGAAGGGACAGGTGGTGTTGAGGTTGGAATCATCTGCTGTCCAGCCTGCCATGATTTCTTCATCATGAACCAAACAGTCACAGGTCCGACACCGTGAGCAGCTGGAGATGAGGACCTGCACACACGGGAACATGGTCTCAAAAATACTCTTCTTTCACAAAGCACTTAAAACTGCAGCCAAAATCTCTGCCCTTTGGTGAACCCCCTCACACCACTTGCATACAAGTTCATCCTTCTATGGCTTCTCAGATTAAAATCAGCTATTTAATATTTTCTATTAACAATAACGTGTCATTTGTAATCTGTTTGCAAACATAACCGCACAGGAATATTTACACAGCTACATAAATTGTTATTAGAATTTAAACACTTCTGTAATGACTGTCATTACTATACAAATGAGGGGAAAAAAGGATGCTAATGACCAGTCATTATTCTAAATCCAGTGAAAAACAAACAAACAAAAGAAATAGAAGAAAGAGCCAACCAAAAGCAGCCTAACAGTGAAAAGAAAAATGATCTTACCAGAAAATACAACAAGAAATAGCTAGTTCTCTTTCATATTTTTAAACACAGTGCTATTTAAGGCTTGGTATTTTCACTTCAAACAAATTTATCTCCACAAGGGATTTAGATGTCTGAATTCAATGGCATCCAATTCTCAAACTCTTGAGAACTGCAGCTTTAAGGACCAAAAGGTGTGACTGCAATAAAGACCTTTCTAGAGCAGGATTTGAAATCAAATCTACTCTATCACAGAAATATTCATCTATCTTTCAGTGGCTTAGTCTGAAGCTTTGAACCTTAACAGAGGTTCAGGTAACATCTATATTTAAAGACATATGCTTTTAGTGTATCACTTAAAATCAATAAATCATCCTGTACCTCCATAGCATAGTTGTGGAACACACTGGTACTGCTTGTACTGCAAGAAGATATCAACTCTGATTTGTCAGGTAAAGGGAACTTTGAAAGAGAGCCTGCTAACAGAAGAAACACGAAGTATTAGTTATTCAGAAAATGCATTTTTAGCAACTTGTTTTTCTGCCCAAACAATGCAGCAGTTATAAAATGTGTGGTGGAAGACAACAAACTCGAATTACTCGTAAGCCCCGTGGAGTGTGGGGCCACCATCTGCCCAGCACCAACCAAGGCAAAAATAAAAGCTACCAACACAGAACTTCCATATGTTCAGTTTTCTTTGATAACAACAGTTGGTGGCTTGGAAATAAATCATAAGTAATTCATACCCACACTTTCCATGTGGACAAGAACTAGGCAAGGGTAAGAGGTGCTGTTTGTGGCTGCAGACATCCCTGATCCTTCTCTTTGGCACCATGATGGAGCCAGGCTCCCCTCAGCCTCCAATCCCTCATCTCCAGGCCACCCTCCATTGCCTCTCTCCAGTTCCTCCACATCCCATGAACTGGGAAGCCAGATCCAGGGATCTTAGTGTACAGACCTTTCTCTCATCCCAATTGTGCTTAACACATTGTACCCCATAATGACAGCAGCACAGAAACTCATCCCACAGTCATGACCAATTATCCAGCACAGACTGGGGAAAGAATCTACAAAGTCTGTCTGAGAATCAGCTTCAACTGTGGCTTAGAGAAAATTATAACAATTTTAAAAAATTTATTTGCATTACTTTTAGAAAACAAAATCAGAGCAATAAAGTCACCATTAGAATATTTTTAAAGAAATTTTCTGGAGCTGTACAGCTTACACAAATAAGATGATTATATGAATACTCAAAAACCCAAAGGGTCTCCTATTTGCATAGCTGTAGCATCCAGAAACAGGATTTGTCCACATTATTTCACAAGGAACCCCAAACCAAGGTTCTACAGTAACAAAATCCATAGACATGGACATATCTGTATGAGTAATAGTTTGCAGATAGGAAAGGAAAAATTCACTCTTTCCAGAAAAAGTACTAGTCACTGGGATGATCTCAAACTGAGAATTATGGAAGAGCAACTTCTAAAACTGGAATAGTTTTGTTTTGTCACAGACTGATGAATGCAATGCAAAAGCTTCTCTTACCACACTGGTCAAATTGTTTAGCTGAGCCATCGTGGGAAGCTGAGCTTTCCAGGCTTGTCCTGCTGAGGCCAATGCCCTTAATTTCTGATGTGGTATTCTCCTGAGGGGAAGCACTTTCAAAATCATTGCAGACATCTTCATCAGTGAGAGAAGTAGATTCTGAGTCCAGAGCTCCAAGAGATGAAACACTTGCTCGGTCTGAATTTTGATCCTGAGAGAAGAAAACACAATTCCACTGAGAAAATGACTGGAAAGCAAAAATATTCAGGAAAAAAAAGGGGCAGTCTTCTTTGTCTCAGTTCATTCAAGGCATGAACCTCCTTCCCTGGAAAATCCCAGATCTGTGTTCAGAACTGATGCCAGACAAGGCAAGTTTCACTCTGGGTTAAACAGCTACACAGGATTTTTTTAAAGATTCTCATAATAAAAATAACTAAGTGGAAATGTAACAATTTTAACCCTGTAACTTTTTCCCACCGTTGCTACAAAAATTATCAGCAGTTGTAGGAATACATTAGGATAGGCAAGGCAACTGTGCCTCTCTTCATTCCCAAGGGTTTTGGGTTGAATTGGTAGCAACAAAGAACGTTCTGACAAGTGACCTCAGACCAAAACTAGTCTTAAATCACTTTGGCAATCAATCCAAGCAGATTTCCCTTTTCTCCTAAAAGCAATAAAAGCTTAAAACCAGTATTGCTTATTTAAGTGGGCTTGTTTTAGGTTAAAAAGGGAAAGCAGAGCAATCTTCATTCTGTCAACACATCAATGCAGACTTATGTTTTCTCATTATAAACACACTCAAAACCCAGGGTAGACTAAAATTTTATTCAGGACAATAAAATTAGGGTCCTGGTAAATGAAAAAATGATTAAAACAACTTAAGTGTACATAGTTTATAAAGATACATGTCATTCAAACGGGGGATTTATCAGATCAGAGTCAGTGATTACAGGTTTTACAAAGTTTTTTCCTTAATTTATAGGAACTTATATCACAAACATTTACCTTTGAGGATGCAGCATACATTGCAAACTTGGAGTACCACTTGCTTGCTTTCTCTGCAACCCCTTTTCCAGCAGAAAACATGCTGCTTTTTAGGACATCAAACTTGGGTGTTAACAGAGTGTCCAAGTTGAATGAGGGTGATGACACCAGTGTTAATGCACTGGCTGTATCCTGTGGCTGCTCCCTGGCTGGACTGTGTGGGGAATAAGCTGGGGAGGACCAAAGCCTGTCCCTTGGCCTTTCTTCATTTTTTGCCTGGTAACTCTTGGATTTGGTAAGACTGGGTGGCCTTGGGGAGCTTGGGGGAAGGCTGGACCTCCTACAAGGCTGGATGATTGTGGGGCTCTTTTTATTAGCATTTCTGTCATCGGAGGGTTTCTGCAACTCAATGCTCGGGGCACGGCTGGACAAAGGGCTGCTCATGTTGTTCATGTACATCACGATTTCTTCAGCCAAATCTCTTCTGGCAGAGGGAGTGGAAACACTTCTATCCTCCTCCTCCTCCTCCTCCTCTTTCTGCTGTTCTGTCTCAGCAACCAGCAGAGACAGTGGGTCAAATCCAGTTTCAACATCTGTCTTTTCAACTGGCTTTACTGGAAAGCTGCTTCTCCTTTGCAGCCTTCTGGGTTTCTCACTGGAGGATTTCACTGGAGGTGCTGTAGGAGTTTCTGGTTCTGCATCCAGGTCTTCCAGATCAAAGATAACAGGAGACTCTGTTTTATCTGTAAAACTGCAATCAAAAGCTGCATCTTCATCACTGGATTCTTTCTCCAGGCTCTCTCTCTTAGATCCTAAAGAGGAAGTTCTGATATTAAGAGTTTTTGGCCTTATGCTTTTCTGCAATGCACTGGACAGGATTTTGGCATCAGCTCCCAGTTTTTCAACCATTTCTCCAGGGTTTGCTTCCTGATTGATTCTGTTCATCATGAGTCCCACCAGGCCATCCCCACTCAGGGTCCTGCTCCTGCTTTCCCATGGTATCTCCCTTAAATCAGGCTCTACTGCACTTTTATGTCTCTTTCTTAAGGATTTACTTTTTATAACTTCTGCTTCACTGGCATCCTCAAAAGATGATGTAAAGAGCAATCCCACAGAACGCTCTGAAAAACAGATGAAACAAGGTGCTCTATTTGTTGCTATACAAGAAAACTGAACAAAAGTACAAAGGAATGCAAATTTGCCTCATCTTTCAAACATTTTATAACACAGAGAGGGAATTCACTATGATTGTGCCAGGGGTTGAAATGCTGAGCTGACCATGGTCATAACTCTTAGGAAGGGACAAAGATAATAAAACATTTAAGAGTGAATAAATCATACAAGCCAAGAGTAATTTGAGAGACACCATCAAGAAGACTTGTGAAAACACCTCCAAGTTTCTTTTAATTGCACTGATAGAAACTTCTTTTCCATGCTGAAGGAATTTATTAGTTGCTGGAGGTTATAAGAAAATAACAAGACTTTGGGATTTTGCAAGCAGATGTTAACTACAGCAAAAAAAACAGAGCAAACAAGAAAAAAATCTGGAAATGGAGAATATTGAGACACATCTTCCTGACACAACATATGGTGACTGTAACAAACTCACTCCCACAGACTTCATCAGCCACTGCTATCACACCAATAAAATACTGAAAGTTTAGTGGACAACTCAACTCAGTCTCACTACTCAGAGCTCCCTGGAAGTTAAATATATACACAAAACTGAACAAGAACCCAAATATTTTCCCTCCACTCACCCCTGCTCCCTTCTGCCATGGGATTGTCAACTGTGCCGTTGAGCCGCACGATGCTGGAAGTGGCTTTGTCCTCACTGGAGCTGTGGTAGTTCAGTTTGGGCAGGCAGTCACCACTGCCTTTTGTGCTCTCCACTTCAGACACTGCACACAGAGAAGGACAGTTCTGGGGAATCAACACCACTTCAGTCTCAAGTTTCTATCACTTCTCAGGATTAGGAGGCAGCACGTTGCACCCATCCCCTGATGCACGGGCTGATCCTGCTTGGGCTCTGTTATTTAGAGTTTAATTCCCAGCATTACTTTTATAACTGAAAGTTCCATTTGCTCCTCTACACAGAGCCCAAAAGCCATACCAAGATTTGTGGTGGTTGTGGAGATTAAGACCACCCTAGTTCATCTCATCATCCCCAGGACTACGCAAGTGTTACAGTATTCACATTTACCTCTTGTAGATAGGGAAGATAAATTTTGTTGCAGGTGACTCTCCAAAAGAGAGAATTACTTCTCTAAAGGATTTCAAGCAACTTAAATATTATCATATTGTATCCAAAAGTGCAAAACATTTTCAGCACATCATATTACTATAAAGAGCCACGAATGTCCTTATTATGGCTAACAGTTTCATCAGAATTCACACTTTCTGTGTCCTCGGAAGTTTTATTAAACCTAAATAACTTGTTTCTAATCTTATATGTATGTTATCATGATCATGGGTAAGACAATTTTTCAAGCAAACTGAAGAAATGCTAGTGCTAGAAGAAAGATTGTGGTGAAAACACTGAAACAACTTGACACCACCTGACAATGGGAATGGTTAACTGAAGTAGTAGGGGAAAGCACACTGAAAAATTTAAGCAATTATATTACTGGGGGAACTTTTATTAAGAAGAGTATTTTCAATGAATATATATGGGAATCTGCAGTACTTATACATTTTTACTCCACAATCTGATCTGTTATATGCTTGCATAAAACTGATGCTGCTCAACTGCAGTTAAGGGGATCATGGGCAGCAGATGTAAATCCTGAAGAAAAGAACCCCTTCTCATTTCTGATGCATCTCCTAAATTTTGAGACTTCCAAGGAGCTGGGTAATTTAGATCTCTCAGACTTGCAAAAACTCAGCTGTTCTCCTCTTATGGGATTTATAAAGAAAACAGAGTGATAGAAAAGGCTTTTCTATAGATCATGCCTCTAATGCAATTTAATTTTTTTAAAAGACAAAACCATTAAGCTATAATTATCATTAGGCCTTTATGTTGCCATTATCACTTATTTGAAACAGAGGAGAGGAAAAAAAAGAACTGTAATTTTCAAAGCGAAACCATCAGACATCCAGAAAATTACATTTAGAGAAAGAACTTAAAGCAGGGCATAAATGGGCATTATCACACACACTCAGTGCAGAAAATCAGCTGTCCCACTTAGCTCTTGCTGAAATCCTTATTTATCCCAAATGAACCAGATATCTGTATTCACAAGATACATACAAGAACTGGAGTCACTCTCTCTCTTGTCCTCCTTTTGTTCTTGGATGTCTTGAAGACAAGCTTTCCCTTGCTTGGCTTCTTCTTTGAATGATGTGTTATTGCCAGTGTCTGAAAGTCCCCCTATCATAGCAGGGTGATGGCAGAATAAAGGCAATTATGGTATTTAATACTGTGACATTGTTCAACAGAATAAATTGAATACCCACAGTAATTCAAAGGCCTCTTATCAAGTACATTCTAATTAACAGTGAACATTTCACCACGCACAAAAAAAAAAGATAAAAAGGACTGGTTTACTTTCACAGTATAAACATTGAAGTGATGCTTTACAGGATGAAATTAAAGGGTAATTGGCAACATTTCTGATTAAATACTGAACTAAAGCACCACTTGGCTTTGATTCTGTTGCCTGGTTTATTTGATCAAAATGTCACATCTTTTCAAGAACTCTAAGAGGCATCTAAACATTGTTTGATTTTAGCATAGTTAATGCATCTAATTCTCATGGGTTTATTCTAGAAAGCAAAAAAACCCCTGAAACAATGCAGAGAAACCACAAGTTTGTGTGCAAAACAAGATTAAAATAAAAATAACATCACCCAAAAAACCTCCTGCAAATATTCAAGACACTTATGGGGTCATTCTTAAGACAAAACACTGCCCCAGGTATGACCAATATAGTCTGAGTGATTTCAAGAACCAAATTTACTTCACACCAACATGGTGACTCATCTTCCAGGGTGCCACAAAGCAAATTAACTAAGCAGATAAATAAGGATGTTTAATAGACAGAAACTAGGGGAGCATTTCAAGCCACACACGCTCCGTGTCCTTTATCCAAAGTCAGTCCCCCAGCACTAGGGCATTTACTCTCCTGCAGTTTAGGTGGTACCAGTAAACACCTCTCCCAGATCAAGAGGGTCCAACATGGCTCAAAGCTCCCTCCCCTCTTTTCCCTACAGATACTGCTCTGAATGTCTACAGACAGGGTAAAAACCTTGTTGCTTTTGTAAAGATAGCAAAATATTCTGGAATTTATGGAGCAGTTTTTGGGCTTGCCTGAGGAGTCAGCACATTCTACCTAGGTGCTTTCATGCAAAGTAATCTCAAAAAATCAGATGATGCCAAAAGCAAATAGTATTAATTACATAAATGGAAGTTTACCTAGCGAAGGACTGATTACACTTCCTTGTTTTACATAGTCTGAGTTGCAACCAGCATTGCTAAGCTCTTATATGATGCTTTGCATGGCTGGGTTTCAAAACAGTGGTTTATCAGGAAGGTCACCTTCATGAAGAACAGGCAGAAATAAAGCAAATTTGTTCAAGGTCATCCAAAAGGTTAATGATAGAGCCAGAAGTAGGACTGAAGTCTCTGGGGTCTAAGAGAAATAATCTCACCATAAGGCCATCATATCTGATCTGTTTGTCAGGGCAAAGATTTATCTGTACATATCTGGAATCACTGGAGGACTTTGAAAGATGAGTCAGATGATCTTCATATATTTCTGTGTGTATGTTGTAAAGGCCTTCCAAGGTCAACTACAACTAAACTATATTGCTGGTAGTTTACAATGTATTATCTTGCTTTACTGGTAGTAAGTTATAAATACCATGGAAAGTAGCACCTATGGAAAAGACAAACTACAGGCATGGCCATAGAACCATTTCATGTTCACATCACGTAAATCTTTACTGGAAGGAAAAGGAAAGCCTCAGATACTGTACTATATTCTAGATAAAAACAAAAATTATCACTGCAGCTGGTACACAGAACCTGCAAACAGTACTGCAAACTCAAGGACTAGTTCTAGTTGCCTCTTAACTTAGGTCAAAAAAAGGGAAAAACAAACAAAAAAAAAGCAAGGCTGGGCAGAAGCTTCTGCCAGTTATGAGACTGGTCACTGTATGAATTTGGATAATTATCACCAATTTCATGTTCATATCGTCTCCTGAACAGGTGATACAATAAATAAAAAGGAGATTTTCAGATTCAAAGACAAAAAGAAGAGACTTTTCTAAAAATTATGCAGGAATTGTTTTTTCTCTAAAACAGTTTTATCAAACCCGCAAAAGAAAGATTTTTGGAATAACTATCTTATCAGCACAGAAATAAAAAAAGAGAAGGATGTGAATACTCTACCAGGATGTGTATGTGTGGTGCTTGCTGGCAGTTTTTTCAATGCTTTTTTAAACTGTGCTATTCCTAAAACAACGTTCCGGACTTTCATCCACAGGAAGTAGCCACCTCGATTGCTGGAAGGCCAGGTACTCTCCAGAACAGCCTGGTTTGGAAACATCAAGGACAAATCAAGTCATTAACTTAAATTTCACACTGAGTTACACTGGCAGTTATACAGTAGATTTCTAAACCTACAAAAACAAAGACCACACAATTATTCTGTCTTGTATTTCTTCCCATCACCAGAAATGACAGAATGGCACCTGAACTGCTCCCTTATTCTGCTCGTTTCTATTTGCCTGGATAAAATCACATATTTTTTCCCCCCTCACCCCGTTCCAAAAACCTCTTACCTTATTGTAGTAGCCATAAGTGATGGCATTGGGGTCAATGCCAGCCTTCTGCATCTCAAAGAGCACCCTCACAGCCAGCACAGGCTGCCCATACTGCCCACAGAGCTGCATGAGGACCCGGTAGCACACCTGGAAAAACAGTGAGTCAAACGCGTGTTCCCCTCAGCGAAACCCAAGGGTTGCCCTCTAGACTTTCGGGGTTGACCTGTTTTACCTCATCAGGTGGGTCTATTTTTTTGGTGTGCATTTTCTGCAGCACATCATAGGCAGTTCTCAGAGCCCTGACTTTGGAGTGGCAGACTTTGACATAGGCAGGCAGGCAGATGAACCAAAGGCCGTAGCAGTGACGTAGCAAACACCTGGACCACATCTGGGGGATGGATGAGTACTTCTTAGCAATCTTATGTGCAGATTTGATTTCCTGGAAGGAAACACGGATTACTTGTCTGTATTTATATATACATGACACAAACTTACATGTTAAAAACTGAACATGTAGCATTACACCTAAAAAAATGCAATGTTAATATCAGCAAAGTAGTCGAAGTGGGAAAGAATGAAAGAGTGAGTGATATCAAAACAGTTGCTGTGCAATATTCCAGGGACAAAACCTTGCATTTCTTTAACTTTCTGTCTATTACTTCAAACTTTAGAGCCCCTCTAAAAGCTCTGGATAGTGAAAAGAAGCAGATGTGGAAGCCCTACAGTCTGCAAGTGGCAACGTGCACAGGGGCCCTGTAGGATATGGTGCAGACAAGCACAGTTAAACATCAAAAGAACAATCAGCACAGTCACTGAATCAGTGAAGAACCAGTCAGAATTTACAGCCACACTCAACCTGGCCCTTTCCAAAGCACCTCATGCTCCAAGAATACCTGCAAGTACCTGTTTAGTTCTCCTGAACATTGGTGATGGGCTGTTGGGGCTACTGGCTTTTGAGGACAGTTTGTTATTTGGTGCTGTGAGAAATCCTTCAGGTCGTTCAAACAATTCTAGTTTTAGTACTGGAAATCCATTATAGCTGTAAAAGAAATGCAACACTTAAGACCTGTAAGTCAAATCCAAAGCAAAACATACCACATAATAGCAAAGGAAATCAATTACAGTTGCACCAGAAGCTTCACAGGAAATAGAAAACACTAAAGTAAACCTTTAAAGACATGGTTGACAAAGTGGTTTACTAATCCCTCTGCATGATTTCATATGCCTGCACAAACAGTCTCTTAACCTGTTATTCAGCATAAGCAACTTAAATTGATAAATACATTTGCTGTCATAGCATTTTCATTAATTAATGTGTCAAATGCATTAGTATTGATTCTAGTTAAGAAAAGAAAATAATCTGCGTGGCTCGGTCCCTAATGAGCATCACATGACAGAGGTTTATAAAAATCAATATGAACGATATCAAACTATCCAAAATATTAAGTAAGATTAGATATAAGAACGTTTCTCAGAATTAATAAGGAAACCAATAGACAAACCCATTTGACACAATTACTAAATCAGTAACACCAGTTTGCAGTGATTCTGTGATATACTCTCTTTCCAAAGAGTATCTGCAGGTTGTATCACCATCAATAGTAGCAACAGCCCAATGGACTGGGTCCAATTATTTCAATTTCAAACTTAAAAGGTGTCAAGAGCCAGCACCATGTACTGTGATCACACAGCCAGCTTTATCATCATTGCTTCCATGTGCACATACACAGAATTAAAACTTCAAAGGAGCTGGCACACCAGGCATTTTACAAACATGTTTTTACGTGAGCAACAAAAAGGGACCGGAAAAATTTTATCCCAAGAACCCAGAAACTACTCTCTCCAAGGGCAACTGTCAGGATTTTGGGCAGCATCCTGCTGTGTGCTGAGCTCACCTGTACTGCAGAGGGTGCTCCTCCCCGTTTGGCAGAGGAGGGATCTCGGGGGGGGTTATGAAAACCGTGTGCTCGCTCTTGTAGGACTCATCCAGCTCGATCAGCCGTGTTTCCCCACTTTTGTCTGTATCCACCTGGAGAAGGGAAGTTAAAAGAGAAAGATTCTACCAGCAGCACTGTGTTTTCTGCTCTTACAGCTAAATGGTCAAGCAGGACAGTCTGTACCTGCATCAAAGAACAGCATCTTAAAAGGAAGGACACCTTGCACAGTTGTATTGGGAGCTCTGAGTGCTGCATCTTTTTTGTAAACTGTACCCCAACCCAATAATCCAAGTTTTATGAACAGTCTGAATTGACTGTTCTCAGCTAAATAAAAGCAGTACAAAGAGATTAATCCTACTGAATACATTTCTAGAACTATGTTTCTAACTGCAGCAATAACTTGAAATCTGTTTTTAAGAGCTATTTTCTAGCTTCTCTATTTTAACCACTGAAAACAATACCAAGCCTTATCCAATTGTCTGACGTACACAGAACCTACACACACCACCATCCAGCAACTGCAGTCACTTAAAGGGTCATTAATGTCGTGATTACTTGTAGACTGCACAAATACACGTGCTTTCAAAGAGATAAGGGAATAAAAACGTGTGACCTCACTAAAATTAAAGGGGGACGGATGTAACTTCGGTTTTCTAATTTAAATGGTAACCAAATTACAGCCAAATTGTACATTATTTCAAAGAATTGAATAAGCAACCTGTGGAATTCAAGAATGCATGTTTCCCATGCCTTAAGAGTTTGGCAACAGAGAACTGATGTACAAGAAGAAGCATTTTCCACAGTTATCTCCTTCAGTGAGGTGCAAACATATCAAGTAGTTTCAATAAAATTCTTGAATATTTAAAGTTTGATAAACACACAAAGAGGTGTCCTTAATTACACATTTTGCTGCGTGAGACAGATGGAAAGTATTAACAAATCGAAGTAGCCAAGGAGAAGGAACATATGGCTGCTGAGAAGCAGCAATAAACTAAACCTTGCTTGGCAATTTAAATACTTCTAAGGATGTAAAAACCCCACAGCTACAAGTCTCACCAGTGAAATATAATCCAGCCAGTAGCTTAAATATGCATGGAATTGAGATAATTTTTGAATTCCTGGGAAAATGAAAACTTGTGAGACAATTACCCCAGATCTTTCAGTCCAGCAAAATGGGCAATCAATTACAATTACAATCTCTGCTGCTGCTGTCTAGGACCAAATAACATGCAGAAGAGATTACTCTTCAGCTTAAACTATTCTTCCAAATTATCTGAGGCAGGGCTTAGATGATATTTTATAGATAACTAATTTCACAGTACATGAAATCTGTCTCAACCCAGTGGCCTGTAACTGCCCATAAGAAGGTGTTGTATCACCTTCCAACCCATGACACCACTCCTTCATGCCTACCCTGCCAGGTCCTGGGTCACCCAGTGAAAGGCATTAATGTACACATAAATATTGACTTTACTGGAATAATTCAGTTTTGGTATATGGTCTTGGCTAAGGCTCTAGTTGGTACAGCAATCCTTGGTATACTTCAATATTTTACTTTGCATGCTACTGGTAAGCAGAGTATCAGAAATAAGAGAAATTAAGAAGAAGCAGGAAAGAGAAGATGAGGCAAATATATAATTGTTCAAAGAAATCCTACATGGGAACCCTCATATCAATGAAAACCTGGTTTCACAAGCAATTCTAAAAGCATAGTACTGCCAGTGCCTCAGTTTCCCCACAGTTACCACTAGCACAGAAGCAGCTGGCCCTTCAATAAAACTGAATTAAATCCTCCGTGCCAGAAACAGAAGCTGGAGAAGTAAAAGTGCTTCCTGTAAAATTTATTCTCACAGCACTGCCATGAGCAGTTTTTTACAGTGGAAAGAAGCTGTCCAGGGCATCAAGGAGCAAAATAACTGGCAGTGGAACAGACAAGTCTCTCTTTCAGCTGTAAGAATGGCTACTTAACCTCTTAGAAAAGGTGAAAGCCCCAACAGCTCCACAGGTTATGTGCAGTCTCACAGCGCCAGCAACAACCTAAGCATGACTTTTTTTTTGTTCTGGAAGAGCTGTCTGAATTCCCAGACAAGATAATTACAATGAGGGCATCAACTTCAGCACCCTCATAAACCATTCTGCGAAATGAAACGTAACAGGTAGAATTTGACACTTAAAAGGTCATTGCATTCTGAATAAAAATCCCATTTAACTCTGGCCAGAGAACTGAACTGTAGCACAATGGAAACCAAGCACAGCTCAATGGTTCAGTCACTGGGGTATTTCTGTCTATGAGATTTTGTGTTTTTAAGCCCAAACTGGCACAGCAAAGCAAGCACTGCATGTTGGAGAGTTTTTAACTGAGCTATAGGATAATCGACTCTACATTACAGAAATGTTTGCAATTAATTCAATTTATAATGCATGAATTCCTGCAAGTCATGCTGCAGAACTGGAAAGCAGAGTTTTGAGAGCTACTCCTACTAAAATATCGAGAGTAGCAAAAGCTATGAAGAGCATTAAGCAGCATTAGACTATGCTTTTACATTTCTCTCAAACTTTACTTCTTTCACACTTCTTTTCAAAACAGCTCTTCTGCACTTCCACATTAAAGATATCCATAAATATGAACTGTAAATAGCAGTTATCAGTCTTCAGTATTAATTCCTGTGGAATAAACAGCAGGTGACCTACTTTCCAGGAAATCCCAGATAACTGCACTCTGTTTAAACAGCAGTGTCCCAGAATAGTGTTACAGGTAGCCTGTAAGATGGCAACTGGGTGTGGAATTTCTTGTAATATTCATAAAAACAGGGATATAAGACTGGGGGTTTCAGTTCAGTTCTTTTTCTTGCACTTCTCACAATGGGACAGTATTTCAGAAGCTGCCATATATGTTCTCATATTTTATTTACAGTCAAGAATTTGAAGCAGAAAATGAAACAAAGCCTGACAAACAAGGAAAGTGGAAGGCTACAGTGACTAGGAAAACAAGGAAGTAAAAGGAAAAATATAAATAGACTTGCACTTCAAATATATTCTGCTTGCCCTGTATCAGGTAATGTAACCAGCAGCAGAAGTTCAAAGCTCTGTGCACACCAAGACTTACCTTATCCACACAGTCATCAAAGAAGGCCAGGCTGGCGTCCTTGTCGCTGACAAAGGAACATTCCTCAATGAAGCGAATGAACATCTGGGTTTTGGTCATCAGGGTGTAAAACTTCTGATGGGAACGGTCCCGACTCTTGAGGAAACCTGTAAAGTAAATCAGAAGCAAGTCAGAATGCCCAGAACAGAAGAGTTGACCAAAAATCCAGCATAAATTCCACTAATGAGCAATAACCTTTCTGCAGTCTTTGCCACTCTGTGAAATTTTGTCTGCACTTACATTTTCACCACCATTTACAACACCAACACATAAATGCCTTTATTCTTTATGTAAGAGCGAATCTAAAATAATAAATTAATATACACAAACCAAGTCTGTAACTTCTCACCTTGTAGTTCAAAGAGAGAACTTGCATCCGTGGCTGTTTCAGAGGGTGCCTCTGTTATTGGCCTGAGATAAGACCTGTAACCTTTCAGTATCGAAGCCATGAAACACAGAAATGCTTCCTGGATCTCCAGATCCAACAGATGCAACTTCTTCCCAGAATTAAAATCATAGTCATTCATTGCCAATTCCATTAATGCATCTTCTCTAGGTCGCTGTTGCACTGTGAACAAAACATTATAATGGTTTCCTTTTTCCCCCCCCTCGACAATGGTAAAAAATATTCTCTTTATGCTACTAAATTCACTGATTACTGAACCCCATTAAGTTTGGACTAGATTAAAATATATGCCAATTCACTCATGATATGCAACAATGGATTCTGCTTGACCTTATATAACTCATGTAACTTTGGATAACACCAAAAGCAGGATATACTTATCTTGTAAGTAATTACTACAGCAACAGAGAGAACCAGCATAGATAGAGCTTTAAAAAGCCCTCTAAGAAAGCTGGTTGTAAAAACATGTGAAAATCTATACATGAGCTGATTAAAGAAACACATTTTAGGCCAAATACATAATTGGGATGTGTTACTTTTTTTTTTAACAGTGCCTTTCATTTCAAAGTGCTCCCAAAGAGCAGATAATGCACATTAAATACCTATATATGCAGAAAAGCACCACCCAGATGCAGAGTGGAGCCATTAAAATATAACACACTGCAAAATGCTGAAACAGAGAGAAAGCTTTTTCAAAAAAGATCTAGAAAAATCTCTATTCTTACATTTAGGTATTTGCATCTACATTTTAAAGCTAAAACTTCACTGCTACATGCAGAGTATGGTAACATTCTAGTTATGTCTCAGCAAAGTGCAAGGATGGTTTCATTACTGTCTCTCCACATTTATATATAATTACAGTCAACCTTACACTCATATCACATTTAAGCAACCTACTCTGTAATACGAATTTAAGATCACTACCACTCTATTTTTACATAGAGAACATAAGGTTTAAATTTTTTTAGAAAAAAGGCCTCACATAAAATACATCAAAATTCTGAAGGAACAGGTAATTTTCATCACCTATCAGTTATACCCTTCCTTGTGCAGCACATCCCAATAAACTTCTGGGTTTGTACATTCTGATCAGGACACAACTAAATTCCAATGAGCTCAGCAGCCACGAAGGTGTAAAAAGCCTTTAAAAAGAGTGTTTCACTTTAATGAGTTTCACTAACATCATCTCTATCCATTTTTCTGCTTCTCACATCAAGGTTCAACAAACCTTGCCCTGCAATATTTGAGGATTCTATCAACAACCAGTTTTGACTTAGAAATTGTAGAATAATTATGTCTTAAACATTTATAAACATTGGGGCTTTAAATGTATTATTATCATCTTCAAATTTTAGGTAAAGTACTGTTAGCTTGAGTGTCAAAGTTACCTCAATTGTCAAGATATGAAAAGACTTTAAAGACAAAAAAAAAAAAGTCCTTTATTAGGTTCTGACCTTCTGTACTAAAAAAATGTTTAGAGGAACTGGTGACTTCAGAACATATTTAATTATCTATTTATCTCCTAAAATGTGGCACACACATCCAACATAAACCTTATTGTACTTTCCTACTCACATTCTGCCAGTTGCTGATATAAAGTATTTAAAGTGTTCATCAGGTTTTTACAAGGTTTCTTTGGTAAGATCTTCCATGCAAGAGTTTTCTTGTCTCCAGTTCTGGAAAGGAAAAAACCAGAGTATGAGTGTACACTGGAATGTGTTCAGAGGATATTCCACCCCACCAGAGAAACTGGAGAATATACCAAATTTACTCCATTAAATCAGGACTGAAAACCAACCAACAAAGTCAAATTTGATTTACTGTGTGGAGGTTGGATCAGAGCCATCCAACCAATGCCCCATATTTCAGGATGATCATTACACTACCACACTCCAGCACTGAAATCAATCCAGTTACAACTCACAAAAGATGGATTAATGGTATTAATCCTCTGTCATTGCATCAGCAACCGCCACTCATGTCATGATCTGAGCTGTAATTACTTAAATTGCATGGAGAGAGTGACTAAAACATATGAAGTAACCCAAAATTAATCTGATATGGCAACTGCTTTCTGTTTAGTGCACATAGATTTGGACTTAAATTATATCATTATCATGATAAAACAAATTCCAATGTTCTTTATCAACAGAGCACCAGGAAGTTTCATCGCCCTTTAAGTTACAAAGCTGCAAAAGTTGTAAACATTTGATTGATACTTTTTTTCCCTGGGATGACACAGAATTAACATGTTCTAAGAAAATGCACAGAAAAATCAGTTAAAAGTAGAATGAAAACAATAACTAGAAATAAATTGTTTTCAACTAATGAATACGTAGTTAATTAGACAAACATCAGAAGAAATGTAAAAATATGTTCCTCTTGACCAAAAAGTAACAAAGCCAAAATCATCCCAGCCTAGCTTGAACTAGTTCCTAAAAATTTCAGAGAATAACTGCTACACCAACTTGGTGTCAGCACAAAATCCTTGACAAAATTTCTATTGACAAATACCTAATACATGGAAACTTCTCTAAATCCACACACAACTGCTGAAGTAAAAATAAACCCACAAATAAGAAAATTTAGGAAGAAAAAGAAAAAGTTTAGAGTTAGGCACAGTAATGCTAAAAATTTGCTACCAAGAGGAGGATGATACAAAAGAATCCTGAGCAAAGACTTTGAGATGTTACACCAAGTACATACTGAGCATATTCAGCACTATAGTGAAATAACAGTCTAATTCTGAAATTACGAGTTTAATTCATTTGTGTGTATTAGAATCTTGAATTAGAAGCCTTACCATCTTCTGTCTTTTTTTGTATCACCTCAACACAAGGTAATAATTCTTTGCTTTCAGGATCATAACAATATAATGTTTCCCAGTGGTTTTATCAGTGCACTGCTGTCCCTTACCAGTAATTTAGATAGTAGATTAATTAGTGTTACAGAAAAATGCAGTACTCCACACAGTGATGAGGAAGTAATATTACAATACTGTTATTTCAGTTTGTTAATGATGGCATGATTTTAAGGCTTAATTAAGACTCTCTCACCCATGACAGTTCACATCTCTAATTCTCAATGTGAAGTTCCTGTGTTTCATGTGGAATATGATTTAATTGTTATAATTTTCAAGCAGATGCCCATAAAAAGAGATTAGAATTTCTTCAACACTGAGAAAGCTGGTCATGAAAAATGAGAATTCTCCTCCAGGGATAATCAATTGAGAGACAACATGGTTAATCCAGGAAAAGTGCTAATGTGTGCAATAAGACTTTAATGTAATAGAATAAAAGGCAATAATGTGCCATGATTGGGCCTCCACTCTGCTGTGTTGAACAGGAGATATCATCTCCAGCATGTTCATTTCAAGAAGGATGATACATTAGGAAGTTCAGAGGTTTAAAAGAAACAACCCTCCAAAAGGCTACTTTTTGTCTTTGAAAACATGACGCAAAAAAAAAATTAACATGGAAGAAAAATAGTTGATTATTAAATACTTACTGAGAAATTGTGTTGGTGTCCAGGTCAACACAGCTCACATCTGGAGGGGGGTCATAGAGATCAAAGTATCTTGAATCAATTCCCACTATGAATGGGCAGGGGGCACTTAACACATCTGCCAGTGCCAAGGGACAGAGAGGAATATATGGGCAGGGCCAGTGGAAGGGGAATATCATCTTGGAAAACATGCAGAGACAAAAACACAGGTTAAATGTGTGTAATACAGTCTGTGCAAGTATAAACCACACTAACTTCAAAATTCTTTAACATGGCAGATAATTCTTACTGAAGATCCAGATGCAGACTATTAAAGAAAAAAAGCACTAATTTCTCAAAAATCCATTAAGAAAAGCTCTTCAGGATAGCAGACTGTGCATAGCAGAGATTGCAAAGAGTTGCTTAGTAGTGACAGGCAGGAAAACTACGTGTACTTAAAATTCCACAGGAGATAATACAGTGCTAGTTGGGAAAATCAGGAACTCATATTAAGTGCACTGTGATGACCAAACACAACACTTATTTACAATATTTATATACAAAGAACCAGCAACTCTTTCAGGTTCAACTTTTCCAGTTAATCTTTCTCTTGTCTTTGTAGGATATCATTAGCAGTATTAGTTTTTTCTCTCTAGTATCTTTTATTTTTAAGCAACCTTGAAGGTTAACAGCACTACTACAAATACCAGATTTTATCTAAACCCCATTTTTTTTCCATTTACAGATACAATACACGACTAAAACCCAGTACTTACAGAGACTAATGCCTCTGTGACACTTGTGAGGACAGAAGGTCGCAGGGAGTGGATGAGAATTTTATGTTCTGTCACAGCAAACACAAGCAGAGTCACTGCATTCTCAGGTCCTAAATTCTGAAGTAGTGTAGAAAACTTGCCTCCACTGTTACAGGATATAAACACAATACATACACACTGGTGAGTTACAAAGCACAATAAAAAGAGAAATGTTCAGTAACAAAATAAGTGTAAATCTGCAAATATTTCCTTTAAAGAAGATTATTTGGTACATTTCACAGTTCAGTGAGGAATGGTCACCTCCCAACAGTAACCATAATTCCCTGAGACTCTTTAACCAGTTGGGACTATTTTCAGGACACATGAATGATGACTTTTCTCTCTGAGAAGCAATTTACAGGGAGACAACATGTCTTTCATTAATCATTCTCCTGCACTGAGACATGAAGGTTAAGACAGTCACAGAACTCCTGAATTCCCTTTGCAATCCAAAAGCTGCACTACCTTAGGAGCCCAGGCACCAACTCCTAAAAAGGGCATCTAACAATTTATATTCTGCCTCAGGAACCGCTACAATTATTTGAAAAAACCTGCCATAGATTGTTAATTAAGAATGTATCCTTGTCAGGTCTAATCTGAACAAACTTCAGGAACACCAGCTTCCAAAGGCACGAGACGAGGTGAGTTAATTTACACAACTGCAACTCAAAATACTAAACCTCTTCCAAGACATAAATCAGAACACATTTCACAATTTACAGAAGATGCTGCTACTTGCCTCAGTGGGAGAGGTGATGACACAGGTTGGCTAAGGATCAGGTTATCATGTGGAGATAGCTGGAAAAAGATTTTAAAATACGTCATGTTTATTCTGAACTTTGGAAATATTTACTGGAAATCACACAACTATAAGAAAGAACACTTAAAAATTATTTAAATTGAGCTGAACCTTGTACATCCCAGTTGTACAGCACTGTAAGAAGTGCTGTGCAATGACATGCATCAGGATCTTTTAATAAGAACTGGGCAAAGCACAATCTTCCCTTCTTGGTCCGAACTGAATATATTGCATATTCATAAAGAGGACTTTAAACCAGCTAATGCTGCAGAAAATTGAATACATTAACTGCTGAAAAATGAAGCCCTCTGTATTTTAAGGGCAGTGAGGACCCACAGTTCATACACAGCTTTCAGGGGCCAGGGGGGGATTCATTCTGGATTTAGGGGAAAAGAGGTGGATAAAAATTCATGAAGGGGAGAGATGGCAGGTCATAATGTAAAGCCATATTTTCTTCAGAAGGCATGAGAATTAGGCTCTTGACTGGTAGAGACTGCTCAGCTCTGACAGAATCTTTAAAATTTGCATTAGCTGAAGATCCAAGACAAAGATCCTATGAATTCACATTTCTTTCTTACAGTGACATGACATCAAGCAAAACCATATATTCATACATATATTCAGCATGCCTGGGAAGACTCATCAGTACAACACCACCAACACACAATCAGTTTATCAAAGCTCAGCTGCTGTTTTCAGCCACAGGAAATCCCAGGTAACAGATACCAGCTGGCTTAATCCTCCCTATATTTTTTCTTGTATAAAAGCAGTAGTAACTCAGTAAGTTGTAACTTGTAAAAACTAAGCTGCAAGTTCTGACAACTTTTAGTAACATTTCACTTTTGTTTCACCCCAGACCCACTGCAGGTGACCAGATGACAGAAGCCAGAAGGTAAGACTGATGACCTAGAAGCTCTCAGTCACCCAGGGCTGTGCCTGGAGACTCAGCAAACATTAATTGGAATTAAGGAGTCCCTGCAATGCTGCTTCCCTGCATGTTTCACATAGCAGAGCTGACAAAGGCTGCTGCTACATCCCATTCCCTGACAAATGAGGATGGCCACACCACTCCACATGCTGGATTTGTCTTCCAGTGAGTCACCTTGTGACCACCAGCACCGTTAGCCTGTTCAGTGGAAGAATTCAAAGGACTCATTTTTCAGCCTGAGGCAATCCTCATAAACTACTCCCAGAAAAGAAGCATCAGTCTGATGTCCTCCGACTTCAGTGTTTCAGCAAAGGCAGATAAACACAATTAAATCTCTATTTGAAGAGCACGTCTCCCTCAGGCAGAAGGGGCACTTATTGCCCCCGTTCTCCAGAGGGAGAAACATTACTCTGTGTGCTCTTCAAGTTTGCAGGTTGTGAGAGTGTCATTAGCACAGGAACATCTGTGCAATAAGGGGATGTAGGACATGGAGAGCAGAGTCCAGCAGATTTCAGGTCAGAAGGAGCCTATCAACGGTGGCAGCTGCAAAATGGGAACATTCCGGAGTGTTTTCCTAATGGCTGTAATTTCTTTGAGACTTAAAAAGTCAGAGACATGCCAAGCTCTCTCTCTCACTTGTAACAGATGCTAAGCAGGATCTAAGAATGGGTTACACATCCAGACTGGCACACACAGTTACTAAAATATACCAGGTCTCATTTTCAGAAAGCACATTATAGGAACCTGCAAGACATTCTACAGATATTGCAGAATTGTTTAGCAAAACGCTACCATGCTTTAGTTAACAAGCTTCAGAGAGAATTACATTTCTTCATGAAGTGAGATCCTAAAAGCTTGTAGTTTTCAATAATACAGGCATTTCCCACACTATTTTTGGGGGAAAATCTTAGGTATGATCTGATTTTTTTATTCAGTGCAGTTTCAAACACAACTCAAGTCCCTGGAAGCAGCTGGAAGGGAGTATTTACTCACAGACCTCAACCACCACTGCCTACTGTAAAAGCAGTGTTTTCTATGTCTGTACTATCAGCTACTACAGTTGTACTAATTTGATGCACAAAACATACTGAAAATAAGATAAAACAGACATCATTTCACATCACTTCTATCCAGGTCTGGAATATACACCCATGTATACTCTGACAGAGTTTCCTAAAACTTCAGGCTAAAAAAAATGAAATGCTTTTCTCTAAACTCAATTTTACTCTCTGTAAATACGTGTTTAGTATTTCCTGGTACAAATATTTCATTGAACGTGAATACAAAAAAACCAGAAACAAGATGTAAAACTCCTGGGTTTTGATTTGAACTTTCCATAAGAAAAGGGACAGAAGTGTCAGACACAGTTTCAGTGTGACTGTTCTCCAGCCCCTTTTCAGTAAGAGTAAGAAATATCAACTTCTTTAGAATAACCAAGTAAGTGAGGAGGATCTTCAATATTCACTACACTCTATAAAGACATAACCCAAGATTGTATTTGCTCTGAAAAGCTTCACTACCACATGGGCTACACAACTAAGACTGAAAACTGCACAGGGCTCTCCATATTTTATGTTACACAAGAAATAACAGAGAATAACAATTTTGTAATGACTTAATCAAAACCACAGGATTGGTAGAACACTACAACTAGAACAGATATCTTTGCAATAAAATTTTAACGTTCTGCCTCCTAGGAGGAAATAAAAAGAAGATTTAATAACACTTCAGAAGCCTTTGAGATCAGGATTTCCTCTCTCCTGCCAACTGTGATGCAGCTGAAATTTCAAATAACAGGTAACAATTGTTGCAATTATTTCACTCCCAGCTCTGCAGGTAGGACAGAATAAGGGTCATTTTTGATAAAGTGCCCCTTGTTAATGTGTGTGGCTCTTGCAGGTCTCACTAGGACCACTATGGAGAGGACAGGACGAAGCCCTTTGGGAAGAGGGGTAATCATGAATATACACTTCACATCTGCATTTAATTTTATTTATTTACTTTACACTCAGCCTCCATACAGTAGCAAGAAGAAAACAGTTCAAAAGCTATTGCAAAGTCAAACCAGATGCTGCCTTTGAATAGTTTCTCATTAATTTCCATATACTCTGAAAAAAATTAAGCTCTAAGCTCACTGAACACTTTCTTGTAGTAATTCACTAAAGCCTGAAACTGGAAACAAAATTTTTACAGATTTCTCACTGTTAAGTGTATGAATTTAGAGGGGAAAAAAAAACAGGAAAAAAAATTTGGAAATAAAAACTACATTTTTCATTCACTAACCTGTTCAACAGCTGTTTTATCTTCACTTAAGATACAGTTAAAGAAAATTACACTTACCTGAACTAGAATTCTTGGCCTCTGAGGGGATGGAAAAGGAACCTTATGCATGAAATGGGAAATGTGTCTAGAGGAAAAGAAAAAAATACTGATTAAGTAGAAATTAATCTTAAACTGCTTTACCACAAGACAAAATTTTTTCCAGTAAGAGAGATCATTATATAAAAAAATGGAACATACTCATTCAGAAAACAGAGAACAAAAAAACCCCACCACCTAAACCCTAACAGGATATTCTGACCTTCAAAACCTATTTTTCTCCTGGTTACAACCAAAATGAGAGGCCAGATTATCTTTCAGAATACAAACTTGGTTTATGAGACTGAAAAATTCAAAGAATTTTTTTTTTAAATTTGTAAAGTAGAAATATTGATGATTGAGTATCACAGTACCATTTTATAATCCTGCTTCAGAGAGAGTTTGAAATAGCACCATCCCTCAGAGACCAGCACTGGTTATTTGCAAAAAATATTCACAGCTGAATATCAAAGAGAGTCATTTTTCTCATCCATTTTCTTCACTTCTAAATAGAAAGTGTTATATAAAATTGCTGATGAAAAAAGTAAAGTTTTTCCATATATACAAATACAGAAAAATGTTTTAAGAATTTGACCACGTTCTCAGTTTTATGAATTGATTAAACTTGCATAAGTTCTAAAGGTGTAGTTCTACATAATAGATACTTTCACATTAGAGGAATGACATGCAATCAGTAAAAACTCAGGAGAAACAGCTATTCCATCCTAAACTAAATGCTACAGCACATCCTTTATGGGATTTCTGCAACTCTTACCATTATGACACAGACAACCACCCAAATTTTGAAGAAATTCAGACAAATCCACAAATAAACACTGATTTGGGATTTTTTTCTCCCCTACCAGTGTATGAAGGTGGTGGTCAAAATATGGAATATTGATCACATAAGGGAAGGGCCTGTTGCTTGTGTTCAAATACATGCATGGCACAGACACTCATCTCATTCAAACAGTCAGAGAAACCAGGTTAGATAATATATTAGAATCATATTTGAATTATCCAGGTTAAATTGACCAGTCAGTTTACAAATCAGAGAAATCAGAATAGACAAATAAATCCACAGAAATCAAAATTAAACATTTCTTATATTTACTTCTCATGTTATTCATTCACAAAACTCAGAATCCCAAAAACCTCAGCTTAAAAAAAAAAACCACAAATCCAAACCAAAAAAAACCCAAAAACCTTCATCTTCATCACTGGAAGTTTACACTCTTAGAATTTTAAAACAAGTACAGTGATGTGAAGTGGAATAATGAAGGGGATAAACAACCACCAGAAATACTTACTCCTCATAAAAGTTAATATTGAAGTTTAAGCAGAAAAAAAGACTGCCATGCAATAAAACAGGAAAGCAAATGGTGTATTTGAAATCTGATGCAGTAAAATGTTACTTTAGCCTAGAGATGTTAAATGGTGTTACATATCAATTACAGGTATCGACCACTTCTGGGGTGTGAGGACTTCCACTGCATTTTAAAATGTGAAATCCTTTGTGTGAGAAGGAAATTAGTTTTATTTATCACTAACAGAGGAGAATTACTAGTGCAAAATATTCCATCTGCTTTATCATCTTTCATTACACTACAAATAGGCATTTGAAAAAATGCAAACCTACGTATTTAATTCTCCTGACTTGATGTGTGCAAGATTAAGAAACGATTTATAATCTTGCTCCTCACTATGGCTAAAGGGTGCAAAGCTAATTAAAACAGCTTTCAGAGACCTTTGCAGGCACTTAAATCACAAATAAAAACCTAGACTTTTTCAGGAAGTAGGTAAAGATACATTTAATCACAGGAGAAAAGTGTTTCACTTAGTGTAACCATTATATTGATGACTAAAGTAAAGAAGTATTACAGGAAATTTAGAATAAATGTTGGGAATGACTTACTTTTCAATGGGAAGGACATGTGGGCCAGAAATGGAGTAACGATACAGAAAGGTGAGAAACTTCTTGAAAGCATCAAAGAAAGGCCAGTGGGAGAGCAGACAGATGCATTTGTTTGTCTGAACTGTTCTGCACGTGTCTGACTTGCCCTCAGCAGCAGCTGCCAAGCCTAGCTGAGATCTTTGTTTCTCTGTGAGGTTCTCTTCAGGATACAGCTCATAAAACTGAATAGCAGCACCATACACCTGCAGAAAACATCGTGGGGTCGAAGTCAGTAACTCGGCCTCGATCCTCAAAGCAACCCAACAAACCCCAAACACACAAGGAAAATCAAGTCTGTGTTACTGCTTGAAAAGCTGAATTAATGTATCATTTTTGGAAGCAATTTATCCCAGAATATTCTTACGGCTGTGAAAATCCAGACTGTCTGTTAATTATTTAAAACACTTAAAAGTCATATGAGAAAGAGTAATTTATGAAACTGTTTAAGGGAGAGAAAAATAATGATTATGGAGAGTACAACTACAGTCAACTGCTCCTACAATTACCTTTAGAGCTATTTTAGAAATCCTTTATATGCAACTCAAAGCAGTATTCCCTGACATCCAATTTACTTTTTAGAACAAGTATGTACATGCAAGGTCGTTTCCATGCTTGCAATAAAAATAGAATACTTGTATGTATATGCAGTCAAATTTTATAGCTCTCTAGTTTCACAGGCTAACAGGACTGGAAAGCAAAGGAATACAGGTTTATGATCAACAGTCCAGCTCTGAAATAAATGCAAGTCACTCTTTACAGCAGCCTTTGAATTAAGCCCAAATGAACAGGTTTCAAGTTTACCTCTGAAAATGTTCATTATCATAATCCTGAACAGATAAACAACCACATTTTTTAAATTGAATTATTAACTTCTTTTTTAAGCTTTCAAAGTACCTTTTCTGCAGAAGCTCCAGTTAGCACAAAGGTAGAAAAAACTGGGAGAGGGTATTTACTGTTTGATGGCCAACATTCAATGGTTGCACTCATAGGCAGACAAAAAAGAGGCACAGATTCGGGTAATGGGAATGATTCATAATCTTCTTCAGGATATCTGCATATTAAACCTAGAAAGGGAAGGTTTAAAGAGGCAGTTATGGAAGGAACAGCAGGAGGAGATTTGTAATACCTCATTCCACAAAATATGCCTAGAAAATTCATATATGAGCCTACACTAACTTCAGAAGATCAGTAAAGTTGTAAATTAGGGAAGAGATGGAAGGGGAGATGCTGCCACAGCCTAAGGAGAAATCACCTGACTAAAGGCTTGGACTGAAATCCTACTTTCCATTCTAGGAACTATTAATAAGTACTTCATCTTTTTCTGTTTGCAGGCTTTGTGCATCTCAGCTGTTATATTGTAATAGTTCACATTCATCATCAGTACGAGCAAAGATTTAAAATCCAGTTTAAAAAACGGTACCATGAATAATTGAGAAATAAGACTGAGGTTTTCAATTATGCCAACAAAAGTTCCCTGAGAAATATATATATATGTTAAACATTAGATTTTTTTTTTAATATCAGTAGAATCAATTAATTATACTGATCCACCTCAGCCAAGGATTCAGCTACTGTGCTGTGAGACCAGCGTGTTTACACTTCATTTCAAACCCAGCTGTAAAACATGCAGCTCTGAAGCAGAGGCTTTTAGCACTCAGGTCTTCAGTTACATCAGATGGCTGGAGCAACCCATCCTGTCTGATTGCCAGCCCAGGGGACTGCAAACTGAGAAGGGATACTGCAGGAAAGGATTTGGGATTTCTCTGCATCAGAGAACAGCATCACTACACACTTTTCTAATATGAAGTGAAACGTTAATAAGCAGTAAAAACTGGTAATCAAGAATGGCAGTGGAGTTTCCCGCCAACCCAGAACCAAAATTTTGTGCAAGCTACCTTTTAACATTTTTGTTTATTTACAAATTTACTGCCCACCTTTTAGTACAACCTAAACTCCTGTTGTTTACAGAGAGCAGCATCTCAAAGGGATATAAGTGAATTAAAGCTTAAGTCTGAATCATGCTCATGACTTGCATGCCAAACAAAATCAGGGTTTAAAAAAAACCAAAAATGAAAACCCAACATGTTTCATCAGAGTCACAGCAAATCTAATTCTGTCTTATAAATAAAACAACAAAATAAACATGATACACAATCCAAAAATACTTAAAGAGCTCAGTGCCACTGATACTCAGGGCAGTGTGGAAGTCTACAGGATTCTTCAAAATGTTTCTTTAAGAAAGTGATCATGCAAATGCATCAAATAATTTTTGTGGTATTTTCTTCTGTGTGTATATATACACACACACACACACACACACACACACACACACACAGACATCCTTAAAAGACAGTTACCACTAAAAGAAAATTCTAAAATAAAATAGTCATGATACATAGTTCTAAGGCTTATTTTAGGACATTGTTTTAAAAGAATTCCTTAGGGAAAGATTCCCTTTTTGATGATGGCAAGACAGTGTCCAATAATTCTTCAGTACAAAATGTATCACATTACAAATGAGCCTTTACATCCTGAATTGAAGATAAGGAAAGGCTAAATAGTTACATACCAGCTTTATATGATATGGTGTTGGTTTTTGCCACAGACTTTTTGTAACATAAATATACTGCTGAGCCCCACTGTAAAATAAAAAAAATTACTGGATTAAGTGATGAAATATAACAAAAGGATGTAATAGAAAAGAGTGGAGGAAAACCTCACACTGTTAATAATTTTAAGTTCTCAAATTCTGGACGTGAAAATAAAGAACATGGAAAGCCATGGGACAGAAAAGACCAGCACCCTCAGAGGGAACACAGATGTAACAATTTCCGTAAGACAGAACTTCCATAACCCAGACAATACAGGGACTGGTAGAACTGAGAAATCCACTTGTTAATGCCTACAGGCATTTATTGAAAAACAAGCACAAATCAGCTCCCAGGATCTTTTTAACATGATCCTACTTGCATATGCAGTCAGCATCCTCATCAGCACACTTACTTCTGAGGACCCTACAAGTGCCAGGAAATGGAGCTGCAAATTTGACCAGGAGACACCTAAAGACTGGGTTCTGCAAATCCAAGTGCTGTGACACCTGTGTATTAATTTAGCAGGTCAGGAACTGTGTGAAGGGTTTAAACAGGTTTGCAGTCAACAGCTTCCAACATCACCTCACATGCAACTTTCTTCAAATAAGAAGTTGGTGAAACTACTGAGGAGATTAACATTTATAAAATAGCACTGTAGGTGATGGGAGAGTTTTAGAACAAAACAGAAACTATTTGTTAGATACAGAATTCCCATGACACCAGTAAAATCAGTGTCAGAAACAGCCACATCTGTAAAACCTCTGGTGACACAACAGGTTCTGAAGGACCAATCCAAAGCTGCTGAAGTCAGCATTTCCAAGTCAGCACTAAAAACATTTGCTCCAAGGCTTCCAAAAATACTTTGTTCCAAGCAGTAATGAAGGAATGTAATCCTCCAACTCTTCCAGTATTTACTTTATCTTTGGAGAGCACTTCTCAAAATTTTTCACCAGGTACTACACGAGCTGCCACAAATACTCCTCAAACGTTACGTTGCTGAGTACCGAGCGCCCGAAATGCAGATTTTGAGTCTTACCATACTGTTATTAAGGTTCTTGTCGACCTTGCAGAAGGTGTGAGGGGGGGTCTCTCCCTTGCTGGGGATGATGATGCAGATGTCTGTGACAGCCAGCGCGTTCTGGGTCATGTTCTCGGCGGCCCTGCGGTAGGTGATGAACACGCGCTGGGACGAGGCGCTGCCACTGATGTTGGCAGGGCGACCATAGGGAGTGGTCTGGATTATTTCACAGCCTTGCTTCACTCTCTCTTTCCCATCATATAAAACCCTAGTTAAAATGGGATGGGAAAAAAGTGAGAAGGCACATTTTTAAAGCACTTTGAATACCAACACTACACTGAGAACTGTAACCAAGTAATACTAATTTAACAGCACCTCTTACATCCTCTCTGAACATTTTTACAGATCACATTATATCAAACTGCATTCTAACAAAAAATCTTCATGACAAAATCATACTAGTTTTCCTCACATATAATTGCTTTTAAGCATTCTGTTTACTGCAAAACAGTGTTATTTTCAGGTCTACTAAAGATTCATTTCCTGATGCTAAGAATGTCACACAACTCCCCTCTCTTCACTCTGTATTAAATAGGTTAAGCATCTTATCCCAATCTAAGTATATACATTGAAAACTGTAAATGGCTTTGAAAACTCCAAAATATGAAGGATCAGAGTTGTCATTAAAATCCACTCAGCACTCCTTTTCCCTACCATACCAGGTTACCGCGTTCTCAAGACAACAAATATCTTCCTGTTTAGAGCTTTGCCTTGTATTTAAAAAGTATGGCACTTCAAGAAACCTGCCTTATCTGCTCATTAGTCAAATAAAGCTGTGAAAAGCACCCACTGGAGCAGAAAAACCACTCACCCCAAATCAGTGAGTGGGGGCTTGTCCCTTCCCCGGCGATAACAAAGGTATATCTGCGGTCCTACGAGGCTGCCGTTGTTGAGATCTGCAGACAAGCCTGAGGGAGTGACATCTATGCACTTATATCCCTGGGGAACTTCCTCCCCCAGGGATTTATTAAGCACTGTTACATCTGTGATGGGTTCTTTTGGCTTGGCTATTTTATGGCAGGCGTCGTTGAAGTGGATTTCCTCCTCCAGTGGTTTGGAGATGTCTGTTAATCCTGCGACGACAAAGTAGTCGGCAACACGGGCCCCTTTGTCTTCCATCTTCCATCACAAGATGTTGTAACTGCTGAGAAAGAAAGGGATGCCAGTGTCTGTGAAGGCAATTAGAAGATATCAGAAGTAATAAGGTGATGTTTATTTTTAAAAACACACAATAGAAGAATACAAAAGGAATAGATTCAGCATCAGATCACGTAGCGCTTTTCGTTTGTAATCATACCCTTCCCAATTTGGGATTCTGAGCCACAGTCTTGTGAGTTAATTGTTAAATCTTGGAATGCAAAACCAGAGTGGACTCTCTGTGTTAATTTACACACTGGAGTAGCTGAACAACAGGAGCAGTAACATCAAAGTTCTGTGCAAAGTTTTGCAAACAGGTCACTACTGGGCCAAAAAGCAGTTCTTGTGTATTCTGCCTACAGTCTGTTACTGCATTCAGCTTACCATGACAATGGATCTTCCAAGGCTTCATCTGCAATTAATTTCCTTCCTGAATATTAAACATATATGCAAAGGCTGTCTTGATTACTCTAAAGATATAATATTTGCAGCTGTAAGATTTTACATCAGATATCAAGGCCAGATCTTCACAGAGTATTTTTTCAGGCTATAAGTTGATACCATTTCATTTTACAGTGTTTTGGGACTGAGATCCTTGACAGGCAACTCATCCACAGCCAGGGACATACCAGCTTTTATACGAAACACTTAAACTGAGTCCACTTCAATAGAGCACAGACCACTGTGAAACAAAAACATTCAAGACCACATGAAGTTTTTCGGAATGAGGAGGAATAGAGTCCTGCTGTTCCAGCCAAACTGTGTTGGGAAATTATATTCTTTGTTCCTGGAATGCATTGATAAAAGAATTCTTTACATATGAACTCTTCCTGTACAGTATTTTTTGCAGTGCTTGCTGCCAATGTTGTAAATTAACTTCAGCTCGGGATACACATCTGTGGTGGGATGAGAAGACAAGCAATGCATGGCACTACACGTCAGGAGATTCAGTTTTCTCTTTGTCAGAAGCTCTTGAATGCCTTTGCAAGCCACTTAAAATTCACGTTTTACTTATTTTACAGCTTGATTTTGCAAATAAAAAAAATGCTGTTTCATGGAGTATTGACAAATGAGCTAAAAATGTTTATCCAAGTCACTCATATGTGCTGGAATCTTGCTAAAGTAGCTTCAGGAAGTTTACTGTCATCGAGTTCCAGACTTTTTAAACCAGACAGGCTATTTAAGACTCCCTTTTGTTAAATTAATTTTGTTTGGGTGCAAAATTTTGTTGCAAGAGAAACTGTTACCATGCAGGAGTTTCAAGAGCTTGCTGACAGTCAGAAACTGCACTAACAGAATTTAAAACAGTTTGAGTGGCTGGTACAAGACTTCAGTTTTCATGGAACCTTTATTCCCTTTGCTTTATTTCCCTTTATTTTTTGGTCTAGGTAGCTGAGTATTAAGCTTCATCAAACTTCTTGGATTTTACCAACAACTTTTTGTTACAAGAAAATAAATTTGGACATCTCTCACTGGTAATGAGGAAAATTATGTCATAAATTGATACTGAGCATGTGATCAAATTGTTTCAAGCTGGCCTCAGATTTCCAGCCCCAGTTCCTGCTCAAGGAGGAAGAATGTCAGGCTGTGCCTGATCACCCCTGCCAAACTCATCAACCACTGCAAGAGAGGCAATTCCAGCTTCCTTCCTGCTCTTATTCTGTAGGTTGGTTGTGTTTTGCTGGACTGACTCACTCAACAAGTTTCTGAAGTTGCAAGGAAATGAGTAAAAGTTTTTATTCAAGGTTATTTACGTCATTCAAGAAAACGCCAAGAAAATATCCCCCAAATTATCTAACCTTTATTTCTTTCTATATGGTTAATAGGCCATATGGGACACTTCAGAACACGATTCCTGGGAAACAATCACCAATGTACAGCAGAGTAACTGTTTGAAAATAACTGCTCAGCTTGTGCTTGGAGAGAACAGAGAATGCAGTCACAAAACTAAGCTTAATTTAACCTAAATTCAGTTATTTCAGAAACATCTGGAATATGTTCCTCAGCATACATGAAAGTAATAACTACAAATTCAAACTCCTCCTTGAGTGATATATCCAAAGACACACAAATTCAGCCTCTGCATATGGTGCCTATTATCTCACTGTCCATCTGGCTTCAGGGAATCCACACAGGCTGGGAACAAATGCATGGAGAGAGGAAAGATACTTCACAAAGCATCTTTAAACTGACACAAGACCAAACATTGACATCTCTTAGCTAACAGGACTGAAGTTCTAACTACTTTGAAACATTAACAATTCTCTGTAAAACGTAACCATGGTATACCACATTTTAGCTACCATAATATTAAGTTTTGTTCCTTTTCCCACCAGCATCATTTCACAAACCTACACTGATTTCTGGAGTGATTCACAATGCCTTTTAAGCTGAAATGAAACCAATATTTTAGTAATCAAAAATTCTACAAATGATGGCTGTTAAAATTGCAAGCAAGCCTTTTAACTCCAATGTATTAGCAGCCCTATTCCAGTTTAATCAGCCAAGACAGCATCACAAATAAACACAAAGACATATATATTATACTGAAGAATCAGACTTATCTCACTATTCATTATTTCATACTAAGTTTATACCGAAAGTCTTAAATTCAAACATTCATTTATTCCCAAAAGCACTTTCAAGAAAAACTGGGACAAGCTCTGCTCATTTAGAGCCAGTTAAAATTAGAATCCCCTACATACAAACACCTGCTATCACACAAATTTGCTTCCTAAGGTTATAGCACATAATAGACAAGTCAGCAAGACTTTCATAATTTAATGCAGATTTTACAGAAGGGAGGGGGAGAAGAAGGCCTGGCTGATGATGCATCATCCCTTCAAATCTGCCCCAACCCTGGAAGTGTCCAAGGTCAGGTTGGACAGGGCTTGGAGCAACCTGGATTAGTGGAAGGTGTCCCTGCCCATGGCAGGGGGTGGAATGGGTGAGCTTTAAGGTCCCTGCCAACCCAAACCATTCTGGGATTCTATCAAGGTTTTATCGTCCTTCTCTTTTGATACAAAGGCTTGCAGCTAAAAATGGGATAAAATGCAGAAGATATACTGCAGGGGTATTTTATTTAAGCTGACTTAGACTTTACTAGAGCTGCCCTGATACTGAAATTTTCAACATCTGGTTAGTGGGAGAGCAGACATGCCAACTTCATGTTAGCAGACCCCAGAAAGGAGGTATGTAACTGTGAGTTAACTCAGTGACAAACAATCATTCTGTGAAAAGCATTTCACATAAACTGATGAATCTGAATAATTTCTGGAGGAGCTTTTACCATGAAGGTATTTCAAAGCATGTTATACACATCTCACAGTACAGCAAGTCAGCTTTGAAAAAAACCCCCAAAACAACCAAGCATAAAAACACGCAAGAAAAAGAAAACAGAAAAAGTCACAGTGCACAACAGCATTGCTTGGAGCAGCTGGTTCCAGAGGAAATTCAACATTTACACTTAGTGCCACATTGAGAAGCTTCAACTGCTTCTCTACACTTCAGTAAGCTGAGGATGAAAGGCTGCACTTTGAAGACAATGCCATGGGATCATAACCTCTTACAAAAGTCCCTGGAAACAAGTGCAATCCATGGTCTTTGAGCCATCTCATGATAATCATTTTTAATGGACTGCATATAATTAATACCACTGTAAACTGAACATCAGAAGCATCAGTAAGAATCCAAATCTTGCAAGTAGCACAGTCGCTTGTAAAAACATTATTAAACACACACACAGACTTTGCAGATCATGACTATATAAATGTGGGAGAAGAGGGCTTTTTGCCATTTCTAAAAATATGGGAACAGAGGAAACAATCAGATAATCCTCCCACACAACCACAAACTATTAGCTTGATTACTCTGCTGAAAGACAAAGAGTAAACTGAGTTTCGTTGTTTATTCAAGTTAATTTTCTAATATCATTATATTTTTTCACAAACATTTAGGGAATACTAATTAATAACTCTTGCTGCCTGTCACCAGTGTTGTAATTCAACCAGTGTCCAAGCTTTTTGAACAGGTCACATTTCTCATTCAAATGCTCTAAGAGGAAAGCACACATCAACTTTTCCCCACCACATGACCTGGTGTGGATGTGCAGCAGGAACAGGAGTGATGCTTCATGAAGCAGGATTTCCTGCAGTTGCACTGCACTGTTTGCAAGGAAAAAAATCCTGATTTAATTCCTACAACCTGCTCCTACCCACAGAATTTTGTAGAGGTAACTTGTAAGTGGCTGCAGACCAGAAGAACCACTCCAGCCATTCCAGCTTCTTCCAAGAGCCAGCTTTCCCAGACAGCAGCAAGGACCATCTGGCTCCATTAGAAGAGTTTTGCCAGTCCACCTCTGGCAGACAAATACAACTGTTTTGTAATCTTTTAATCTTCCTTGCCTTCATCCTCATTCCTTCCTGCATTTTTCTTTGAGACTATTAAATGGCTTATTAATTTGAGTTCCTTATTAGATCCATTTGCTGTTTAAAGCAGGTGACACTTTACTTTGTTAGCCTGACTCCAAAGACATGTTCCATTTGTAAACAAGGAATGAATGTCTCCTCGAGCAGGTTGGAAACCAGTGCAGGGCTCTGCAACACACCTTTTTAATTAAGCTTTGAACTGTTTTAAAACATGGTGATTTTTTTTTTAAAGTACTCATCACATAATCATATTCCAAGAACCTCCTTCCTTTGAAGGCACGTGACGAGTAGATGAAGAGACACAAATTGGTGGCCAATTATTAAAAATTGCCAGTAAGTTCTAAGAGTCCCCAGTAACTCAACTCATCCCACGGGTACTGTTGCATTACCCTGTTGAAGGATGCTGACAGGGACATGGCAGCTGGTCATGCAAGAGCAAAGTGAAGTTAACTGGACCAGGCAGTCCTGCTGTGGCTGCTCAGGACCATTTCTCAGCCATGACACAGCACAAATCACATGAGAGCTCAACAGCCTCAAGAACATGTGAATAACTGCAGTTACACAAGGAAAAAGCTTCATGTTTCCAAAGCTGCCTGGCAAAAGTTATCAGACAAGCCTTTTTTCCCCAGCATTTCCTTCACAGCAAGCAAACAATCCTGGGAACAAAGCAGAAGCACCTCTAGTACCACAGGAATTCCCAGGTCATAATACAAGCCTTTTGACAACTCTAGCAGTGTGTTCCCTACCTTTTCATCAGGGCATTGCTTCTACACTTTGCCTCTCTTGCTGTCAGCCAGGCTTTAACATAGACTTCTTGTTAAAGTTTCATTCCCTATAGAAACAGTAAAAACAAGAGTTAAACAATGCACACATTTGTTCAAACTTAAATTTCTGCACACTCCACTGCTCCAGTCACATGAAATGAACTCTGTGAATTGTTGTAGGACCCACTAGCTAAGGTAAGGTTACATGTCACTTGACTATTAAAAAAGTACAAAACCAGACTTTAAACTTAAGAAACAAAATATCAATGCAGCACAAAATTTGATATTTTAAGAATGCAAACAACATTTGATGCTTTAAACCAAACTAAATCAAAGCACAGTTGAGCCAGCCCCTTCAAATGATCTCAACTCTTCCATTATTTTCTGACAATCGATACCTTCATGTCCATTCCCAGGACTCTGCCAGCCACCAAAGTGCTCTTTCAGCCCAATAACCTTCCAAAGCCTACTTCAAATCATTTTTCTTTGCAAGATTCTGATATTTAAGCAGATCAGTCTTACTCCACAATCAGCAATACACACACACTCTTCCATCCAGCCAGTTTATTCCAACTCTGCTTCCAGTGGGTGACACAGTCTCCTTGCTCTTTACTGTCCCCCACAGCACCACGGACCAGTCACAGCCAGTTATTCTCCAGTTCTTGACTTGGAACATTTTCACACAAGGCTACAAAGAGAGCAGGCAGCAGTAGCACTGCACAATTTCCCCCAATGGTCTGATCTGTAATATCAAGTTTCCAGGAGTGTCAGAAATTATAAATTTAGGGATCACCTGCAGACCTCAAGCACAGCTGCAAAAAGTCCAGGAATTCAGCAGCACTAACACATGAATAGTTTCCCCATGGACACTTCAAAAAACTCCTTTCCTAGTCACCTATCTGGAAAGCCAACGAGGACAACTATATGCAAGAAAAATAAAAAATAAAAATATATTTATGCATCATAAGAAAGACAGCCAGACCTGCAACTCTATTTTGTATTACTTGCATCTTGCAGAACATATTTACAACGAGTTTGTTGTTCTCCACCAATAAAGTAAAAGATCTACTTGTTCAAAAAACAAGATGAAAAGGAAAACCCCATGAAATTCAACCCTGCTTCCAAAAATTCAAGGAAGTGATGTTCAAGTATCCCACAAGATTCGTGACAGAGACAAATCAGTCTTAAAACCTCCACTTTTCTTTCTAGATTACAGTATTTATGGCCAACAGGCACCACTAAAGAATGGAAAGGATTTCTGAAATACAACTGTGTTTATAGGGAGGGATGCAGAAAACAAATTGTAGCCAATGAGGGGGAGGAAAGCCAAAGCAAACACTATAAAATGTAAATATTACTTCATCCAAAGCACAGTTCAGGAGGGCGGCTGGTCCATGGTTTTTGTACAACTACTTATTATAGGACAACTTTTTAAAAGGAGAGATCCCCCAAACACAATGTTCTGTTTTCCTTGGCACAGCAGATAAAGGCAAATGAAAGCAGCAAATCTTCCAATGTTGAGCTTCAAACCCAAAATCTGTAGCTGGAAATGTCAAAGTGCATCAACCAAGAGCGACAGAAGTGACCTGCTTTCACCCAGCCACGTTTGGGCACACATGCCAACCTCAGTTTTGTTCTGAAACCATTCTCTACCCAAATTAAATTTTGAAATTTAAGGCATGCTGGAAGGAAAGACAGGTGGGAGTTGTTTCTAACACATTTTGCTATATTTAAGAACAGACCTTAATTGCGACTTAAAATGTTTTATGTGATTTTTTTTTGCCTTTGGTCAGCAAAAATGCCCTCTAAGATGAGAAAACTGGACAACTGGATGATGACAATTATAGACAGAGTGCCTGACATGCAAAGACAGCATCTGCCAGGCTGCAACTGCTCTCTGCAGATCATCTACACACCACTGGAAAGGTTTAATGGAGGGATAGCACTCACTAATACCTCCCTCATCTACTAAATCTCTACATCCAGTTACCAAAATGTTCATCCACAGAAAAAAAAAGTGGGAAAGTACCACCAGCAGCTCAGCTACAAATATATCAACTACCATGTACTGCTGGGACAGTTTCCCTGCCAGCAAAATAAAGCAACATCAGGGCCTCCTCCCAAAAATCACAGTATTAGTTCAAGAGCAATGACATGCCCAGGTAACCACTGCTGATCCTGATCTTGGAGGGTTAGGAATACTGAGAATAATTCCCTAAGCCCACAAGCTTCTTCTGAAGCTCAAGACAAAACCAAAACTCAAGAGTCCAGCCCCCAAGGCCCTTCTCTGTGTTTGCATAAAGCCTGTACACCAAGTGGGGGTTTCCTCTTGGGGCTTTTTCATGTTCATATGTGTACATACAACTCACACATCACACTTACTGCCTGTCCATTTTTATTTCAGATGGCTAAACTGAAATTATTTGATTCGTTAGTAGGAATGATTTTTAACGACCCAAATTAAAAAAGTCAAAATTTACAGTAAATATTAAACAGGGAGGATATAATTGGCTAACTCACTTCTAACACTCCTCCTTACTCTTCTCCTGTTTTTAGATCATAGTTCCTCCTTTTTTTCACTCTCCTCCTGTTATTACTTACTTCACTCTATTTCAGCCTTTACAGAACTGTTATCTAATACATCTACTAGAGAGATACATATTAGATATATGTAATCTATCCAATATTTTTATTTTTACCTTTGAAAAGGTAAAAATACACCATTTAAGAGTTGGGCCAGCCAACACTTTCTAAAGTCTTTCATTTCCACTTCTCAATTTCCTCCTGGTGCTGTTTCTGAGCTCTTTAGGGAACTACCAGTGACTAGTTCTGCATCACAGACTCTGTTGAAATGAGTACTCCAGCTCTCAGCAGCACTGCCCCACACAGCCTTCCCTGCAGGGTTTGATTTTGACTCTGCAGTCTGTGGGGGCACTTTGTGAGCACAAATGCATCAGCAGTGTATTTCCAGAGCAGTCCCCGATCAAACCTCCAGACCAGGCATAGACTAAACACGAAGGACCGCAGAAAATATCCAAGAATTATTATGCAATATAGGAAAGAACCTCATTCACTTCAAGTAATTGTTTGGTCAGTACCCACTGTTATAAACAGCTGATTTTAAACAAGAGCTGAACAGTGATGATGCACTCACTGTTTATACATATTCATCCCCTACCTGTTGGCTATCCCTCAATTAAAGCAAGGCACAACTGGCTTTAGCTTCCAGAGGATTTGCTGCTTTTAGTACAGAAAAAAAAAATCATTATTTGTGTCCACAGTAGCAAATGTTATTTAAAAGCAGAATTGATATATAAGGGAAGAGAGCCAGGGCCTTTCCTGTGCTCCTGCCCAGGACCACTCAGTGAAGCTACAGCAGAAGGACAAGGGACAAGTGAACTCAGCCCTCCAAACCACACCTGCACTGCTGTGTGAGGGAAAGCTCAACCCAAACTGTCTTCAAAAGGTCCTAAATTTTAACAGGTTTGGTTTTGGAGTGGAACTGCAAAGTGGGGAGGGAACATGCTGATTTGGGGGGCTTATTCTGTTTGGGTTTTTTTACAAGAGTCATCATAACAACAATTTGAAATTTTAATACATTCCAGGGAACCTGATTAAAATATTATAACAAACAAGAGAAACATACTGGAAATGCACCAAGCCACATAAATTGCATCATGTTTTGGTAAGGCACTTATATAGAAATTATTTGGGTGTCTTTTTTTGGTTCTTTCATTACTGGTATTATTCAGTATTACAGTTCTTTCCAGGAAGCTTCAGAACAAATACCTTAATTCTACAGGTACACGTGTATCAAAACATTAACTACTGGAAGCCTCTGTCAGACTTGGAAACCACCAATACCCCAAACATTATGTTTGAACAAGGTGACAAGGTTATATTGACTTTTTATTTTCAGTCCAACTTAAACCGGACAACATTTAGCCTCCAACTTTTTGGTCGTGCCGACACTGCATTTAAAAACTGAGGTCAAAGTTGAGTAAAGGACAACAAATGGAAAGAAGATTTTCTGCAAGTCTTCATTTTGGGAGATAAATTTACGATTGAGAAAGGGTTTGACTAAGTACCTATTGCACTACTCCCATTCCTCAGCCTGCCTGGGTTTGACCACGAAGCACAACTGTTCCTGCAGCCACTGTTATAAAAAGCATTTCAGCCAACTATGACTTGCAAAAGTCACTGCAACTCAGCTGCTGGGAAGCATGATGGAAATCAAAAAGGATGTTGAATATTTAAGTGACGCTGCAAATTTCTTTATCCAGTTTTCAAACCTCAAGGTTAACAAACAAACCCCATTATCATTCAGCTTGGTCCAAGAATCATCTTCCTCTCTCAAGAGTCACAAGACAGTTTTCTGCAGCTATCACACACCACGGCAGGAATTAACCTAGAAATTAGTAAACCCTTCAATACAAAATCCTGTAGATTAAAAACTGCCAGACTGGCTTCTGGCAGTGGTGGTGCCCCCAGTTTTTAAGAGTCACACAGAACAGTTGGACGAGTTACAACCTCACTCCCTTTAGGACCAGCTGGCTCTGCTCTCTACTTTGCTACTTTCCCTTTCAAGCACATATTCTAAATAGAACCAGGTTATTTACATTGTTCCTAACGCTTGACCTGCATCAGCTCCACTCACCTGAGCTCCATAGTGTGTGCCAGACTGTGTCAATATTTGTGCTTTTACTAACTAATAATTAACTCTGGCTGTATTAACTAGGTAATTGCTAATACTGCCATTAACACATATAGTAATTCCATTAAGCACCATACTGGTCTTATATCCTATAGAACAAGATACTCACCAGAAACACAGACCTACAACCACACTGCTACAAAAAATATGAAAACTCACACGTATGAAAATCCCTAATACTGGGAAAACATTAGGAAGCCCATATTTCAAAAAAAATAGTCTTTGTGCCTTTTATCTTACTGCTTGCAGAAACAGACCTTATCTTTTGTGTTACTTTCTAATAAATTCACTGTTTAGAAGCAGCCATTGGGTAAAGCCTGTTCCAAAGGAGCAGAAGCCACTCGTAACTTGAGGAAAGTACTCAACCACCTGGACTCCAATGCTTCTACAAGTAAAACATGTACATCACAGAAGCTCTTAAGCCTGTAGAGAAGCTTAATGTTTTTTTTGCTCTGCCTTTAGAGCTCCTTGCAATTTTCCCCTTCCCCAAAAGCTAACCACAAAAACTCTAATGCTCCATTTTTGTTAATGAAAAAATCCCACTGCCAAGTCATGATTAACCCTAAAAAACTTGGCTAAATTCAGCAGAGGTGCAGTTCTGCTTTAATGTTCACTTTAAGTGAACTCCTCAATACTCTAAAAGCAATATGGAAGTTTCACCAATACCCTAAATATATAAAATTTTTAACAAGATGAGAGAAGCAGGAGACTCTTACAAAGTAAGACTTGTCTGCTAGACACACAAACCAGAAATAATCCATTTACTCCCCTCGACCTTCCTTGGCTAGACTAACTCAATTAGTTTCCCTAAACCACCAGATACTTGCCAAGATTAAATATTTGGGTTTAATCATTCAGAAAGTGAAAGATTATGCACTGTAATGTAACACTTTTTACGGAAACCTCTGCTTGAGCAACAGTTCCAGAAAAAAAATTGTGAAATAGAGTAAAAAGCTGCCCAGAACACCACACTTCCACTCTGTTAATTCAAAAAAAAGAAGTTTCAGAGTCAGGCACCAAGTCAAGACCTCATTTTGAGCAAAGGAGAAGCGGCACGTTTCAAAACGCAGTTAACTCCAGAATAACAACCATCGCCGGGAAGCTATTAAATATCACCATCCCCTGGCCAGCAACTTGTGCTACGCGCAGACCTCATGACGGAACGGCGATAAAAATGTCAGGGCTAATTTTTAGCACCGCGTCGCATTAATCCAGGTATAGGATAACCCGGGCTCGCCGAAGGGAAAACCGGGACGCAGACACGGCACCGAGGGGCTGAGCAGCCGCGGGGCGATTCCGGCTGACGCAGCGCTGCTGCTGCTGCTGCGCGGAAAAACCGCACGTGGGTCCGGGGAACGCGCGGGGACGGGGGAACACGCACATACATACACATATACACACACATACATACATACACACACACACACACACACACACCCGGGGATCGGGGGAACGCACACCCGCCTGGGTCTGGGGAGCGCACGGACGGATCGGGGGGACGCGCGCACGGATGGATTTG
>NW_021939189.1:2234175-2526831 GCF_001715985.3 Manacus vitellinus | reverse complement strand
GTGAAAGCGTCTAAAACGCAACGCACAGACCGCAGACCTCCCCCCACCTCAGCCCTCTGATCTAAACGGCATCTTTAGTTTAAACAGAAATCAATCTCCGGCCCAAATAGGCCGGGATTTGGCTCACCTGCGGCGCCCGTCGCCTGGACCCGGAGGAGGTGCCGGCTGTCTGGAAAACCAGGGTTGAGAAAACCGAGGGATTTTCTGCAGGCTTGATGTAACCCGCAGCAGGCTGTTGCATCAAAGACTAGAAAAAGAACCCGGGACAAAAATAATCTTTTAAGTGCGCGCAGCTAAGATTAGTGCAGCGTGTCAAGATGTTGCTGAGCGCTACAGAAGGAGTCCTCCTGCCTGTACCAACACAGAAATACTACTTTTCTGACATCTGCAACCCTGAGTATCCAAATTTTATACCAAAGTGATGTTTAGGGATAGGATCCCACCATACAATTTTGGCTTTAAATTCAAGCTTCCCTCCCTTCTAGATGTTTGGCTTGAGGGTTTAGATGTGGCTCGTCATAAAGACACAAGATCCATGTGAAATTCTGAATTTGTACTGTGAATGTGTTCAAACCTGCTGTATTGGTTTACCTCATCCCTCTGAGAAATCCGACCAAATAGGAGAATATAAAAGCAAAAAAGTACAGAACAGGGCTTTTTTCCCCCACATGCTTTTATTAATTTGATTGTTTATAGCAGAAATGCTGCTCCTCTTACCCCTCAGGTAGGAAACGCCACAGCTGACACAAGCCAGTCTCTACCCGGGCAGCAGCATTAAATTATTTAAAGTGCTGGTAGAAATTTTTCCAAATCAGTTTCTGCTATGTTTTAATCCTGGAAATGCTTTTCAAGTAAATAGCAATGGTGAAGTGGCTTGTGATAGTAATTTTGATATGCAAAGTGTTCTGTTCTCTCTGCCTTTGCTGGTTTTTCACGTGGGCATAATTTTTAGCCTTCAGTGTTAACACCCAAGATTAATGGGTATGTTCCTACTTCTAAGAGTATTGTTTCAGCTGCTGTTATACTGAGGCAAAATCCCCGCACAGATGTACGAATAGTTCACTTTGCAGGGTTTAAGTTCACAGCCATGAAAATATTCTTGACTGTTCGTAATGGAAACTTTCATTTTAGAGAAACAAAGTTCTTAAATATTCTGTGGCAGTTTTCAGCTCATTTTATAGGTAAAATTTTTTGTAGATGTCTTTGATTTGCTGTTGATTTATTTCCCTCCACCATTTCTGTCCTTCTAGGATTATCTGCATTTAATTACACATTGTGTCAAGGTCAACAAATTGCTGTCGAGGATGGGGATCTCGCTGTGCAAGGCCTGACACAAACACCAGAGGAGTTTCTGCCCAATGCTGCCATCACAGCCAACGGTGCTTATCTCTGTCCTGTCTTTCTTGTTCTTACATCTCCCCCTCCTTCCCACCCGATTCCATCAAGCCTCTGCTGCTTTCTCTCCCTGACCTACCTGCTGCTCACACTCTCGGCTCTGGCACACTTTCATCCCCACCAGCACATTTAATTGCAATGTTCCATTTCATTATTAGCTTGTCACCACCTTTGTCAAGTCACCTTTCCTAACAAATCTCACTGCAAAGCTTTCCTGCGTAGCTTGTCATCAATTTTCCACATTAGGGCTCATCTGAAACCATGTGCAAAAGGGTCTGTGAGGAATCATGGCTGCAGTGCTGTATTTATTTGTGAATAAAGAGCAGCACCAGTGAATAGTGCTACTGTACAGGCAGAGACAGATTTACTGTGTGCCCAGCTCCTACCAGGCTCATTGCACAGAGATGTGTCTATGTGTCACTCAAACAAAGCCTTTCCCTTCCCTGGGATTTTCAGGATCTCTGGGCAGTGGTCTCTACATGCACGTGGAGACCAACCCCAAGATCATTAAGTCAGCAGAATTCTTCCTATTAACCCCAGTCAGTGTTGGATCAGATTCTTGTTGTGCGTAGTAAGTTAATTAAACAAGTTAACAATTGCACGCAGTGCAGGTGGGCTGGCACCAGGCATTTCTGTGGGATTCTGCTGCCTCTCAAGTGCAGGGTGGAGCCCTGGCAGCCAGATTTAGCCTCCCCCGGAGTGCAGCCAGCGAGACATGGTGGCTTTCTGCAGACTGGCAACCACAGAACCATTTCTTTCCATGTTACAACCCCAAATTTCTACCTTGTGGCACTCAAGTAATTTTCAGAGTATGGTTTAGCTTATTTTAACTGTGTTTTACACATGGGTAAACTCCAGCAAGGCAGAGGACAAGTGGCAGATGGTCAGTGACAGAGCCAGGAATAGAAGGGAGGACTTCCTTGTCCCAGGACGTGGTTGTAATTGACTTTGTCCCAGGATTGTGAGATGTGATGATTTATAATTCATGAGACTTCAGCAGTGCTTTAAATAAACCCCAGCTATTACTATTCCCAGTTTTTCCTGGCAGAGGTTGGCTTCCATAGGCAAAACGATTTCAGTGTCTTAAGTGTGCAATTTAGGGCTTAGTCTGTTCACTTTCTGACCAGTTTTATTCCTTTTGAGCTCACTTGGCTGTGCTGTGTGCACTGCTCATTTACACCTACGGGGAGAAGGATGAGGCTCCAAGAGAACCCAACAGAGCATCTTTCGAATAGACCTATCTGTAACCTTGGTAAAAACAATCATAAAGATAATGATAATGGATAATTATAAACTCCATAACTGGCAAAACAAGACTGTGCATTTCAGAGGACGAATTGCCTTCCCCTGTCCAGTAACCCACTTTATGGTGCAGTAATGGATCTGCATCCGGAGGGTTATGCACTGAAATGGAGCCTTTGGCAAGATGGGATCACACTAGAAATGAAGCAACATCTTCATGGGTTTTTTTAATATATGCATATTTGAAAATCTGGAACTTATCCCTTTTTACATAAAGAGACTGTCCCTGCTCAGAATGATTAAATTCTAGGACAGATTATGAAATAATAAAGTATCTAAATATTATGATGCAGCAGTACAACAGTGCAGCTACCCTTCCTTTTACTGATTCAAGTATAGTATTTCTGAAAAGCCTTTTGCACTCCAGGGAAACTACTGACTATAAATTATACAACAGGCAATAGAGTTATCATGCATATATGGGGGGAAAAAAGAAGTTTCAGACCTTTCTCTAGGTAAAGAACTTACAGAAGCAGCTAAAAATATGGGAAATGGAGCAAACACAGGGTCTGATCCAAAGGCCACCGAACTCAGCAGAAGCATGCAGTTCATTAGGCATCAGAGTCATGTATGTCATGAACTACAATTCACAAATGCAATTAAGAATGTTACTGTATATGAGTAAGGATAAAGTCTGATTGTCTAATTGCATTGTCTAGGTGTTCTGCTTGGATAAAATGAGCAGATTTTTCTCCAGTAGGTAGACTTTCTCAGCAAGGATGTATTGCCAATATTTATGTGAGAGTTTGTGGTCCCAGAAGCACAGAAATGCTGGAAAACAAAAAGGAAAGAAAAATGTATCCAAGGAGGAGATCCAACTGCTTCCAAGTCATTTCTAGAAATAAAATTCTGATGCAAACTCATTATCATTCCACTTTCCAATGCCGATTTGCTTCCTCAAGATTTCAGAGTGTGCATCTGAGAATTCTGACTGTGCATCATAAAGTTTCCCTCAGCAACTGCTAAAACTATTCACGAGGCACTGCAGCATGGAGCAGCTCTCAAAGATGGGTTGGTAAGAGCCCCAGGGGACAGCCTTTGGGATTAATCAGGGAGAAAACAGTTAACTTTGTGCTTTGCTGTGTTGCTGTGGGTTGGGGGAATCAAGCAGGTGATGCCATACCTCTTGTCCTGTTGTTAGCAGGCAAATAACTGTGCACAGCTGGAGCATGTTCTGGAATGGCTCTTCCCATAGGCCCTGGAAGCTCTGAGACAAATATTTGTGGCACATTTTGTGGGAACGGGACAGCAGGAGGGTTGATTGAGGATGGTCCAAGTCCTAATGCATGTACCAAAGCCAACTCACTGTGTGTGCCAGCACTAACCTGTTTTAAGTATTGCTGTCATCAGTAGGGCAAGATAACAAAAGCTGCTCTTTCTGGAGAAATATCAGGAAGGAAATTGTGCATGCAGATTGGCCAGCAAACACAACAGTCTGGGGCTGTCAGTGTACACACTGATACTGCTGGTTTGTTGCTATTTTCAGCAGCTCCTGTACCCTCAGGGGTGAGAGAAGGACTTAACTGCTGTCCCTGCTGTTCAGGCATCAGCCTGAAAGGTTCCATGTGGGCTCCGGCTCTTTGGCCCATCTGGAGGTGATTTCTGCAAATAGCAGTTTTCCTCTGAATCTGTCCAGTTCACCACCCAGAGCCACGTGACACTGTGGCGCTGTGGTATCTCCTCTCACATCAGATAAAAACCCACTTTCCTTCACTAGAGATCTCAGTTCCTCATTATTTGCACTTTTATTTATCCTCGAATCCTGCCCACGCCAAGCAATTGCATTCGATTACCTAAGCATTCCCCACAGTTTTGCCTGACTTACTTCAGGCTCTAAACTCTTGTGTAGTCCTGCTGTTTAAAGTTTTTGTGTTTTGTTCTAGAGTTCACTTATATCATGAGGGGTGAAGTGTATCTGTCAGTTAACCACTTCTCAGGAGTACTATTAGGCTTAATTAATGTTTGTAGAACACTATTGAGATTCTCAAGAGAAGCAGCAATAGAAGTGCAAAGGATTATAATTAATTTAGAACTATCTCATTTTTGAGTAAATGGCTAACAACACTTAAGCTGAGATTCTCCAAGTAAAACTAATTTATTTGATTCTTACATGAAAACATTCTGAAATCTGGGTTCCATTTGCTACTTCCACTGTATGATGATGCATTTTGATCTTTATGGTCCTTTGATATCATTTGATGTATCCAGGCACGTTGCACAGCTTCTTTTACTTCAGGAAACACAGTCCAATATATGTAAGTCAAGTTAAAATATAATAACAAAATAACTAAGTCAATAAACTCAAAGACAATCCACAGCACCATTTAGTATATTACACAGCACCTTTAGGATATTAAGTGTTTGAACCATAAAGCCTGTAATTAATATTATGGAAAAATTCCCGTATTTATTTATGAGGCATCTCATTTACATAAATAGTCATTATCTGGAAATAAACCCAGATCATTAAAATTCCGAAAACTGATTGAGATCAGTCGAGATGTACCAAAGAGATTTGCCAGACTCCCTGTTTGAGAGTGTTCTGAGAGAAGAAATCTCTGCTCCCAAACAAGCTTAAACAGGCCTGGGCTGTGAAAACACAAGCAGTGCTTCATGCCCATGACATCATCAAACAGAACGGTTATTTTGTACAGTGAGAAAACATTGGGTCACTCTTCTCACTAACTGTCATGGAGAGCTTCCAAGAAAATGCTTCTGACACATCTGCACGGGAAATTTGACCCAGATTTTGGCTGGTGTTGTCCTAACACAGATTTCTGCTTTCCTGAAGCTCTGCAGCAAGTCAAAATACTTTTCGAAATACTCATTTCTTTCCAAATACTTTAAATACTTACAGGACTTTCAATACTTATGCATCTAGTTAGGAAACACATCGTGCAGAATGAAAAAAAAGGAAGAAATGGCACTTTCATGTTTCTGTTTGCAAGCTGGATTCATCACTCCTCAGCTATTAGCTACAGAGTCACAGGTATTTAAAATTATGTTCTGGTTGATATAAAGAATGTGTCTCGGGTCCTGCTGTCAGTGGTTTTGCCTTTCAAGACCCAGAGTGTTCACTATTCAACTTTTTCTAGGTAGAAATAAACCCACCATTTTTTTAAAAAGCTACAGCTACAGAGCATACCTTAAAAATCTGCAATTTCCCTGAAAATTCAGACCCGAGTCTGTCCTTTTTCAGCCTAAGATGCGTCTTTGAAGTGGAAGTGTAAGCCCGGAGCAAGGTGATAGACCACGATCTGCCCTGTTTGCATGATTATCTTACTAATTCCTAGAGAATGGAGGTTGGCTCAAGTACTGAGTCATGAGGATTTCATCTCAATACAGATATTTTTAGTATCTGTTATTTTATCTTGGGTGAAGCTTTTTCTGTATCTGTATCACTGCCCAACTCCTAATTATCTGAAATCCTTCTGTAACTGCTTTGGAATGTTCCCTTCTCTTATTACAATATTATCTTGTATTATATTGGCTCCTAACTGCTCATCTATTGATTGGGTCAGGTAAGAGTGTCCATGTTGCAAGTGTGAGCAACTGCTGAGAAACGGGCAAAACAGAGTAACAACAGTAAATCTCCCCGGTGAGTCACCGTGAATTTAGGTCAGCCCAGGCTCTGCCCTTTGCTGAGCTCTCTGGGAGTTGGCTCCAGGTTACCTGAGGGAGCCCCCAGACTCATCAGACCCCCCAAATTAATGGTTGTGTTCCTTTGCCATGTATCCCTGCCGCTGCCATGGGGGGGTTTAGAGGAGATGAACACTGTCTTAGCAACTGGCCCACAGCCTGCAGCTGAGAAAGGATATGAGAGCAAATACAAACCAAATCACCTTGAGAGTAAAATACGAACCCTATTTGTTTAACCCAATTTGTGCCAAATAATATTATGGATCCTCTCAATCTCAGCCAGTTGAGGCTCAAAATCAATGTGCTGAGAGCAGAGGAGGGAGAGTGGTGTATCTGGTCTGGCTCATACCTGGGCATCCTCTGCTGCAACAGTAAGGGGCTCTACAAAACCAGGTAAGCAGAGAAAACTGTGAATTGGTGATTAATTTAACTGGTTCATCACCTCCTTGAAAAAAGTATGACCAATGTTGATGCAAAGAAAGTAATTCACATAACCAAGTTTGAATTTGACTCATAACACAGTAAAAAACTACCTTAATAAATGGCAATTTTTAAAAATCACAGTCTGACTCTCGATACAACAAAAAGACTTCCAGTATAAATAATGGAATTGGAGGAAATGTCCTTGGCAAGTCAATTTGTTCCATGCTGCTGATGGTTCCTGTTAGTGACAAGGATTTGTTTTTCAAGAGGGAAACAATGGAAAACAGATGCAAAACCATTTACCAGAAGGCCAAGCAATGGCAGCTTTTCCAAAATGTCAAGTGTGCAGAGTGGAGTCAATTTAAAAGAGAATTAATTATTTAAACTGAATTAATTTGACTACAATGAAGCCCTGTTAAGCCATCTCATCCATCCTGCTTCCAACTGTGCTACCCCTTACAGTCTAAGTCTAAGTACTGACCTCAATTTTCAAATACTTCAAACAAAAACTCTCTTATCCAGTCAAGTGCCAATATGTTGCTTTAAAAATATATTTACTGTATCCCTTCCAGGAACTCACCAAAACAATTGTATTCACCTCCTCCACATTCCCAATTCATCTGAGTTTAATCCCTGGGTCCCCTTTTTCCTTCTTTTCCTCTTTCAGCTTTGTACTTGTGGTGTTTTCCCGGAAGCTTCAGGCAGTTTCCATCGCTGCATTCATCAGATCCACCTTTGCCTGCAAGTCTGTCCTTTGCATAAAGTCCCTCATATCCTGATCTCAACAACTTTTCTCATTTCTTTCATGCACTGCCTTGTTGTTGCTTGCCTTTGGGGACAGGAAGGTGACTGAATTTTAGGTCCACAGCTTTCATATGGAAGCTCATTTTCTCAAAAGCATATCCACACCTACTTCCCCTGGAACCAGTTGTCCCAAAGGGCTTCAGTTCCTCCCGGAACATGGGCCATAAAAAAGTTGTAATTCACAGATTATCACCCCTAGAAGGAGCACTCCAGAGACCACTGTGCCCACTGTTTGCATTTTCCAGGTCAACAGGGATTTGCAATGCTACCAACAATTTAAAAATGGCAATAATGTTTACCTTTTTCCCTGATATGTGGCAAACACCAACAGAGACACTGTTCCTTTGAAATCCTTTGTTTCCCATGGGAATATCTGTAACCATTTCTACCACTGGTAAATCAGAGCTGTCACTTTTGGTTTCCAGTTTCAGCATGGGCACAGGAACCATTCCAAAACCATCCTTTTCTGTCACTATTAAAGCAAAACATCTGTGCTAGAATTTATAAAAAGTAAATTCCTTTATTTCTTCTATTTCATGGAGGAAAAGCACTCCTGTCTATTAAGTAATAAACTTAATTGCCCTGGGTCTTGCCTGCACTGGGAATGCATATTAATTTAAATGCATCAGTGTAAAAATCAGTCTCATTAAACTATCTCAAAGCCCTAAAATAGATTGAGCACTGTTCTAACACTTGCATATAATCATTCATATCAAAGTTATAATTTACAGGAGCTCATGATGAATATAAACAGGAATTAAAACAGCAAGGAAAAATGTTTAGTGGAAATGATATTTAAACTGATGGTTAAGAACTCTCTTCTGGAACATATTCCAGGCTCTGGAGGAATACAGTTGGTAGGATCTATACGGTGTACTAGAAACAACATATGAAACGTGAACGCACTGAAGCCAAAGTAACACCCTCACCTCAGAAAGGCATTTCTGAAGTGATTTTGTGCTCTGCCACTTCCTTGCCGTGTGGGGGGAATGACTCATGTACATATGGAAAAACGAGAGCGAGTTCTTAGAAACCATAACGTTTGCTTGGTCGGTCACAGCCGACTGCGCCAGGGCCCGCTCGGCGTATCGGCCCCGCACAGCCCGGCTGGGGTCTCCATAGTTACCCCGGGCACAACAACCACACCGAGGTGCCTTTGTGGGGCTGATAGGCAGACAGGAAGCCAGTGAACATCTGCTACAGCTTGAGATGGTTCTGCCTCCAGCGACCGCCGAAAAACTTCAGGCTCTGCGTTCCACGTCCTGCTCGCTTGGCCTTTGACACCAGCAGCTGTTGGACAGGAGATGTAAAAGGTTATACCTACTGAAAGGGAGGTGCACTGTTTTCTAAAGGGCCTTTGGGATGTTTAAAGGCAGTTTTTTCTTTCCATTTTCTGATGACTGGAAATGCTGGATAGCAGAGTCTGCATATGGAGTTACTTCCTGAAGGTCAACCACTTCCTATTAACAACTATTTTTTTTTCCTCATGTTCTGTTTTCCTTTCCAAACCTGCTTTGTTTTGTTTTGTTTTGTTCTGTTTTAAACACCAAAAACAATTGCCCTGTATACTGAATAGTAATTATAATCATCCTAATCATCGTGAGGAAGCCATGTGCTTCCCTGGAGCAGGGCTGGGGCTTCCAGCCCAGGCAATCTGTCTTCTTGGAGCTTAACAGCATTTCTATAGCATGGACAGCCAAGGAACGGAGTTATACAAAATAAATACCAAACAATTTAGAGCAAACCGTTTCTTTGTTTAAAGAAAGAGCTCTCAAACATGAATTTTTAAAAGGGAGCTCAGCCAAAAAGTGCAGATTCTCTGCTTGTGTGTGTGGAGAAAATCTCTGCTCCACATAGTTCAGCAGTTCTCCACCACTGTAGGATTTTCATTTGCATGGAAAACTACTAACAGGGAACCACTGACAGCAGCATATTTTTAGGATATTGAGGCCCGTGGCATCTTTATGTACTTCCTCTGAGACTGTAATTTTGTCTAGGATATTGCAACAGTTGTGATGAAATCAGATTTAGCCATGTATGGCAGATCCTTTGGGTCAGACACTATGAGATGAAAGCAGGGTTCAGAGTAACAATGAGAAAGATGAAGACACTACTCCAGAGTTAGGAAAGCGTAGGTGAGAAGAGAATTTTGCCCAGAAATTCTATGCTCTGTGCTTTGGGGTTTTATGCAGTTTTTTTTATGTTCTATTCTTAAACTGCAGATGGAGGATGGTTTGCTGGAAAATAAATGAAGCACAAGGATGACTTCAAACATTTGCAGGAGCCATGCTGACACTCAAAATATAGAAACATCAAGTAACTTTCCTGGTGAGATCATAAAAGCAGAGCCACAGTGATCAAAGAAGAAAATGCAAGACTCTTACTCCATTCCTAATACAAGATCCATTCTCCTTCTGGGACCAGGAGCCTCCATGGCACAGAGATGCTCCCATAGTCTACAAATACAGTACATAAGGTGGGTACTTTGACAGTATGTAATTAGTTAAATGTGGGAATATTCATAAATACAGTAGATGTAACGCTTGAGAGTGACAAATGACTGATCAGGTTATTATTGTATAATTGAGTCATAGAATCCCAGAATGGTTTGGGTTGGAAGGCTCTTTAAAGATCATCCAATTCCAACCCCAGCTCTGCCTGTGGGGTCTCACCTCTACAGAGCAGAGGGGCAGAATCCCCCCCTTGACCTGCTGTCCATGCTGGGGATGCAGCCTCGGATACCTTTGCCTTTCTGGACTGCTCTCAATCCTATTATCTTCTGGATTTCACAGGGAACTGAATTTATGAAACTGTATTAATATTAGAATAATTAAATATATATCTTGAACTGTGTGCACATTGCATTTAACCAGCTTGGGAACAGGCCAAAAGTTGAAGCAATTTTTAGGAGAATTACAGAATCAATACATCAATTCCCATTAATTTGGTGTCAGAGGAAACAAATGTGTACCTGTCTGAAACGTGTGCATTCCCTGCAGAGATGTACTAAAATAAGCATCTTCTGTCTGCCTTCCCTGTGCCCTTCAAACATCAGAAACCAGGGCCAGAATGGGGGAAACCCAGACTGGCTCCAAAATCTAATGCAGACAATTTTAGTAACCCAATATCCTGGACATGTTATACACAAATCCGAGCCATCCTAAACTCCACCCTATCCACTGCACTGAGTTCCTTGTTGCTCCCCCAGTGCTCCAGTCCCTCCAAAATTCATCTCTACTTCAGGGCTGAGAACATCTAGGCAAGCTGAGGAGGAACTCCTTTCAGTCTGTCACAACCATGAGCTGTAATTCTGCACAGCAGTGAGAAAATATTAGTGACTAATCCTAATCGAGAGCACATTTTAAACCAGCCAGAGTTCTGGATCAATCCAAGCTCCGTAAAATGTGCTGTGCTCCAAAGCAGCTGGCACATCTTACTCACTGCACAGCTGGCTGCTGAGAAAACTCTTGTCTCAGGAGGTTTGCTCAAGCACATGAAACATATTTTTAGCATTCCAAAGGTGTTTGTACTCACTGAGCTGAGAGTGCAACCTGCCTGACAGCAGCTTTCCAGAGGAAGGAGCAGGAGAGAGGATGATGAGATTACCCCCCATGGAAGGAGACTCCTGCTTGGAATATCAACATATCTTTTCAGTCTCTCTCATTGTGACTGTTTGTGCTTTCATCAGATTTTCCATTTGCTCCTTCAGCTACGGGACCAGATGGCTCCCACACATAATGCTCTGAATCATGGCAAGGCTCGAGGTGTTTGTTCTGTGGCACAGCAAACACACTCTGGACCAGGTTAAACCCCCTCTCAGCCACATATGGTGCACGCTGCGTGGAGCTGCAGCAGGTGCCTATGGATCCACACAGAGGAAGATCCTTTTCTTCTTGCAGGTTGTCAGGAAAATGACTGTCATACCTTCAGCACAAATAGCAGGGAAGAGAGGCAGTGCAGTAACACATGGCACAGGACAGATGCTCGGCGCTTCCTGGGATGCACAATGCCTGATGGCAAGGAATCCTGGCGGGCCAAGGACAGGAGGCTCTTGTTCCCCCTCTGATTTCTCCATGCAGCTTGTGATTAAACTGGTGCTGACACCTTGCCTAGTGCCTGTTTGCACAGCCAATAGCTCTGGGCAGGACTTCTGGCCGTAAAGCACCTACTGGAAAAGGAGAGAATCTCATTGTTTGAGAGCATCTTTGCCCCTGGCATTTGTTAAATAGAAAATAAAACCGATTTTCTCCTCACTTGCCTCACATAGATGTGGGTAGATTCAAGCTGTGGCAGCCCTGTGAAATGAGGGTGAATGGGGAGGTGTTTGCCAATGGAACAACCACTGCTCAGGAAGACAAGGCTGGAGGGATTGCACAGCATGTGATGTGTGCTTCAGTGACAAGACCATAAACACCACCCTGTAGTTGTCCCTCACTGATCCATCACACTTCTGAGCACTGAAAAACCCTGTAATAATGAAGGTGCTTTTTCAATACCTAGGAGATGGCTGTTTCAGAGAATTCCAGCCTGCCATGCTGGGGCTCAGCGCAAGCACCAAATCCCAGGGTGGCTGAGGGATGTCCTGGATCGCACGGTGGATACAGTGTGTGTGCTCCAGGCCACACAATGAGGGAGCAGCCAAGCATCTGGCCACTCTCCAATGGCCACACTCCACCTCAAGTATTTTCTGAGATGAGAAAATTACCCTTTGGCTGTTTTTCAGCTTGCTTTCCTTGGGATGCATTTGACATGCCCTCCTTGTTGGGAGTGACAGGACACCTCGTGAGCAGGTGCTGTGCTGGCCTTTGGCAAGCAGTGGGACACCCATCAGGGACTGGAGCAGTGACCAGGAATGTCACAACTTCAGCCTGTGCTGAGCAGCTCTGATGAAGGTTAAACATGTGCTGCCACCACCTCTGAGGTCAGCGTTGGGCTCACTTTAGCAGTCCTATAAATAGATGACCAAGGTTGACTGAAAAGAGGATTTGGCTCAGCTGGATCTTGTTTAGCATTCCCAAGAGAGGAAGGCAGATTCTTTTCCCTCTTCTCTTCCAGCCTCTAACCTTGAGTTGGTCTCTGTGGGAAGCATTAGTGGCATTTGCCAAAAGAGCTGCCGCCGTGAGCCGGATGTCCTGCTGTGTCACACAAACCACACGTACACGTCTCTCCAACCTGCTAACCCAGACCTAATTCCACTAAAGCCTCAAACTAATTCCTCGCCAGCAAAACTAGGGAAAAAACCCAAACAAACCTTGAGCCTAATTGCTTGAAAACAGTAGGACACCTAGTGGATTTATAGGGAATATCTTTGGGATTATCAGAAACATTTTGTCATTTTCTTGGCAAAACCAACTGTGAATATATTTATAGAGGAATCATTGAAATATCGGGGTTTCTATTTAATAAATTAATCTTGTTATAGCTGTTACAACCTGCAGTTTTCCTGAAGAAGTTATTGCAACCTATAAAAAACCCAAAGAGTGTTGTTTGCATGACTTGAAAAAAATAATTGTGGAGAACTGGATGGTTCCCAAGGTCTGGGAACAGGAGGAAGGGTATTCTGCCAGATCAAAGCCATCCCAGTTGTTCCATCAGACAGCTCTCTAATGATCTTAATGAGCAAAGTTCTATAGTCTCAGCCTGGCTCCCTGTACAAATGTGCAGCTTCACAACATCTCCATGCTGAGCACAGCCAAGCAGCAATGCTGGTTGTTTCAGCAGAGAATGACTTGGCCACAGAAGCCAAACTGCCTTCTTCATTCCCCAGGGCCGCGCTTTCGAATCCAAATTAGAGGATGATGGGCCACGTGACAATGGCTGCTCTGCTGTCGCTCTATTTGTCTGGAACCAACACCAACATCGAGCAGATTTTGACTCTAGGTAGGAAATAAACCTCTGTGGCAGGGCGTGTAAGAGGAAGAAGATTTGGAGTGATGGTTCTATGAAATGGTATCCTGACCAGCAATTATCCTGGGGCTGCCAGTGTTATCTTGCTGGGATGTCTCCGGAGGCAGCGGATGCAGACAAAGAGATGAGTGTTGAGTCCAAAATGGATGTGGGAAACTGAAGACTTCATTTTGACAGCACAAGGAACACCAAGTCATCGAGGCGTGCACTCAATTCCTCCCCAAAGCACATTGAAAACTTCCCTTCCTTTCTGCTTATTCCATAGTATTGTCTCAGTGAAAAATGTCTCCAGAAGGTGGTTAATTTTTTTGCTCCCTTGCCACTCTTCAGTGCTGCTGAGACCCCTAAAGAACAGCAAAACCAGGATGACGTTTGGTTTTTGGATAGGTCCCTATTCAGATCCAGGTCTTTTTTTTTATTCCAACCTCAAGGTTAGGAAAGAAAAGGCTGATCTAGAAATTAATTTTGATTTGGTCTATTTCATCTTATATCTTTTCTTCTTAGAGCTGCAGAACTCAGATGGTGGAATTCAAGTGAGCTATCAGCAGAAAAATTCCTTTTGACTCCATGTATTTTCATTACTCCTACCTGTGGCACAAAATTACCTGAAAAATAGAATTCCTTGCACATTGTAGACCCTTTAATTTGGTCCAGGGTTTTAAAAAAGAGTGGGGTTTCTTTATTTCTGTGCATGGATTTTATATTTGAAGGGGTTTTTTTCTGACTGACGTGTCAAAATGGGGGTAGAGTGTGCTAAGAGTATGCTTTTGTCTAATTTAGCAGCTGGATTGGAAAGCTTGAATTATCTCTGCATAATTGCAATGATTCATGGATTGTTAGGAAATTGCAAAGTATTGATTGGATTTTCCCCTTAGGAAATATTTCTCCTCTGATAAAACAGAGTAGGTTCTGGGGTTTTGCTTTTGTCCTTCCTGCCTTCTGCCCCAGGGAAGCCAGGGGCTGCTTTCATCTGGAAAACAGGAATTTGGGTCAACAGCCATTCAAGGACAGTTTTGAATTACTGCGATTTCCAATTCCAAATCTTTCCCTGAGCTTTGCAGAGCGATGGGCTTGGCAAAGTGTGGGCAGGGATTTCCAAGCCTGAAAAACTGGGATCAGCAACAAATAGTGGCCATCCCTCTTTCACATTCTTCCGTTTCCATGTCAAACACCACTGATCTGCTCTGCAAAGAGACCTTGACCTTGTTGTAGGAATGCTACAGCCATCAGAGATGGTGGCAGATTTTCCACTTTATTAGGCCAGGATTTCTCTCAGGGTCTCAGGAGCTGGTGGGAGGAGGGAAGTGGGAGACTGAAATGAAAATCAGGTGCAGGGAGAGCCTGCACACAGTGCCTGGGGCAGCCGGAGCTGGGAGCCCTGACACACATCTGCACATTAATGGTGCTGGGCCCTTTTGGCAGCTCTGTATGAATTTCCAGAACAGAACCATAAATACGCAGTTATGAGTGTGACCTCTGCTGCTTTTCTTCTCTTAATTGAACATCCAAGGCCCAGCTGAGTATCATTCCTTGTCTCTGCTCCAGTTGCTTGGAACGTGCTGCCTCTGCAAATGGTTCTGCCTAAGTTAGGAATTACGAGAGTGTGCTAATTCAAGGTTTGCCATGAATTTAGTGCTCCCGCAAGGATGACACTAATGGCAATTAATGCAGCAGAAATGCCAGTGCTGAGTGACTGTTCTCCCATTAAAAGCTGTCAGTCAGAAAGCACAGAGTCCTCTGTTCTTTCAGGCCTGACCTCTGCTTTTTGGCCATGTTTCATGTGCATGGCAGGTGTCCTGGGCCATCCCATCCCACTCCCCATCCCTGCTTGCTCCAGGAGGGGACACAAAGAAAGAGCAGAGCAGCCAAAACCAGCCTGTGCTGACAGTGACATTTCCTGAGGGTTTGGATATTCTCATCTGGGGCCTGAACAGCAACAAAATTAACCCAGGATTGAACAGGATATAAGACTTTAATTTCTGGAGCTCCCAGCTAGTCCAGTGCTCTCCTCGTGCCCTGCTCTGTTGATTCTTCTTTAGACACAGAGCTCTTTCAGTTTTCACCATGAAAAATCTGATTTTAAATGATCAAATGCATTTAAACAGGCTTAGCTAGAAAGAGCCCCCACTGCTTCTCAGCTACATGGCAATCTGCACAAATGTCCATGTTTTGGTAAAAATGATTGCTAAAAATGCCTCTGCTTCGTAATGGCTGATGTTCAACAAGTGACAGCAGTACAGCAACACGGGGACTGTGATTTTTAGCTCAACCAGAAGAGCCACTGCCCTCACTCTCTGCCCTGATGTCCTGCACAGGATGTGCCAGTTCCAGATGAGGAACATCTGCAATTTGGTGCAAGAGGAAGTAACACTTACGCACACAAAAAATGTAAATAAAGGGTGTTTCCAGGCTCACCAACAAAATCCTAAACACAGAAAGGAGAACAGCTCTTGCAGGAGAATAATTAAAAATAGTTAATCTGTGTATTTTTTTAAGTGTTTTTTGCACTAATAGCAATTCTGGAGGATGAAACCAGGTCTGAGAAGCATCAAGTGAAAATTAATAGCTTTTTAGCAACAAAGTTCAATGGAGAAGCGCAAATAGGATGTGAGATGGAAACCTGAACTGCCGAGTTATAAATACATCCCAGCCTCTCCACAGACAAATATCCATTATCCTTTTAATGTGCTTCTCAACACTGTAGGATTGAGAGGGGCGGCAGAAGCGGGATGAGCATTTTCAGACTCAAGATTTTGGGTGTTCTGGGTTTATCTGGAGACAAAAAGGATGAATCCAAAGACCACAGAGACCACCTTGCTGCTACACTATCAGAGTGCTCTCTGCTCTGCCAAGGTCTGGCCTTGCAATGCCCTTATGGAAACTGGCACATGCAATTATTCCCACAGGACACATGGAACAGAGCCCTGGGGATGTGAAGCCCTGAATGCTTGTTGGGTTTTGTGCCCCTCTAAGAAGCTGGAGGTGCATGATCTGCCTGGGCATGTGGGGGCTGGTGGCAGGATGTGAGCCTGGACTCCAATGCTCCAATCTCGCACTGTGCTCCTGTGGTGGGACACACTGGGCTCACATCTTGCTGTGTCTCCATTATTAATGCTTTGTTTGCCCCTCTCAGAGGCTCTGAGGCAGGGTGAACTATTTATTTTTAAAGGCAGAGGATCACGTTCTGGCTCGTTATCCCTCCAGCAGACGGTAACTGATGCCCAGCGCTGCTGCCGGTGCCCGGGGGTTACTTTGCACGCACAGGAATGATGACACAGCCACTGAGTGCAGCCATGGCAAACATGCTGCTGCTAACGGCAGCCTGGTGGGAAAAGAGCATTTTAGAGGGATTTGGTTTAATCATCTGGATGCGAGTGCTATTTTTATCCTCTGCTTTTTAGGTCTCAAGCCTGTGCCAAGGGAAGCTGATGACAGAGCTGGTGTCTCCCGTGGCACAGGGGCACACAGGGGTGACCGGGGCAGTGTAGGCAGTGGGGAAGGGGCCTGTGATTGCAGCCCCTTTACACCTCATGAGCTGAAAGAGCTCTGACACCTCCACCACGAGCTCCATTGTTTTCACATGCCCTTTTGAGACCAGTTCATAGGAAGGATCTGTGAGACCTGCAGACCTCTTGCCAACCCACCCCAAGCTGCCCTGTGGCTGTGGATGGCTTTGGGGTGAAGTCATCGTCTGTCCGTGGAGGCAGAAGGACACCCACACTGTGCCCAGGGATGGGCTGGTGGGCACCGGGCAAGAGGTGATGCGAGATGTGGTTGTTACACCTGTGTGTGTGAAGGGGCCTGAGGAGCTCAGAGTGCATGTGGGCATCATTTGGGCACAGGAGCTCGTGGAGCTCAGAGTGTGTCTGTGCATCATTTGGGAACAGTCTCGGGGAGCTTGGAGTGTGGCCAGGCATCATTTAGGCACAGGATCTGGGGAACTCGGAATGTGCGTATCCATCGTTTGGGAACAGGAACCTGGGGAGCTCGGAGCGTGTCCGTGCATCGTTTGGGCACATGAGGCTGAAAAGAAAAAAAAACGAAGAGCGGGTAGAAAAGTATCAGGTTCCACCGAGATTTGAACTCGGATCGCTGGATTCAGAGTCCAGAGTGCTAACCATTACACCATGGAACCGCTCTGTCCGTGCTCTCTCCCGGCCGCCCCTAGTGCCTTCCCGCCGCAGCGATCCCCGCAGCCCCTCAGCCGCCCGCCGGGCGGTGGCGGGCCGGGCTGTGGCGGGCCGGGGGGCTCGGGGCCGGTCGGGACCCGCTCGGTGTAACGCGGGCGGGCACGGCCCCGGCACCGCCCCGGGCGCGGTCGGGCGGCGGCGCCGCTGCCCTCGGAGCGGCCGCGGGCGGGCGGGCGGAGCGCGCAGGGCGGAAGCGCCGCGGCGGCTGCAGGGACGGACCCGGCCCCGGCCACCGTCCGCTCCGCTCCCGACCCGCCGCGCCCGAACCCCCGCCATGGGCACCCGCGACGACGAGTACGACTATCTGTTCAAGGTGAGGCGGCGCGGGGCACTCGGCCGGGGCAGCGCCGCGGGCACCGCTCGGGGTTCCCCCGCGGCCCGGAATGCCCCGCTCGGGCGGTTTGGGCAGCGGGGCTGTTGTCGGTGCCCGGGCGGGGGCTGAGCGGGGCAGGCGGCGGGCTGGCGAGGAGAGAGCGCTGGGGAGGATGCCCGCGGGTGATAAGGACTCCTCAAGGTTGATAAGGCCCCTCTCCGGCTGTTGAACAGGGCTGCCGAGGGGCTGAGATACGCTCAGCGTTCGTAATGATGCACTAATTTAATAAAAGAGCGAGATTTGCTGCCTTCTGCGTTCCGAGCCCTTGGCGAGGGGTGAATGTACCTGCTGTTCCACGCCCAGTGATTATGGAACCATAGAATCCTGGAATGGTTTGTGTGGGAAGGGACCTTAAATCCCATCCCGTTCCACCCCCTGCCATGGGCAGGGACACCTTCCACTATCCCAGGTTGCTCCAGCCTGGCCTGGATCTCCCAGCCTGTCCTGGCTCCCAGCAGAGAAGGGCAGGAATTCCTTGTTTTCCAGAGCTGATGTCCCTGCACTCTGCCGTACAGCAGCAAGTTGGGGTAAAACGTTGCAGATTGTAGTTAAATACCCAGTTTTCTCTCCCCGCAGAGTAAAACGCCACCCCTGCCGTCCAGGTTCATACAGCACGCTGTGAAACGTGTGCAGAAGTGCTGAGGTTTTGGAAGTTCACTGTCCAATTTTTTTAAGCCCTCTTGTAAAAGCAAGCAAAGTCCTGTAAAAAGTACTTGTTTGTTGTGGTGTGGTGTTGCAAATTTGAATTTAGAGCATTGATCGTTATGATGTGATGGTGAGAGACCCCATGCTTGTCATCATGAAGGTAAAGGAAAACATCAGAGTTTTTTTTCCTCTGTACCCTTAAGCTTCTGTCATAACTTTGAGTAGTTGTTTTTTGGTTGGTTTTGTTTTTTTTCGTTTGTTACCTGTTTTATCCAATTCCATGTGGAAAGTGGTATTATTTCTAGCTATGAATCAGTTATCTGTACTATATTAAAATCAAATCAGGAAGTTTCAGAAGGGCCTTTTTTCTCAGCTTGCAGCACTGGCAAGGGCCTTGCTGGGCACTGGTTCAATCACATCCAGCAGCCTTATTGCAGGAACTTGTGTTCAGGTTATCACAACCTTTGAGTTGCTCTCACTTGCTTCTGCATTTCTGTCAGTGGGCTTGTAATTAATGTTTTAGCTGTGAAAGCCTGAGAATATCAGTGAGTTTTCAGGGAGAGCTCCTATCTTTTATTACACCTACTTCCTTATGTAATTGGGGAATTAAAAAGCTTGAATCCAGTTACAGTGAGAAGTTCAGGGCTGGTTTATTTGATTGCCTCTCCTAAAGCTTTTTCTGTTGAGCCTGGTTCATAGAAACTGTTGGGAGAGCTGGGAATGGTGTGGAAATGCTGTTGTGAAGATGAGCCATTTGGGTTTTGCCCAGCTAAAGTGGACTGCAGGAAGTTGATGCAGTGTCACATAACTGGGATTAATGTGGCAGCTGAAATAACATAAAAATGCAGAGTAATACAAATCCTGGAAACTTCTGTAACTTCCCAGAGGTGATGGTGGTTCTAAACAAGCTGTCACCGCTCTGGAATGATCTTGAAATTATTGCAAGTAGGTCTGTGAACTGAATGTCTCCTTACTAGGCACTGGTCAAAAAGGCAAGGGGTAGGTAAACACTCTTGGAAAAGGAAATGGGAACTCGGGGGAACGTTAGGTCAGCGTTTGAATTTGAGACATGAGCATCTTGGGAATGGAGTGGAAATGCAGATAGGACAAGCATTTCCATTTTGAAAGGGATATTGTAGAATTAAAACGATGGAGAAAGGCATCAAAATAATCAGAAGAGAGACCTAATGGATTCACAGCCCTTATACTGAAGTGGTGTACAACTTGATCAAAATTAGAACAGTGAGTCATTAGGGCAAGTAGGGAAAGTATCTCTGTTTGTCATAATTTCTCTGGATATCTGTAATGCTTCTATTACTGGGCAGCAGGTGAAAGCAGAAGGACAGAGTCCCACAGGTGTATATGCAAATTCTGGAGTGGTGCATTGCCATAAATACTATAAATGAAATCAAAAGCCTGCACAGACTTAGAGAGGAAGAACAGTGTTGGTTGGGGCATTTCAGTGTGATGGTGACAATGGCAAGCCTGAAGGTATTGCTTGTTTGAAGAGGAAGGGCTGGCTGGGACAGAGATTGGAGTGTTCTGTTACACAGAATGTTTCTTGGACATCAGTTCTTGATGGTCAGACTGTGGGTGTGGGTGCATTGGTCTATCAGGACACTTAATCCAGTAGGAGAGTTCTGGGGTTATGAGCACGTTACAAAATACCCTTCTCCTGACTCTATTGCAACACTTCAGCATACAGAAAAGCTTAAGCCTGCCTTGAAAAAGACAATTTCTGTTAAATTCTTCTTGTCCAGCTACGTGTCTTTGTGTTCTTCCATGCTTTTGGGGTTTGGCTGAGAGCAGTGCCTGCTGTTCCCAGCGCTGCCCTTGAGGAAACACAAAGCCTATAAAGTGCAGTTTGTAGAAATCTTGCTCTAATTTTAATAGGAGGAAAGTATAATGGTACTATAAGGATATTACTTTATTACTTAATAAGTTAACCCTGGCTTAAATACAGGAACTTTTTTATCTTTTTGATCAATGTGCTTGCAGTAGACGAGTAGTTATCAAAGGAACCCTCACTTGTAGGAGAAGTTTTCTGTGGACAAAGCTCAGGAAGGTTATGGCTGCACCTTGAAACCATCTGGAACTCTGGATTTGGGAGCACACTTCTCATTTCTGAGCATGATTCTGCCTTGTGGTGACATTCAGCTTATTGTTAGGAAAACCTCCAGTTTCAACTGTCTGCTCCCTGCTTTGCATCATGTTCATTTCTCCAACTTTTCCCTTTGATATTGAGGAAATGCTCTGAAACTGAACCAACTTGTTGGTTTGGGGTTTAGAAAGCCCATTTTTTTTTCCCCTGTGTGTTTAGATAAACGTGTTGGCAAAAGTGGTTTCATGGCAGCTCTTGGTTTGGACAGTGGTTGGAAGCCCTTGGCCTTCACTGCCTTAGATGTGGAGGCAGTTTTGTGCTCTAACAAACCTCCTGGTGTAGCCATTTACTGCAGAGGTGTTTGGAGGTGTTCCCTGTAATATGGACAGGGAACAAACAACCCCGACCCCAGAGGGCCTTTAAGAGGCCAGTTCTCTCTGTGATAGAAAAGGAGTGAATAAAAGGGGGGCACAGCTGAGCAGGGAGATTAACACAAGTCATGACCATGTTATCACCTGCTGCCTGCAGAGTGTAGAATCAAGTCATCTTATCCATTTTTTCTTTAAACTCCAGCTGAAGTGGGCAGGATGAGGTTCATCAGCAGGTTCTTCTGGGATCATGAAGATGTGTCCAAACTTTTTATTGATATGTCTCTTTATAGCACAGCTCAGTGCAGAGACAAGTGATTTTAGCCACTGTAATTCCCTAGTGCTGGTGGTCTTGTCTTAAATTATGTCCTGTGTGACTTGTGTAATAACTTTTATTGTAGACAGCACAAGCCAGTGCTGCTGGACTCTATTTTCAACCTGATTACTTTGTCAGTAGCGTATTTCATGAGATAATTAAAGTATTTTCTGAAAATTTTTAAGTAAAAGGTTTAACAGAAATAAAAATTGAGTGAGTGAGCTGGAATGTTGGTGAAAAATTAATAATCCTTCCTCGACATGGTTCTCTAAATTGCTTCTCATGCAGCTTAGGAAATTGAATTCTTATTTTGGTCTTCTACAGAAATAAAACTGGAATTACAGAGTGAAATTTTTACAGTAGTGTGGACTTCATACTCGTTTTTTTTTTTAAACTTTTTTTTCTCTCCACCAAATGCTTGTGTGTTTGTCCTAAACCTCTGGGGTAGCAACTGCTGTAGAAAATCAAATGCATTGATTTTAAGCACATGGTTGCAAGTATTGAACTGTCCCGTCACTAAACCAGTGGCTTGGGGCCAGGAGATCCCTTCCATGGCTTTCAGATCTGCCAATACCATCTTCCTTGGCTGTGAAGCTTCCTAAGGTGCTGCTCCTGTGAGGGAAGTGCTGGTCCAAAGCAGGTTATTGATGGATTTCAGGACTGGCTCTTGTGGCTGAACTTGCTAAAACGTTTCCTCCAGATCTTCCTCCTTCCAGTGCTGATGTACCGAAGGAATTTGCTGATGAGGCAAGTTGGGACAGGGTCAGTCAGAGTGTGTGCTGGTGATGACTGCAGTCCTCCTGATGAGCTGGGATTCGGGATGTGAGGTTTTATGCCTGGGGACTCATAGGAGTTTGGCAAAGTAAAGGTTTCACAGCTTAAAGCTGAACAATTAGGTCTGACCACAGGCAGACTGAGCCATCGAGGTGAATTGGTCAGGAAAAATAATTCCAGCTCCAGGTATGCCTGGAGTAGAGATGGAAATATTAAAATCCCTTTGTGCATCACAGGGAGATCTCAGAGTGATGTGTGCAGTTCTGGCTGTGTGGGAAAGAAGTGGAAAAACTTGTAGGGAAGGTGTTTGGGGAAATGGACAATGTGTTTATATGGAACCCTTTGACAACTTGGCTTGTTTAGCAAATGCAACAAAGCCCAGAAAAGATGTGGTTGCTTTCTGTAAATACCCCAGTGTAAACACCATTGGGAGAGGACTCTAATAAGCTAATGGATGATGCTGGCACATGGACACCACTAATTTCTCCTGAAAATTAGAAGGCAATTTCTAACCATTAGGAGTGAGTTTCTGGAAGAAAAGCCCAATAAAAGGGTGTGTGCAGGAACAATTAGCTTTATCATGGCCTAGATAACGTCATTTCCCTCCCAGAAACTGGGAATGGGACTTGGCCATCCAGGGTCATTCCTACTGCATTTCTATGCAAGGAATGTAATACCTCGGAGCAGTGTGTAGTATAAAATATCAAAACAAAGTGGTTTGATAAGGAAAGCAAAACTGCAATGAATAACACAATCTGAGTGGCTGTTAAAGCTGTTTCAGTTCATAATTGTATTTAAAGAGTGATACTTGCCCAGACTGGCAGAAATGCAGAAGGTGTGAGGAGTCTGAGGCGCCTGCTGACATTCCAAGCTGTTCTCGTGCCTGTATTCAAGAGGAGCTGCAGTGGCCCAATTAAGCAGAGGAAATAGCTGACTTCAAGGAGGAAAGTATTATTTTCCCCTTTTAATTGGGACACACTAATCTGGTGCTGGAAACCATTCAGAGCATAAGCAGCGTGGGATTCAGAGAAGGTAAGGAAAAAAACCTGGCAGAGGAATCAAAGGGATCCATCTACTAAGTGACTTGAAGGTGGGGTTTGCACTGAACAATAAAACTATGTTTGAGGGGATACTTAACAGGTATATGATGCATCCTGTTGGAAAAGGAGATGATGGATGTGGATTGTTTTCCTTGTTCAGAGGAGTTTCTGGCCGCTGCCAGAGCTAGTGCTGGGTGATGCAGGACTGAGGTGTGTGAAGGGAGCTCACATTTGTGTGTAACACGTCCCAGTGATTACAAACATGATGTCATCCAAAACCACGGCCTAAACCTGCCAAAACAGTGTTGGAGAACTCACTTGCCAGTGGAAGAGGGAAGCCACGGCTGTTTGCCAGGGGAGGTGACACAGTCCGTGCCCTGTCCCCTGCCCCAGGTTTATCACGATTTAGCGTCCCCGGTGCCAGCAGAGCTGCTCAGCAGTGTCGGGGCAGCCACACGGAGCAGTGCTGACCTGGCACAGAGGAAAGCACACTCCTGTTTGCATTCAGCATGGGTTGCCACCTACCTGCACTTGTGATCTTCATAAACAGAAGTGGTTAACAGAGCCACTCTGCTTTATGCAAGTTCAGAGCTTGGCTGGCTGTGTGCTGAGTCAGCTGGCAGGGGAAGCTGGGAAGATGTTTGTTTTGATGAAGTGCTCTGCACAAGGCCTTTTGAAGCCAATGTTTGCTGCAATTTTCATTTATGGGAGGGAGTTTAAAAGGTGCTGCTCTGCCCTTCCAGTCAGAGCAAAGTCCCATTTGCCAGAATTGCTCTGCATTATTTAAGCAGGAGGTGATGTGCACAGGGCTGCAGCAGCAGATGGGAGTGTTTGCACTGCTAGACTGAGCTCCATGGGGGGTTTCTCCTGTGACTGAATGTTTTTGGTGCACTCATCGCTCTGTTGCACCACACAGAATCTTTAACACTGTGTTGTGGTGTCTCAGCTGTTAATGATGTGTGTAACTTAGCAAGTATTTGGTTTTTCCTAAAGAAGCAAAGCCACAACATTTTTTGTGTCACCTGAGTGTGCAGTTTTTTGCTTGGGCTGATATTGATTCACTGCTGAACTCTTAGTTATCAGCCTTTCCTCTCAAGGACTTTATCCTCTTTTTCTTCCCTTCCCCTCACTAATGGTTTGGTACCTTATCTTTGTTAAGGGCAGAAGATCATCCTGAGAGGCTCCTGCTGGTGTGACTCAGGTTGTGAACATGTTTCATCCAATGTCCTGCATCTTGTGACTGAGTTTTAAGTTACACTTAACCTTGCACCTTTCAACCAGCATTACAGGTTATTGCAGTGAATCCTCATGACTGTTTTCCTGAAGGAACTGGACTTTAAACCTTCTCTCACTCTCTTGTCAAGCATAGCTGAATCCCTCCAATTAGTTTGCTTGGCACTGGTGCTGGGATGAGTCAAACTGAGTCAGGGAAGGGTGTGGATGGTGGTTCCAATCCTGAATCCCACTGATACCCCAGCAGTGTTTTAGAGCAGTTCCAGGCTTTGGCCTGATGTGTCCAGGAGCCACAACAGCAGAGAGGGGCTGCAGAAGGGCAGAGAGCTGTGGTTCAGCAAACATTTCAAACTGTCTCTCAGGGTGATGGTGGCCTTGGGGTTTTTTTGGTTTGGTTCTTTTTTCCATTCACAGATTTTTCTGTGGTAAAGCAGAGTCTGCTGCTTGCCCTGCGTTTTGAACTTCTTCAGCAAAGCAGATTTCAGTTGTGTTGTTGTAGGGATTTTGTTTTGTTTTTTAGTTCTAATGTTGTTACAAGGATGTGAAATCTAACCAGTCCCCAACTTTTGCAGTGACAGCCTCGTACATTCTTCCTGGAAGAGGAATGTTCTTCCATGCTGGGCAAAGGAGACTGAAATGTAACCAGTAAAAGTCCAGTCTAGTGTCTGTTCAAAATGCTGGTGAATGTGGCAGCTCTGGTTTTCCAGGTTTTCCAACCCTTGGGCAGCAGATCCATGACAAGCGTGGTAGTGTTGCCATTCTTTTCCTTCATGCTTCATTCCCAAAAATAAATGTTTATTGCAGGTGATTGTCGATGCATCATCTGCACCTGGAATCTGATCCTTATGCTGCTCTTGTCTTGTAGTTGTCCTTATTGGAGACTCCGGGGTAGGCAAGAGCAACCTCCTGTCTCGATTCACTCGCAATGAGTTCAACTTGGAAAGCAAAAGCACCATTGGAGTGGAGTTTGCAACGAGGAGCATTCAAGTGGATGGGAAGACAATAAAGGCTCAGATCTGGGACACTGCAGGGCAGGAGCGGTACCGAGCCATAACCTCAGCGTAAGTGACCCCTGGGGGGCTGGGGAGAAGCTTTGGCTGAGGAGGGGAATTGTGGGCCCTTCCGATTCCTCAGGAGCTGCAAACAGGGGGTGTTTGTGTTTTATCAGGTAATATCCGCAGCCTGAGGTGGGAGGAAGGTTAAATATTATTCAGCCCAGAAACCTGATCTAGTGTGTCCCTGTGCAGACTGATTTACTGCTCTGTGCTCTCGTGACACCTAAATGGGGGCATTTCAAGCCTAGAATTGCAAGAGCTTTGAGAGACTCATTTCAGTGCAAGTGAATGATAAAGTAATATCGGTGTTCCTGGAGGTTTTATCAGTAGTAACCTAAGAGCAGAAACCCTCCTGTAGCAGCCAGGAAAGACTGTTCACTTTGTGTGTGCTTGTTTAATTGGAAAAAAACAGCATAGCAAAAGCTGGATTTCAGTAGAGCTGGAGGGAGTTGTGAGGTGAGAGAACACAGCCTGTTTCTTTTTGAATGCATTACTGTGCCTCTCGGGCCCTAAAGTGGCCTTTTGTGAAGGGAGTAGATCACGTTGACATTTTTATGATCCAGTGAGTCATTCAGTCTCTTTATCACTCTGGGCCGTGCCTGTGCTGCACCCACGGCGATGGGTGGGGGACACTTCACAGGGGTGGATCAGGGGTGGAAGGTGACTGACTCCAGAGTTCCATTTTTGGGATGGAGGGTTCTCCCCACAAACATGGGGTTTGAGGCTCTGAGCTGTCCTGGCTGCTCTGCTGGTCCTGTGCTGTAACCTCGTCTGGCTGCTCCGCTTCCCTGGGTATTTCTGTGCAGCTCAATAACAGCTATTTCCCAGTAATGTGTCGCTTCTGATCCCGCTGACGTCGCTCTCCCGCCCTTCTCCCCTCAGGTACTACCGCGGGGCCGTGGGGGCACTGCTGGTGTACGACATCGCCAAGCACCTGACCTACGAGAACGTGGAGCGGTGGCTGAAGGAGCTGCGGGACCACGCGGACAGCAACATCGTCATCATGCTCGTGGGCAACAAGAGCGACCTGCGCCACCTCCGGGCCGTCCCCACCGACGAGGCCAGAGCCTTCGCGGGTGGGTGAACTCACAGTCGGTCCCGGTGCTGGCTGGGGATCTGCCTGCCCGCCCCTGGGCGTGTCAGTCTGCTGGTGGGAGGGACGAGCTGCTGCTGGCCGTGTCCCTCGGTGTCACACGGCTAATTCAGGCCGAAAGGAGGCCTTGTAGAACATGCATGTCATTTCAAGAATCAGCCAGAGGCACTTGGTAATTTTAAACCAGAGTTACTCTCTTGCCTGTGCACTGCTTCTCCCACAGAAACTGGGCCTGTGGCTGTAGGTTTGAGTGAGTTGTGTGGTGGCAGCTTTGCCCCTGTGTCTTGCCTTCAGTGCCCCAGCTGATCTGCAGCCCCACACAGGTACCGTGGCTGAAGAGACTGTCATTAAACTGGCTTTGTGACTCTTGTTGCACAGTTAAGGTCTGTGAACAATAATTCTGGTTTCTGTAAATCTTGCCTTGTTTTAGGCCCAGTTTCTTTTCATCCAGGAGTGTAGCTGGATTTCTTATATTAAGGCTTGCTGTAGCTGCAGTGGCAGAGTTTCTGGCCAGTGAGGATTCCTACCTGCAGCTGGAGGAGTGTCATTCCCCTCTCTGTTAAATAAGCTGCTGTGACATACTAGGTGGGAGGTGGAGAAACTTGATGAGGTTAAAGAAAATCCAGGAAACTTCCTCATACAGTTCTTGAAACTGTAACAGGTTCTCCCTTTCAGGAGTGCAGGAAGTTGTGCCTTAAAGTAACACAGCACTGGGCTGATCCCTGTCCTTGGGGATGGGTGCAAATTCTATTGTTGGGTGGTATCACTTTCAGATCACCTGAAGGGGAAAACCCCACAACTTGTTATACTTTCTTTTGATACCCGTGTGTCTCATCGGGAACACTACAGATATTATTTGGCACAGAAGCTTTTCCAGATGGGAAGCAGATGTATGATATACCTCTCTAATTATAGTATTTCTGTCCACACAGAGAAGAATGGTTTGTCATTTATTGAGACGTCTGCTTTAGACTCTACAAATGTGGAAGCAGCTTTCCAGACTATTCTGACAGGTGAGTCATCCAGTGCTTTGTGTTTCAAGGGGGAAGGGCAGAAGGCTGCTCAGATATGATGCAAATGGGGCTTTCTTTGCCTATAAAGTGTTTAAAAATTTTGCTATTCAGTCATTCTTCATTAGCCCTAAGATTTGGAGTCCAGTTTCAAAGTGTCACAGTTGAAGGGCCAGCCTTGAACTCGGGAATGAATCCTCGCTCACTTTGATCTGCCCCAGGTTTCTGGTCAGCCTGGTTTGTGTTTCAGCTTCCATCTCCCATTACAGGGAGTGCCCACAGGAGGGAATTGTCTCATGCAGGCATCAAGTTAGAACAGCCATTGTTTATCAAAGGAGAAGTCAATTTAGTTTGGCTCCATCTTTAATGGTGCCCACAGCAGTTGCCAAGGGAGAAGGGATGAAAGAGCAGAGATCCTTCCTTGGAGACACAGTGACTCCTGAGCTGCAGGGAAGTTGCTGTCATTGCATTTAATAGTCCTGCCTGGACTTCTGGCCTGTGGGACGTGTGACAGCAGTGAGTGCTGCATTTTTTATGCTCTGTGGACAAAGTACTTCCTTTTTGTTTAAAGCCTTGTTTAGATAGGCAAAACTTGTTAAGACTGAGACACTCAACTACAACAATGTGGGGGACCTTAATTTAACCCTGGCTTATAAAGGCTGGGGTAGGAATTCACAAATTGGTGTGGAAATCACTGGCTGTCACGGGACTTTTGTGTTGCCCCCTGTCAGCTGCAGCCAGGGCACAGTGGGACACAGTGGCCTGTGTGGTTTTGGAGCTTTCATCGTTCTCAGCTTTGGCAAACACACCTCTAAGTCTCTAGTCTGAGCTTTCAGACATCTGAGGCACTCCTCTGGTTGTGACTCTGTTCTAGGTGTGCCAGGCAGTCTCCCTGTTTTCTCTGAGTGCCTCCAACATGTTTTCCAGTTGCAAATTTAAACTCCCTCTTTCCCAATGTAGCATGTGCCAGGATACATGATCTGCTTGGTATGAGCAGTGGCCCCACTTCTGAACTATAACTGTGTGTCTGTTAATCAGATCTTGTTGCTGTGACGTTGGCACCTTGCTAGATTTGAATTTGTTTTCCTCTTTGCCAGCTACTTTAGGCATTCTTTTAAAAATACACCAAGAAGGACTTGGTAGTCATACTGGAAAATACAGTGAGGATCGAGCTAGAAAGTTATCTATTGCAGTAAAAATATAAAGTCTGTAGCATTTCTTCAGTTGTTTGAAATGCTTTATGGACAGCTTAGCACTGGAGATAGATGTTAGGCTGCTGGGGTATTAGCTGCCTGTGTCCATCTGTTTCTTGTCTTATCCTTGGTTGTAAGAAGCCTCCAACAGTTCTGATTCTATTGTGTTTTTACAGTGGATTCCTAAGTGCTCCTGTGCAGACACCAGCTAAAAGTGGTAGATGAATAAAGAACTTTTTTTTTCCTCTTTAGTTAAACCACGTGGTTCCCTTTTAACTTCAATGTAGTCATTTGTTTGTTATTCAGTGTTGCACAAAATGAAAAAGACAAAGAGAGAAGTTCTGTGAGCTTATACATTGACTCCCTACATGACTAACTGCCATCAGAGGGTGGATGACTAAGGAGTGGCTGAGTGCAGTGCCATTGGGATGCCTGCTGCATTTCCTGTTTTCTTCACCTGCCTAAAGGCAGTCCTGTCAAAAATGCACATGGATTTTTCAGGAGAAGGACATTGCTCACTTATAACTGCTAAACCTGAGGCTTCTTCCTTCGGGCCTGTGTCCTTGGTGTCCCTTCTCTCAGGAGCACCCAGGCTTTGAGGTCAGATTCTGGCCAGATGTGCTGTGTGTCATGTAGAACAAACAGCCTTGCTGCTTCTCCTGCTTGCAGAGGGGTTGGGGCTCTCAGATGCAGGTTAGTTAATTAACGTTCATACACCAGCACTAATAAAACAACATGAAGTATATCAGGCAGTGTTTGTTCCCTCCCAAGGCTGTCACAGCCAGTATAAACTGGTCACCTCGCTGTCCCCATCTGCTGTTGGACCATTATGTTCTCTGAGTGATGCTGAGGAGGTGGAAAGTTCCCTGTGTGCCCTGGGCTGCTGCTGCTTCCCTCAGAGCTGTGTGATGCTCAGAGGATGCGCTGCTGTTGCCATGGGGAGCAGTTCACCTCTTGGCCACAGCCTAGGCTGTGCTTTCTCTCTCCTCACATGCTTCCAGCAGTACCTTTTATTCCAGAAATTAGTTTGGATTCTAATTGGTGAAGGTTTGATTTTTTTTCCCCCTGGTTTAATATTTCTGTAAGCAGAGTGGTCTGTAATGGGTAAGCAAGTGATTAAAACTTGCCCTCAGAGGACTCTGACAGATTGCCAAGGCTGTTGCTTTTCCATGGATGTCAGAGTGCCCTGCACGTTGCTGTGACAGTGTTTAGGGCACAGAGCTCTTGGGCCTGTGGACAGGATCCTTGTTCAGGAGGGGTCAGATCAACTGTGCTGGAAAAAACACTTGTGATTAGTGGGCATGTGGCTCTCTCCAGACAGGAGCTGCTGTTCCAGGGAGATAAAGATGAAGTAAATGGTGCCTTAGCAGCAGGTCGGCTCCATCTGGGCTGTGACTGTTCTGCCAATAAACTCCTCGATAACACTTCACAGCTGCCTTTAGCTGTTAATGGCTCACTCTGAAGGAAAGAGGGGAGCAGTCATCTGAGGAATGTGGTTTTTGGAGTCACCCTGCAGGATCATGGATGGTGTGCTGGCAGGGCAGCCTCCCAGCACAGTGCCTGTGGGTGGAATGCTCGCTGTCCCCTGGAGAGGGATGTTGGCAAAGCCAGCAGGCAGTGCCAGCGGCTGGAGCAGAGGTGTCTGACAGGAGGGGCAGGATGTGCTGCTGCACCAGCTCTGCTGGAATTTGCAGTGCTGGGAGCTGCTCCACAGACACCCCAGGCTGCTCCAGAGCCTTTCTTCCAGCTCCTGGGAAATCTCCTCAACAGGTTGTCGTGGCCAAGGTGTCTGCAGCAACCCCCTTTTCTTTCCAGCCCTCCTGAAGCTGTTCTGGTTGGGGCACTATTGGAAACTTGTGAGAGTTCTTTCCCTGGAGGTGTAGAAGGGTCCATGTTAAATTTACCCACACCTGGATTTTCAGATTAAGCCACTTCGAATGGCTTTGGCCAAGGGAAATATGAGTCCATTTTGTAGTTAGCACAGCCTAAGTGAGTATGTGATCTGTTGCTACAGGTGGAAGAAGGGATAAAAGCTCTTCTTCCCTCTCCCAGTATTAGACAGAACTTTTAGAGGGGTTATATTGTACATTTAGTGGGCTTCCTGTCCTACTGTGGATTCCAGAGGAGGTTTTGGGGACCTTTCCTGTCTGTGGCTTAGAGTAGTGGTCCCTATCCAAATTCTTCTGTTCCAAGATGTCTGGCCTGCAAGGGCTGATTGTTGTGCACACAAAGCTGCTTTGTATCATCTGGCAAATAGGAGAGACTGGTATTATGATCCCAGCCACTCTGAGCATTCACAGCAGGATAAAGCATCCTTAAAGTAAACTGGAGTCTGCCTGGCTCTGTGCTGTCTCTGTTCCCATACTGCATTCTGCTGTGGTTTCATCTCTAAGGAATCCCATCACCAAGGAAACAACATCAGAGAATTAACATCAAAAAATCGAGGGATTTCCTCTTTTGTTTTCTCAGTACACCTGAAAAGGAATGAAACCCCAGTGCAGGCTGAGCAGCCAAGGACTGGCCTAGGCAGCAACATCCCTTTTTCTCAGCTCTCACAGTGCAAGGCCTGTCTCTCACAGTCCCCCATTATGCAGTGGTGCATTCTGCTGAATGTGTCCTTAATAAGGTCTCATTCAGTCACTGAGCAGAGCCCAAAGTGCTGTGGCTTCATTAAAAACCTCACATCTTCATTAGGCCTGCACACAGTTCCACTGGAGGCTTTGCTGCTGGGCATTTTGCCCCAGTGAGAGCAGCTTTGGGCTGTTCCCCCTCCCCTGTCACAGCAGCACAGCTCTGTGTGGTGACAGTGCAGCTCCCCCAGGGAAAGGCAGGGTTTGGTATCTGGGCTGTGGCTGCACCCAGTTTGCACTGCAGAGGAGGGAGAAGCAGCAGGGAGCAACAAACTTGGGAGTGCTGGAAGGGGATTCACTTGCAGGGCTGCTGGGCAGACTGTGGAAGTGGGAATTATGGGAATATATTCCCAGAGTCAGAAGGGACAGAGCCTTTGTCAGTAATGGAACTGGTGCTGTTAAGATTGTTTTTAGGGCTTTGGGGCTGTTTACTGAAGATCTTTGCTGTCAGATGAGGGTGTTACACAGTGCCCCTGTGTGAGTCCTGGCTTACAGGGTGGAGGAAGTGTGTGACAGCTCTTGTAGGGACTTGCATGAACTTGTTCAGGAAGTTCTCTGGGAAACTGAGAATGGCTGCTGCTGGAGGTGCTACTGGAGAGTTCCCAGTAACAAAGGTGGCAAGAGGCTTTTCCTGTTGATTCAGAAAGGCCATTGTTCTGCTCCTGGAGGTGAACTGGCTGTCAGCCCTGAGCCGGGGCAGGGCAGTGGAGCACAAGGCTTGTCCCGAGGAATTCGGAGCAGATCCAGCTGTGCTCCTCCCACCTCACACACAGGCTCTCCAGGGCCCAGCTGATCCTTATCTGCTGGTTCCCACAACGGGCTGCAGGGGACTTTAAAGGTCTGTTTTTGTGGGGGTCACTTAACTTGAGAATTGTTTGGCTCTTTGTTGAAAAGAAGAGTGAGCTCGAGGAAGGGTGATATCAGAAAATCCTCCTGCCTGTGCAGCTCCTGTTTGGTTGCCTCAATGACTCGATCTGTACTGAATGCATGTGTGAAATTCACTTTTCTGAACAGTTTGTCTGAGTCTGAGGTGTCAGTTTGGAGGCCCAGTTCTTCCCAAGGTAGATGTTACCTGTGCAGTCCATAAATCCAGCATGGTGTCTATGAGAGATGTCCATTTTGCCAGCAGTCCCATGGATGTGTGCAGCCCTGCTCCTGCTCTTCCTGGGAGCACTTGGCCTCTGTGCTGGCAGCTTAAATTAGTGCTGGCTTGTTGCCTCAGGGGGACAGCTTTCAAGCCTGGCTTGTCAGGGACCCTGTTCAGCTCCTCAGTGCCATCTCATCCCATCACAGGCACTCAGCTGTGTGAGGATCTCTCAGCACAAGGCTGCTCCACTTCAGAAATGATGTCAGGATGTGCACTAAGCAGCAGCTCATCAAAATTCCCAACTAAGGCTACTCACTAACAGCAAATTCCTGATGGAAGTGCCGTGTCTTGGTTTGGGATCAGGTGATGTGTGTGTTTGGACAGTCATTATCCAGCTGATATGAGACTCCAAACCCCCAAAAGAACTCGGACCTTCGCTTTGTTTTGCCAGAGCTGCTCATGAGCTGGGCTCTTCCTGCTTTGCTGTGCAGGAGGGAAGTGCAGACACCCTGTCTGTGGCAGCCTGGGCTTCTCTGGAACCTTCTGACAGGGCATGGAACGTGGAAACAGGGTGTGGGCACAGCCCCCTGCTCTGAGGGCTCTGCTGCTGGCACTGCTGGTGTGTTTGTTGCCAGCACACTTTTCTCTGTGAAAAGGCAGAAGATGGGATGTTGTTGGCTTTTTGCTGGATTTGAAACACTTCCAAGCTTGTTGTAAAGCTGACCTTTAGCAAGCTTCTATTTTTTTTTAAACTTTAATGGTTTTCAAACTCAAATTTGCAAGTGAGTTCCCCACGTTCTATTTTTGGTGTGCTTTATTTCCTTTCTGGGGGTGAAGTGCTACACATGCTCCACTCTTTCTCTGTGCAGCTGAAGTGAGTGTTGCTGTAGCTGCTCTGAGTTTCTGTGCAGCATCACTGTCCACTAACAAACCCCAGGAACTGGGCAGGGCTCTCTGCAGGTGCTGGGAAGGCACAGGGGTTTAACCTGCGCTCCCTGAGTTCAGAATCTCTTTGTTTGGAGCCCACTTTTCTTACACAGCACATTTTGTAAAGGCTTTATGTGCTGCTTAAGGGGCTCAGTCTCCCCTTTTGAGCCTTAATCAACCTTTTCTGAAGATTTAGAACTGTTGGGATGGTAGACAAGGTGTTGTACGTGATGGGTTGGGATGGTAGACAAGGTGTTGTACGTGATGGGTGTGCTGAGAGAGAAGGAATTGCCCCTGCAGTCCTATCAGGGAGAGGAATCTGGAGTGGTTCCCTTTAATCCTGCTGTTGTCTGTGGATACATGAGCAAACATGTGACTCCCATCCACAGAGTCCTAAGGACCTTCAGAAGAAATGGATGCTCACATAGCTTCTGATTTCTAGCAAAGGAATTCGTGAATTCTGTCCATTTACTCTTATCTCAAGGCAAGCAAAACAGCTGTTAAAGTAATTTCTTTTGCAAAAATACATTTTATTTTCTGAACCTAGAAAGCACCGCAGTTGAACCTGCTGTGAAAGCTTCTTTGTGTTACCTGTGTCATCCCAGAGCTCTGCCTGGTTCCCCCCAGGTGTAAGTCCTGGCTGGCACTGTGCTGGTGTGCTCATAATGATCAGCTCTTTCTCACCCTGCAGAGATCTATCGCATTGTCTCCCAGAAGCAAATGTCCGACAGACGTGAGAATGATATGTCTCCAAGCAACAACGTGGTTCCCATCCACGTCCCCCCCACCACTGAAAACAAACCAAAGATGCAGTGCTGTCAGAATATATAAATTGTCCATTCTTTCCTAAGAGGCTGTGTATATTCCCCAGGTCCAAGATTTAAATATATTTGTAATTCTCGTGGTTCCATTCTTGTGTTTAGTCACTGCTTATTCCTTCTGAATTTCTCCATGTCTTAAAACACTTTGATTTCAGTGTTTATCAGTCTCTTTCTTGGATGTGGCTGCAGTATTTTCCCAACGCCGACTTGTCGGTTTGGGGTCAGTAAATTGTTTGGAACTCAACTGATCTCTTCCCAACACGATGCCCATTAGTCAGAGCACAGGAACCTTTAGTGAGCACTTGAATTTGTTGTTCTGCTCCTCACAAAGCAATTACTGTCAGGTAAACGAGGAAAGTATCTCTGGGCAGGATAATCTTTCCTTGTCTGAAGGTGTTGCATCTGCACCTAAAGCTTGGCCAAGCGCCCGTTGCTCTGAAGTGCAATTTTAATGTAAGTTAAATGTTTTTGGCTGCTTCTTCAGGTTGTCAAGTGAAGTTTTGTAGAGTATTATGGGGGAGAAAAGAGAATTTCTCGAGAACAAGCAGCAGGTTCTGGCAACCTGTGACTGAGGTGCTGTGGTTTGGCACCTGCTGCAGAGGAGGTTGATGTGAGGCAGAGCTGCTGGGGCTGCACTGAGGGGCCCTTTGTGAGGGAGCTGCATCCCTGGGGAAGGGTCACTCCAACCCTGGAGCTTGCAGCCTGGTTTTGTGCTGCCTGAGGCTTGGCCCCCACAGTGCTGGTGGTATCAGGATTTTGAGGATGCCTTTTTTTTTTTTCATGGGACACAGACTTGAAGGGTGTTGTCACATATTACATATCACACCTGTTAATGCATGCCACTTATATTAATATATTCGAATGCTTGAGTTGATGAATCAACAACTTCAACTACCTAGCCTTAGTTTTCAGTTCTGTTTGATCCAGTATTTTTAAATTATTCCAGTGGTTTGCTGTCTGCTCTTGAACAAAACCATCTGGAGTAGTTTTCCTGCTGTCTGTCGCTCCCTACAAACCCTCAGTCGGATTTGCTTGTTCAGGGATACATGAACTGTGCCTTCTGTCTCTGCACATCCCTCTCTGCTATTCCTAAACATGCCAACCCTGGCACTGGGGCTACGGGCACTGCATTCCTACACTATTTAGAGGAACTGTTTGTTGTGTAAATGCCTGCAGTTATTTATACAATTACAGGGAAGTAATGGATTGTGGGGGATGTTTCTCAAACTCTGATACGACCCGTGTGGAACATCCAAAATGTGGTTGGCACTTCCAGCTGTGTTCCATCCCAACCCTCCTGTCTCGCGGTGCTCATGACGTGTGAGGCACACGGAAGGCATTGCTGTAGTCGGTCACTTCTTGTTTTTTACTCCATTTCTCCTCCTGGTATTAGTTCTGGAGATGCTCCTTTGATCTGTTTGTAAATTACTTTGTATTTTATGCATGTACTGTACTTTGATTCATTATTTTTTTAGATTGATTTAAAATATATTCATCCATGATTCTAATAAAGAATTACAGGGGACGACTCACTGTGGTGTTGGGTGCAGTTTTTGGGAGGACTGGGATTTGACATGAAGGTTTTTCCTTACTGGAAGCTGATGAGCTTCTTGGAGCAGGCAGTGAGAAGACACTAAAGTGGAAGTGCCCCTGGAAAAGGACCTGGAAGGGTCGTGTAACACAGTTGTCTTCCCTCAGAGCAGGTCTGCAACTTTCTGGGGCTGCTGCAGTTCAGAGCCAGGGCAGTTTGGCAGCTCCAGGGAGCTTTTACACTCAGGAATTCTGTGGGTTCACTCCAGTCAAACCTCTGAATAGCTTTTACAAACCTGGGGTTTTTTTTCCCACGTTGCCATGAGAAAGAAAATCCTGTGGGATACAAACAGCTCCTTCTGCAGGAAAGGATGAAAGCTTGGGATCCTGCTGGGGTGTCCTGGTGAAGTGGTGCCAGGAGCACCCACGGAGCACGTGGGGCAGTGCCAGTGGCTCTGGAGACTGAGGCAGTTTGGGACTGAGGATGAGGAGTGAGCCTGGTTCTGGATTACTGTGGGAGCTGTTCTTGCAGCACCTTCTCTGCCCAGACTGGAGCATATTTTGGAATTAACCGATTCCCTGCAGCAGCCAAGCTCTAAATTTGTCATCTGGAAATGCAGGATAAGTTTCACTCCACTTCCTTTTCTCATTCCTATAAGCAGGTGACTGGACTCAGCTGTCACATCAGGTCCGGATTTCGTGTGGTTTTAGGCAAAACTCTTCCTCCTGCAGCAGCTGGAATTGCAGCACAGCCAGTGGGAGCAGAAACCCCTGTGGGAGGCTGAGACTTCTAAAGCAAAATCCAGTGGTGTATGTACAGAGAAGGAACCTCCTACCTGGGAAAGCCTTTGCCTCCTGTTCCCGGGGTCTGTGCTGTGCTTCCCTGGGCTGTGGCAGCAGCTCCTGCCTGGCCTGGGCTGGGTGACACTCCAGGGGCAGGAAGGTGCTTCCCAAAGTGCTTTGGGAGAGACAATGCAAGACATTATTCCATCTGAATGCTGACCCAAGGGGGGATTGTTCCTGTTTGGCTGCTGATTAATCATTCTGCTCCATAATTGGCATTACTTGTGTACTGAAGTGTCTCTTCCTTGCTAATGGGAGACAACTGATGGCAACAGACACTGCTTTGGGCCCTGAAAGGAGCTTGCTGAGATTCTGAGAACTCCATTTAATGCTGCACAATGGGCTTTCTTGCCAAAAGTTTTTGCTGTCATTTACATATTTGAAAGTCCCAACTTTATCACTTATGAAGCTGTTCATGAGCATCAGTGGCTCCTGTGTTTGATGGGAATTGAGGTTCTGACTCTTAAGCAGAAAGGACATGTAATTGTTGTGATTAAAAGACATTTTTATTAAGCTGGAATTACTTATTCCATCGGTTCAACCTGATGAATTTCCAGCCTTAAATAGCTTATTGAGTGTGTCTTGTCAAATAAGAAGATTACACACTGGGCTTTAGTTAACAAGATTTTCAGAAGGGTGAGGCACAAATGCTGGAAAGCTCCAGCAGTCGCAGTGCTGCGTTGCCCGGGAGTCGTTCCCTCTGAAGGTGTTTCTGCTGCAGGTCTGTGCTCCTGATTCATTGGCTGAGGCAGCTTCCATGTGTCCTGTGTGCCATTCCTGCTGGGTGACTCTGCTGGGCTGGATCCTCCAGGACCTTCACCCCCCTGAAGGGCCGGGAAGCTGCGAGTGGCCCAGGGCACTGTGCCCACCCCACTGAGGTGCAGGATGTGAACATCAGTGAGTGGTGCTGGCACTGACCCCACACTGCTCTGGGGGGTGTGAGGGGCTTGTCCAGCTGGGATTGGGCATCCCCAGGGCTCTCACTCAGACCCACTGAGGACAAACTGCTGAGGAACTGGGAGAAAGGTGTAAAGAACCACTTACCTTTTGGTTTGATGCTGGGCCTTACTCCGGGTTAATCTGGAGTTACAGCACTGGCCTTTCTGAGCCATCCTGCCTTTTCTGTCCTGTGCCTGGTGCCCGTGGGGGTTTTTGGCTGAGGGGGGGGCAGCCCCTTCGTGAGCAGCCCCATCACCTGGAGAACTCGGACCTGTGCAGGGCCTGAAAGCTTTGCTCTGCAAATGAGTACGTTTGAGAACTACACGGTGAGAGAAATTCAATTTATTTTGTACAAGGTAGGATACCTTTGCACAGTGAACAAATATATTACAAATCTGTCTTGCCTTAAAAAAGTATTGCCATTTTGGTGCCTGTTTCCTAAGCTGATGCTAATATACAAGAAGGTACCTTTTTTTGTTGGTTTTGCTTGCTTTTTTTTCCCTTTTAAGCTCTATGCATCATTGCATTTGGTTTCAAAATCCTGCTTTGAAAAAAAAACAAAAAACAACACAACAACTGAGCACATCTCTGCTCTCTGGAGTCTCATTGCAAACTACAGCAACACACAAACATGGGTCAGGCTGGCAGCTGGGGCTGCTTGTGCTGGGTGACAAGGTAGGGCTCCACAAGAGTATTCCTTATCCAACTGCCTTTCTCTTGATATTTTTGAGGTAAGTCTTTCCGCTCATGTACATAAAATATGTTCCTACTGGCCCTACAAAATAACTTACATCTCAAATAAGGCTTTCCTGGAAAACAAAACTGCTACTGCTGCTCGGTCAGGGCCCCCATGCACACATGCAGCATTCAGGGAATCGTGTGGGAATGATCCTGGGACATGGACATCGGCTGCTCCGGGAGCCTGGGGGGTCTCTGGGCTCAGGTTGGGGGGTTCAGAGCCAGCCTGACCACCTGGTGGGTCCTGGCTCTGAGGGACAGGGCTCCCAGGGCAGGATTCCCAAGGACAGGGCTCCCAGGGGCAGGATGTCCAGGGACAGGGCTCCCAGGGACAGGATTCTCAAGGACAGGGCTCCCAGGGGCAGGATGTCCAGGGACAGGGCTCCCAGGCCAGAATTCCCAAGGACAGGGCTCCCAGGGCAGGATTCCCAAGGACAGGGCTCCCAGGGCAGGATTCCCAAGGACAGGGCTCCCAGGGCAGGATTCCCAAGGACAGGGCTCCCAGGCTGAGCCCATGGCTGAGCCCATCTGTGGGGACAGGATGGGCCCCTCCACGGTGCTCCAAGTGATCCTGGTCTGACACAGAGCCAGGATCCAGCCACTTTCTCCCAGCTGGAGGGCTCCTCTTTCCAGTCCCAAGCCCAGCAGCTCACCCAAGGGATCGTGTTGAGCAAACTGATGGATCTGGTTCCGTTCTCTTCTGCTTCCACCAGGCTGGCGAATGTGCAACAGAATATTTCTTTATATTTAAGAGGCATCAACTTGCTACTTCCACGTTTGCCTAATAAAATTACATACTTAGAGTCAATACTACTTCATGCTCAAAATCTACAAGGAACTAACGGCAAGTACTCTACTTTCTAGGTCAATAAAGATTATAAATTAAAAAAAAAATAATTGTGGTGGCGCAATGCAAAACTTCACCATGGGTCAGCCCCGTGATAATTAGTTCACAAACAGCTGCTGAAAAAGAAAACCCAGTTTCAGCTCCATTTAATGACATTTCAGGTAGAATCACCAAAGGATAACGTTGCACTACATGGTAATGCCCAGCAAATTAAAGGGTGTCATCAATGGCATGCTGACAAGTGAACCACGAGGAGATGGTTTGAAAAGATGGGAGAGAGAAGCTGCTGTGGCTCAGCTTTGGGAAAGGAAATGAAACCAGGGCTGGTCTGTGCAGACCTGCACTGTCCCAGGGCAGGAAAGGGAGGTGCAGCAGGTTACAGGCCTGACAGATCTGCTGGATTTAGCCAACGAAAGAGAAGCTGTAAAAGGAAAATTAAAGCCCATCTGTGCCAATCAGAAGCGTGGTAAAGTGTGGGGGGGAGGCTCATTGTGGAAATGGTCATTAGCAAAGATCAGGGGACATTTGGAAAGATTTAAAAAACGGCACAGAAAGTGTCTGTGTTAATATTCCTCAACTCAAACCCTCTGGTACTGAGTGTAAAGATGAAAATCCCAATGCTAATTACCGAGCATGATCTGCACAGGCTGCACGTGGTGGTGGCAGTAAATGAGGGGTCCTGACAGTGAAATGACAAGTTTCCCTGCTCTCGTTCAGAAAAATGTCCATTCCCATGACAAAGATGAAAATCAATTCCAGTGCATTCCCAGTCACCTTGTTCCTAAAGGTAAAAGGTTTCTTGATGCAGTTGGTAAAAATGTACATCTTTAAGTCCTTCTACTTAGCATGTGTTTGTGGTTTATTTTACAGCAAAGCCAGGGTTAGAATACAAGCCACGGAGAGTTTTTGCCTGGAGCGCGTGGACACCTTCCTGGGGTGATGTACTCCAGCCACACGTGGAGGAGGTTCTGTTAGTTCCAGTTACCCATATAAAAATGTCTTTATAAATAACATCATGCAGCAGCAGTTGGCCCAAGCTGATGTTGTGTCACGTCAGGTCCTTGCGTAAGCCAGTCCACATCCGTCAGCATCCCACAGCGTGGAAAAGGAACGGCTTCTCCTCTGCTTCCTCACAGTTTGTGTTGGCAGCACAGTGGAGTCCATCCCTTTAAGACTGCTTGTCCCAAGAGGGCCCGTGTGTCGGGCTGTGCCGGACGGGGAGGAGGTCGTAGTGACCAGGAATGTGGCTGTTCCTGGGAAGGTCGTATGGATTCTGGAGGTAACTGGCACTCCGGCTGCGGCCGTCTTGGACTATGCTGACAGTGGGCTCTGGGGGAGCAAGGAAAACTGGGTTATGGCAACCAGCAGCACTCCCAAAACCAGTTACTGTCCTCGTGTGTTTTGTCCAAGCACAGGACGTCAGCCTCCCAAACCATCTCATCCCCCTCCAGCTTCACGGGCGGCACAGGAGGCAGCACGTGGGGCAGAGCAGGGAGAAAAGCACCAAACAGGAGCCAGGGAATGGCTGGAGCTGTGCCAGGGCAGGGTTAGGCTGGATATCAGGAAAAGGTTCTTCCCCCAGAGGGTGGCAGGGCACTGAACAGGCTCCCCAGGGCAGTGGGCACAGCCACAGGGCTGCCAGAGCTCCAGGAGGGTTTGGACAGCATGCTCAGGGACATGGTGGGATTGTTGGGGTGTCAGTGCAGGGCCAGGAGTTGGACTTGATGATCCCTGTGAGTCCCTTTCAGCTCAGGATACCACCTCCACAGCTCTTAGCTCCCCAAATCAACACACCAGTGCTCAGGCCTTCCCCCCACTGCCAGTGTCTCCTTGCCCTGTGCCAAGTCCAGGTTACTTGTGTCAGGAAAGCAGAAAACCAGCCTCTGCACTGAACCCCCCAGCTGCTGGAGCAGCCCTCGTGCCACCCACTGCTTACCAACTTCGTAGATGTTTTTATTGGCTGTGGATGAAGTTGGCATTTCGGAGTACGGGGACTCCCTGTGACCAGGCGATTTCATTTCCACGTAGCTGCTCTCGGAGTGTTTGCAGGTTAAAATGGGGGGGTCTTTGATGGTGGCGTAGGGGTTTTCACTGCTGTTCAGGGAACAAGTGCTGGAGCTGCACACAGACTCTTTCATATAATCTGCAAAACAAGAGCGGGGTGGGAGCGTGAGGGTCGTTAGCTTAACTCAGTTAATTACAGCTGAGCCTCTGCAGGAAGGCTGGGGGTGACAAGGGGACAGGGGGTAAGGAGGATCCTCGACGCATCCAGCACAGACACCCGGCGCTTGTGCTCTGGGTGTTCCAGACCATTGCATCCACAACTCACTGGCAGGAAAGAAATGGAAACCTGCTCAGTACCGAAGGTTTTGCTGTAAAAGGTTCTAGCTGTCATTTACTGCAACGTTTAATCTGAGGTGGCAATGCCTTCCCTCCCTCCCCTAATTCCTAAGGAGCCGTGTTTAACCCCGCCCGGGACCACGAGTCGGCTCTGCAGGCAGGACCTTCTGCTGGGACTGGGGCTGCTGGGCCAGCTGCAGGGTGAGTGTCCCGGGGCTTTGGGCACATCCAAGGCCCTGTGTTGGAATGCACAGCTTTGCCACAGGCTCAGAACTGCACCAGTGCAGCCTTTGCATGTGTGGCCCCCTGAGAATTTGGGGTTATCCAGCATCCTACAGCTGGAACACTTGGGTTTCCACAGGGGGGGTCAATACTCTGTCTGAGCCTCACTTTTGCTCTGCTTTACCCCCCCATTGCTGCAAACACCTCCTGCTCCTCTCCCCTGGAGAGAAGGAGACGGTGACGGAGGTGCTATGTGGGGGGAACAAGAGCTGTGACCACCGGCCCGTGACCCTGGCTGGGCTGTGCCAGCCTGCTGCAAGGTACAGTGCCAGTCTTGCTTCAAAAAATAAAAAACAATAGAGAATAAATAAGTCTTAACATTGACAGTCAAGAACGTGCCATTGCTGCCGTGTGCATCCTGCTGGGCAGTGCCAGTAATTTAGAATTAGAGCGATGCAATGAAAGATGAGGCATTTTCTTGTGCTGGGTTACAGTACAAAGGCAGATCCTGGTATATATGAAATACTCCCGGTGAAATAGTGGGACTTGCAAAATAGCTGCAATCCCAGCTGCCCCCGCTGTCTAGTATGGGAGACAAAAAGAGAAATTCAGGTTAAGAAATGACAGACAACACGACATCGCTCCTCCCTTACAAACCTCGTCTCCGAGCCCCATCCTGCTCCCTCTCTCGCCAGGTTTGCTCCACTGGGTGTGATTCTCCCTCCACCAGCTCTGGGGTTGTGTCTGTCTGTGTCTGTGTGTCCATCACCCCCTGGGCCTGGTGCCCCTCGCCTCGGTTCAGCCCTGAGCAAGGTGCCAGGTCGTGCCCTGCCACCTGCACGAGGGGTTGCCTTTCTGGGTTCCAGTTCCAGGGACACCGGCAAGTCTGGAGAGCCCTGAGCTCTCAAGGTCAGTGAAACCAGCTCCACCACTAACAAACCAGCAGGACGTGCTGGGACCATCAGGGCTGGGAGGCTGGCAGAGGCCCTGGCACCACTGCAGTGTTTATTTACTTATAAAACTAAGAACCTCCTTGTCTGACCAGCCTGGGTGAGACTAGCAGTGCCTTTGCTTCCAAGTGAAACACGCCTGGTTTGGAACATCACAGCACGTGGGAACCAAGGAACACTGAAATTCCCTGGCTGTTGGACACAGGGTTTGGCCCTCCAGCTTCACCAACCCCTTCCCAGTACAAGTCAGGGGAAAATGCCCCATCCCATCCCATCCTTCTACAGGACGATGGAGCGACCCTGGGAGACCAAAGGCTCCTGCACATGAGTGAGCTCAGCATTGTTGGCCTTTGTTCTGTGTGTGTGACTCAAATTCAGGTGCCAGAGTCTGGGATCTGTTGGTGTGAGAGACGAGGAGACCATGGACAAGGACTAACAAATGAATTAATCCATTAATCAAAATCTTTGGATTGAAAAGACCTGTTTGGACTGGGCCTCAGCCTTCAGTCAGTGGGAGGGTTGTGCATGAGTGAACTCTGTCACGTGGACAAGGAGCCAGAGTGGGAGCAGTAACTGCTTCAGGGACACGGCTGGATGAGGAGACACTCATTCCTGAGGTTTTTATTCCATTCTCAGCCAAAGAAACTTGCTCCCTGGCAGCAAGTTACAGCTCCTGGTGGGTACTACAGGTCTGTAGTGCTTGTTAGGAGAGCCTGGGCAGCCTTCAACGAGCCAGCTCTACATTTTGGGGCAAGACAGGGAGATTATGACAAACTTCCTTCTCTGTCTCAAGCTGTGCTGCTGAGCAACACTTTTTGGGGCAAACCTTCATGGGGCAAAAGGCAGGATCCTCCCTGTGCCCTGAGTGTCCACTACAAAGCATTCCCTGTCGGCACCACGGCTGGGAGGGAACAAATCAAACCAGAGCTGGGCTTAGAATAATAAAATGTCAATTATAAAGGACTGGAGGCTACTACAGCAAAAAAGGGCCGAGTGAGAAATGCTGCTCCTGCAGAGCTGTGTTGGGTCAGTGCTGGTTTGTTCATGGAATTGGGCACATTGGAGCTGGCACAGGTAAAAATCCCAGCACATCAGCTATTTTATTAAGTCCAGCTCAGCTGCTTTTACTTTCCTAAGCTAAAATTCACCTGCCCTGCTGCCAGGGCTGACACTGCCTGCCAGGCAGGTGTCCCTCAGCACCAGCCCTGCCCTTCCCAGGACCGTGCAGGGAGACTCCCATCAAACACCCCCGAGGCTGCCCAGACTCGTTTGGCCTCTCCCAGGAACTGCCTTTCCCCAGAAGAGATTGGGAAACAACATGCCCAGGAGCAGATTCCCTCTGACGTAAACGGGAGCTCTGTGTCTACCCTGGGATCAGACCTTCGCTCTGGATACAATAAATATATTTTATGGAGCACCAGCCCATGTTTGGGAATGTGCTGCACACCAGGGAGCCATCAGCCCACCAGAAACACTGTGGGCAGGATCATGGAGAATTTAAGGGATGGAGAAACAGCTGAGTTACTTTGTTATTAAGGTAATTTGGGGATAATTAAGAAGTCTGGCATCGATTGTCAGATTTCATTTCATGAATTAATTTAACCAGAACAAGGGTGTTTAGAAATTCTCAGCCCGTGGTGCTGCAGGCCCTGTGTGAGCTCTGGCCATGCTGCCTCCTCATCCTCCCCTGTACCCACAGGGAGCTCTCATGGAGGTGGAAGCTCAGCTCGACCCATGGCACCGTCACCACAGTGCTGGGACTCACTGGAAGCACTGGATCAGCTGGACTTCCAGAGAAATATGGGGAATATGCTCTAATTTTGCATTCCCTGCCTTCTATGTTGCCTGGATACCAATCACCAGACCTTTGGAGGGTTTATTTTTGTTAGCAGGCACTGGAAATGGCCCTCCCACAGACTGGGTTCCTCTCTTTTGCCCTGAATTTCCCCTGGCATCCTAATGACAAGCCTTGGAACCTACTGCCCCACTGGAAGTGCTGAGGAAAGGTGCTGCACACAGGTAGAACCTGCTGTTCCTGCTATTTAATCCCCCTTAGGGATGCCATGCCTTGCTGGCTCTGCTGTCCCTGTCCTGCCCAATCCTGGCTGCTGCAGGGACAGTAGCACAGCAAGGGCTCAGTGTTGCTGTTCAGGAGTGGGGACACATCCTGTACAAACCCCAGATGAACCAGGCTGAACCCTGAGATTAGTGCTTCCAGCTCCAGGGATTTTCCTGGCTGTTGTGCAAAGAGTAGGGCTTTTTTCCTTAAAATGTTACTGCCTGAGGTCACATTATTCCACCAGTGCATCAGCACTCATTTAAAAAAAATACTTCTAAAAAATACAAAAGGACTCAGCTGCAAGGAAAAGCTTGGAAATGGTGTCACTGAGCACCATGCACGGGAAAGAAGCTGCTCAGAAAGCTGCTCTGGAAATCTTGTGACTGTTCAGCCCCTGTCACCAGGTGCCACCACTGTGCCACCCAGCCCCTTGCTGCTCCTCTCTGTCAGACACTGGGAGCAACCCTGGCAAACCCAAACCTCTGTGCCTGACCCCCTGCACTCCACTGGCAGCATTCCTTGTGTCAGGCTGCACAGGGAACACCCTTCTCCTGGTGTCCTGCTCTGGGGCAGCCCCCAGCCAGCCCCGAGGAGGAGAACTGGGGAAGGGGGTGGTGGTGCAGGACCACCAGAGCTTGACCTCAGCCCCAGGTCCCTGCGCCCCCTCCCAGGCTCTGAGCCGGTCCAGGAGCACCAAACACCACTTTCAGCTGCAGGAGAAGCTTTCCCCAGCTGGACCACACAGGTGGGAAAGGACCAGGTTTTTAAAGTGGATGAAAGCAGATAAAAACCAAGCCCCCGCCCACCCAGCCTCTCTGCTGACACAATCCAACTGGTTGGGACTGGGAGTTTCTCCATCTTTCAGAGGAATTTGGTGAGTCAGGGCTAACTCTGCACCTGGCAGGGCAGGAAGAGCTGCAAGCTGAGCATGGGGCACATTCCCAGCTCCTTTTGGAAGGAATTCCCCTGGGACTGGGGGTGCCCACGCTGCCCCAGAGCCCCGGGGCTGCCTAGGTCCAGGAACTGACCTTCAGATGGGACTGTGGGAACCTTCAGCCAGCCACAGGCAGCTGCTTCTGAGAACCCTCAGCTGCCAACTGCCTGCAGGTAAGCTCCCCAAAATCCCTGGGAAGCCAGGTGTGTCCCTGTGTCCCAGCACTCTGCCCCTGCCAGCGCCAGCCGTGCCCGTCTGAGGCAGCTGAGCAGCACAAAGAACTCCCCAGCTGCCCTGACATGGCTTCTGGGCCTGATTTTTCCATTTATAAGGAGATAAACATGTAAAAGAAATGGTTCAGATCCTAAATAATAAGCAAAATACGTAGGAACAGAAAATACATTTCATAGTTCCCTCTCACTGGGATTCTTTTCCTCTGTTCCCACTGGTTCCCCTCTGTGTGATTGTGCCTATGGATGGGAGCTCCTGCTGCATGTGTTTCAAGCAGCTTTTAAACCTTGTAAACACAGTAATTTACTTTAAACTAATTAAATTAATAGTTCCATGTAAAGAGAACAACTAGCTATAATGTAATAAGATTTTTCTTCTGAAAAAGAGAATCACTGAAGGAGCTGAAACCAGTGGATTGAGTATATTGTATATAATATATATCATATATGTACATAACCCTTTTAATATTTTAATTCTAGCTTTCTTAAGAAAGACTGGGTCATGGATTGTTGGTTTCCTTTGGTGTTTCTGTGCAGTAAGGTGAATTTTTAGCAAATATTGCACCACTGTATTTTGAAAAGAGCAGCTACAAAGTGATTATTGACCTCTAAGCCTGGCTACAGGCTGATCATTGCTTTGTGTGAGGAACAGCTTTGGATATTCCTTGTTAGTTCAGATAAAGGTGTGGCTCTGGAGCACCTCAGGCCTGGCAGAGCAGTGGGGGTCTGGAACCCAGCTCTGTGTGAGGTTCTGCCCCCACGACTCAGCCAAGAGCAGCTCCAGGACATTACTGTGGTAGTGCCCTCCTTGGCTGATGGAGGGACATTCCCAGGCATGTACAGACACAACAGCCTTGGATTCACAGCAAGGACCTCAGCCTGAATCCTGCCTATTCCCAGGACACAGATTCCTTGCTCCACCTTCTGGAGCACAAGTTCCACGTGCTAAATCCCAGCCCGACCTGCCAGGAGCTTGTGGGAACCACTGTGCCAAGTGCTCCCGTGGTCCAGGCATAACTGGAATGTTTTGAATGTAAACCTGGAGGACAAGTGAAATGTAAAACCAGCGGGCCCTGTGCTCAGGACTCATCCCGGATCCCTTTTTAGACCTGCCCTGGAGTCAGTGCCCATAACTTCTCCTGCCATGTGAGGGGTCAACGACCTCAGGGAGGGCTGTTCTCCAGCTCTGCTCCAAATCCCTCTCAGCAAAGGGCACGAGGCAGGGGCAGCTTGTTTTCCAGGGGCTTTGCTTAAGCTCAAGATGGCCAAGAGCAGGGAAGCACCCCAGGCTGTCCTCAGCAGCTGCCACCAGATCCTTGTGGGTGGCCAGTGGGTCCTACAAGAGTGTCCCCTGCCCAGCCAGCTCCACCTGCCCCTCCTGCCCTGCAGCTGAGCCCTCCCTTTAGCCTTGTGCTGCTGTGCCAGGCAGGAGCCTGTGGCCCTGGGAAGCCTGAATCCATAATTCATGGCCCCAGGAGTGCTGCCAGCAGGCAGCTTGTGTGGGTCATGGCTCTGTCCCTCCCTGTCTCTCCCGGCCTCTCTCCCAGGGGCTCCTATCTCACCTCTTCTAGGACACCCTCCTCACACCTGGCAGGGTTCTGCAGCACTGGATACCATACCTTTGAAGCTTTTTTCCATTATGTATGTGTTCTGACGTCTATCCATCCCACAAGCACCTGCATAAAAATGATATATAATGGAAAACAAATAAATATTTATGTAAATTGGATTGCTTTGACTACTGAGCAGCATATATTCTTCCCTCTAAACTGTACATCAGGGCCCTCATTTAGGGAGGCTCTTAAGCACATCCTGAGCCGTGAGCACACACTCAGCTTCAGTGGGGAGTCTGTGCACGCCTGGAATTCTGCATGTGCTTAAGAGCTTCCCTGAAGGGAGGGCTTTCCTGCAGCAGGGTTACCAAGAACAGCCATCCATCAGGAGATCAGGAAAAAATCATCTGCTGGTACATTCATTACTGAAACACTGGCTTGGATTAGTGAAAGAAGCCTGAAACGTGTCCTTTCCAGCCTGAGTCTGCAGGTTGTGTTGCATCACTCTGTGACTAATTTTAGGCTTTGTTTTGTTTGTGGATAGTGGGTTATTTGACTCACAGCCTTAGATCTGAGGTGTTTACAATCTGCTTGAATTACCTACTATGACTTTGCTCATAAATTTGCACGGTTCAATAACTGATGTGACAACAGTCCCTAAGTGCCCACTGTGGTCTGACAGTGCAGAGAGCTGTGCCTCCATAGGAACTTGCTCTTCCTCATGGAAGCAGAGACAGAAGGGGATGGGAACCTCTTTCATTTCCACTATTGCAGATTACCCTCGATATCAATCAAAAGGCAAATCTAATGTAAGCCTTTAAATCTCTGTAACTATAGAGTCTGGTATTTCTTATTGACTAGGAAAATCAATACAAATTTGGTTACTGAGAAATGTCTTTGTGTCTTATGGGATTCCCAGTCAAGTAACTCAGTTAGGCTGGGAAAAGAGCCCTGCAAACAGTGTGTCCCAGAGGCTTCACAGCTATTTGTCCTTGAGTGTCCTCTGGTCTCTGCAGAAAAGTTGTCACAGCCACAGGCAGTGCTGTACCAGTGCCTTTATCAGCACACCTTTGGGTTTTTTGCTAAATAAGGAAAATGACTGAATTAGACAATAAATGTGTGAGTGGCACATCAAAGACAAGCCAACCCCTCTGCTCTGGCTCTCAGAGCTCAGCCCTGAGCACAGGAACAGGGCTGGTGGTGCATGACCACCGTGCTCCCTGTGATGGGGCCCTTCCCCTTCTGGCCAAGAGTGACCCCCCAATCCATTGGAGCACCTTCTGCTTTGTTTTCCACCTCTGATCCTGAGCCAATTCCTGATGCAGAGGGCAAGGCTGACTGGGAGGTAAGGGAAGCTCTGTCACACAGCAGGATTAGCTCAGTGCTGGTTTTCTCTCCTGCCAGGGCAGAGTCCCAGGCGAGGAGGATGGAGCTAATTCATCCCTTGGCTGCCATCCAAGAGGACTGGGCTCCCTTTCCCAGCAGTGGAGCTCCCCAAGGCCATCCCTGGTGATCACACGGCCTCCTGCCAGGGCTGAGCAAATCTCCAAGGGCAGGAACACCAAGCAGTGTTTGGGCAGCTTCACATGGTGCCTCCAGCAAGGAGAACTCACACCAGGCTGGGGTGGGAGCAGCTGGAGAGCTCCCAACAGGTCACAGCGGGGAGGGGCTGTGGCAGGGAAGCAAAGGGGACCCAGGCTGACCCATAGGGAGGGCTCTTGGGAGCCCTACATGACCCTTCCCAACCTATTCCCTGTAATTCTGCCTTTAGTTTTCTCTTTTCTCTCTTATGATACTGCGGGTTTATGACCCGTTTTTGTGTATTCGCTGTGCTCCTCAGGAGGTGAAATGAATGATGGACACATTATTCTTTAACCTGCAGAAGTCATTAATGTGGAAAAGTCCTAAACAGGCCAGGAATGTGGCATTTTATGAAAGTCCAGGTTTAACTTTGAAGCTAAATTATCTGCTGGGTGAAATCAGGGTCTCAGCTGGAAATACTTTTCCACACCTCTTGGCTTTGAGAAAAATGCAGAGTCAGCTGTGAATCAAACTTAGTGGCTTTGGTCCTTTGGAATAAATTCAGCTTCGAGTCCCTCACGATGGGCTGCAAATCACACTTTAGTCTCTGCATCAAGGACTGCTGTTAAAAAAACATTACACATAAAACTGTTTTTGCTGCAGCTCACTGTGCCCAGCACTGCAGCCAACGAGCACAACAACCCTCCCTGAACTCAGGATGTGGTTCAGGAGTTTTGACTCCCCTGGGAGAGGAGCTGGAAGCTGGAATCTGCCACTGCTCAGTGCAGACAGGACTAGAGCAGCAGAGATCAGTCAAATTCCTGTTCTGCAGCAGGAGATGGAGACCAGAGAACTTTGCAAAGCCAAGCCCCTCCTTGTAACTAGGACTGGGCTGCCTTGGGAAGGCAGTGACACACAGGGAGGTGACAAAACTGCCTCTTCTTGGCACCAGAGTCCCCAAACTCTGATCTCTCAAGCCCATGTCCATGGGAATTACTCGTGCTCATCCCTAGAACAGACAAGACCAGCTCTCTGACAAAGCCCCATATTTGAAGCTCACAAGCAAATGTGCCAGTAGTGAAAATACAGGCTTTGTCCCTGCCTTCCCCACTTGGAAAGAAAGAACATGAACCTGGCAAACAAAAGTCCTGCAAAACAGGTAGAACACCTGCAGCCTGGTGAGATCCACTGGAATTAAGAAAACTCCTTATGACTGCGGGTTTTAGAAGGTGAGTGTCCGAGTTAACTTTCACATAGGTATTCTTACAATATCCTTTCCCTAAACTATAATTAATATTTAGGACACCTGCAAATTCCAACAAGCCTACAGACACCCCTGTGAGCCTGCTGCTCCTCATCTGGTTGGTCCCATCCTTTGGAATCACTGCCACAGTCGGAGGGGTCGCTGGCAGGGGGGTGACCAGAAGAGCTGAAGGTTTCCATCCATTCCAAATTTCTCTTCACTATCTCTTCCATCTCCCTTTAAGTTCTCCCCCACCTCTTGCTCACTTAGACCTCTGCTCTCCAGGACATTTCAGGGTCACAGCACAGGAGCTGTGCAGTTGTCCAAGGCCATTTTAACTCTTTTTAACTGAATCCAGCCCTGCCCAATGCTTGGCTGCTCTTCCAGAGCACGAGCTGGGGCATCTGTGTCATAAACCTAAGGCTGGAAGTGGGATAAGAAGGTGCATCATGTCTTTAACTGTGGTACTTCCATGCCTGATGCAGTTTGAAGGTCAAGATCCCCTCTGTGACTCCACGGGGCTTCACTAATATTTTGTGTTTACAACTCAACATTGAAGATTTTCACTTCTTTTCTGAAATTTGCACAGGTGGAATCTGCAGCTTTTATTGCACCAAAGTAATACCGAGAAATGAAAACATTTTACAGTTTCATATAAAAATGGCCTTGATCTGAGCAAGAACTCAACATTATGAAAGTCAGCATGAGCAGACATTAATTCTGGTACTGAAAAGGAAGAAAAAAAAAAATCTCATTTTCATCAATTACTGTGAAAAAAAGAAAGAAAAAGGTATCCTGGATGCAAAAATGTCATGGGAGAAACTGAGTGTTTTGCAGGAGACCACTTAGCTAAAAGCTAAAGTATTTAGCACTTCTTACTGCAGAGGCATTTGGCATTGCTTCTGCCAGTAAAATAAAATGCATGAATGCAGGACAGATGTGGCACACAGGGAGCTCAGGACACAGCAAGATAAACACAAATAAAGCAAATAAGTGTGCAAAAAAAAGTAGCAAAACGGTAAAAGGAAAATTAACTTGATCTGAGGAGCATTTGGAAACCCTGACCCTCCCGGCCCCCATGTCATGTACAGATAAGCACAACAGCAGTTCTGCAGGTTATTATACAGCAAAGCACATTAATGGTTTTAATGATGAGAAGGTTTTGCACTGAAGCTTGACAGGTTTGTGATTTTCCTGATGCAGGGAAGGCCTGATCTCTGGAGCGAGGCCTGGGGTGTGCCAGGAGCTGTGACAGGATGTGATGCCTGGTGCTGCCCTGGGCTCATTCCTGTGCCACGTGAGCTGGGAGATAGTTGACCTTAAAAATCCCATAATACCCCTTAATGCTGCACTTTCCCCCCCTACAGCATATTTTCAGTAAGATATCAGTAATCCCAGCAAAGGAAAGGGCAAATGGCTTCTCTGCCACTGAGAAGCCAAACTCCAAGTGCTCAGATAGGAAAACAAATACCATCCAAAGCACTAAATCTGGGCAGGACTTGAGCTAAGAGCTGCTGAAAACCCTGTTAAAACTTAAGCCAGGGAGAATAAACTCAGGAAAGGTAATTAAACTTCACTCTTGGCTTGGCTGCACCGGCTGGTGGTTGAGAATTGCCTGAGAAGGGGGCAGGGTGTGATTTACTGGGAGATAAGGGCGGATGGCACGGCCCAGCTCCCACAGAGGCTCCACACCTCCATCAACATGCCAGCATTTAGTGCTGAGCTTTATTAAGCATGAAAGAAAAGGAAAAACAAAACCAAAAAAAAAAATCCCAAATCTGAATTTTTAATGTCCTCGGTCAGTCCTTAAAAAAACATTTATGGAGTAGATGATGGCGATTCAACCCAGCAACCTTGGGAGGGAGGCTGGAATGAATATTGACTCTGCTCTCCTAGTCTGTGGTTTGTGGTAAAGGAAACAATTCTCAATTCTCCACCTTTCACTGCTGGAAATTCTGATGGTGAAATAAAGACAACAACAATATTCATCATTATTGTTAATGCCTTTATGAAAGGCTGACTTGGGTCTGGAATTGCTCTAAAGTCTACTAAAGTGATTAAAGTGTTTAAAAATTACTGACCTAGTTCATTCAGATAGCTGTAGGGTCTCCAGTCTGCAGTTTCTCTGTCAAGGATTTTGTTACTGAGCTGTTCAAAAAGTATGATAATGGGTTAATGCTGGAAGAAACAGACAGTTCCCACCCGAGACTCCAGCCCAAGGATGTCAGGAATAAAAATGGGAGATGACTGTTACCTTGGCCTCACATTTCAGCCCTTTATCTATATGGGTTTGACAACTGTTCACTAGTATTAGGGAAAATCACAAAGGAAAGTCACTTCACCAAGCAATGAACAAAAACATGCTGGAAAATTCAGGATTTCCTTGAGTACCACGACTTGGATGCCTGTGGACATGGAGTGACATGCTGGCAGCTCCAAAATAACTGATGGAGATGGATGGATCAAACCCACCCACATCAGCATGCAAAGAGGGGCTGCTTGGAACTGAGGGGATCTGCTGAGACATCTGTGTGTTCAGTGACAAGAGATGGGATGGTGACAGAGTTCTCTCAATTCAAGGAAAATCACTTTGGCAACAGTGAAGCACAAAGCCCTGTGCAGATCTGCCAGCGAGGAGAGGAGCCCAGGGCTGCCATCCAGATGCTGCTGCTGGAAAAACACCTCTCCCAGCATGGCAGCTGGGACCCTCTGTGTGCCTGAGGCATGGAATGGACACATCCCACGTTGCCGTGGTGGGAATGCCTGGAAAAGGCTGCTGGTGTATTGACCATCCCTGTCAATGTGCTCTGGGTTTCTCTGCCGTCTGTCGAAGCCTCACTGAGCAGAACGATGGCCAAACACAACACCAAGGCAGGCACAGGGGATTTGGGGCTCTGGGGTGAGCTCTCTGTGGTCAGTGGAAGGGGAGGGGCTGCTGTTTGGGGGTACAAGGCTCCTCTGGCCTGGGGCACCACAGCAAAAAGGGGCTCTACCACTACAAAGCCCCTGGTGATCAGCAAGTGACCCTGCAAGGAGGGTCTGGGAATCACTGTAGTTGCTAAAGCTGCCAAGTTTTCCACCTTCATGTTCTACCCTTGAAAGCCACACCTGATGCAATACAGCTGGTCCTGAGGAGGAGTCAATTCAAGAGCAAATCCCACCCCTGTTTCTAAAAAATTAATTATGAATCCATCATTGCTCTCCCGTGTCTGCTTCCACACTGGGAAGCCTCCTGCCTCTCTTCAGAGGGTTCAGCTCTGCTATTTTACTGTATTTACAAGAAAATGCTTAACAAAAAGGAGGTTAAAACTGAAAGAAAGTATTCAAAATTACCACAGCATTTCATTGTTCCTGACCTCTCATTAATTTTTGCTTAGCTTTCTCGGTGGGTTTTTAGATCTGGAACAAAGAAAAACCCCACTGATGTATTGAGGTCTGTTGGGATATTAAATCCCAGCTGACACCCAGCACCTACAGCCACAGTCCAAAGGTGTTTTCACCCACCTTCACAGTCCTGTCCAACAGCCCTCAGTGCCACAGCCACCCCCCCGAGGGTGCAGCCCCATGTTGTCCCTGTGCCTGCAGTGATCCTGCTGTCCCTGGGCACCGAGGAAGCTCTGCAGGAATCTTGGAGTCCTCCAGCACTCCTGGAAATTCCTGATGTGCCACCTGAGGGAAGGGGGACATAGCCCTGTGCTCTCAGGACATGTAGTCAGGTGTGGTCACAAACGTGGTCCCGTTGTGCCACCAGCCCAGGAGCCCATTCCAAACCCATCCAAACCTGACTGGCTGAAGGAGACTCTGCTGAGGAGCCACCAGTGCTGACCTTGCACGAGGCATTAATTCAGGGCAGTCTGTGCCCTGTGCTGAGTGGGAAGTGCAGCCAGATGATCCTCACAGTCCCCTGAGGCCCTGCAGCCCATGAATCTGTCACCAGGCAGCTCCAGTGATTGCTGTGTCCGGGGCTCCTCCTGCTCCTTCTCGTTTTTTGTCCATGTTCCCACGCAGGTAACTCGTGCCATCAGCTCATCAGGCACCTCTGCTCCAGCTGCTCTCCTCAAGGACGTGCCCAGAGCAGGGGGACAGCTGATAAAGCTGCTTGTCTGCAGCATTTCCAGAGCAATCCCTGCCCCAGAGCAGTGGCTGTGGCTGCACATTCCTGCTCCTGGCACGGGCTGTGCGTTGGCATCTCCCAGCTGATGGCACAGGAGCCATTTCTTTATCCTTGAACAGCTCCTGGTGCTTCCCCCAAACTGGGAATGGACAGCCTGGCAGCAGGCACAGGTATGGAGCAGTGGGGCAGTCAGGCAAACAGCAATGGCAAGGGCATGAGGAGCAGATCAGCTTGGAATGTGGCCACTGAAGGAGGAATCCTGGCCCAACACACCTTGGCACATCAGTTCTCAGAGCCCATGGCTTCGTCCTTCTCTTCAGAACTCGCAGCCAGAACACAAATGCTGATTTCCAACCCAGCTGCACCACTTAGAGCACATTTATTAAAGTCTTGGGGTTTCTATTAAAAGCTCTGGGTTTGCAGGATTTATAAATCAGCTCACAAACCTAAAATTTGGCATGAAGAGCTACAGGCTAGAATTGATTTTTTTTAATGAAATGATTTGGGGACATTTCTAAGTTTCTCTGAATGCAGCAATTAGGAAGAAATGTGATTATAGCTGTCTCTTTGTGCTACTATCATTTCTTAACACACTATAATTTGTTAACTTTTTTTTTTTTAAGATAGAAAATACTTCAATTTTTAGTGTGAAGCAAAATTGCTTTTCTGAAGGAAGAAATCCTTCACAATAAATTTCTCCATTAAAATCCCTAGCTGGTAATTTTAGCAATTTGGTTAAAACTACCTCACATCTGGCAACTTTTCCTTTAAGATCAATGAGACACCAGCATGAGCAAAGCAAAGTCATTCTCTGCCTGGCTGAAATAGCTGCCTAGATGACAGTGGCCACCTGATCACCCCCAGCCATTTGTCAATGCCCAGGTTTTTGAAGTCCATGGTGATTAGGCAAAGAAGCTCTGGCAGGAGCTCCATCATACCTTTATCCTCCAGGAGAGCAATCAATAAGAGCTTTGCCATTAATTTCCCTGACTACTGGCTTCAGATTTCCATGGTCCAAGCCAGTGCTGCTCAGTTTTCATGCCCATCCTGGATGCTCTGCAGCCATTCTGTATTTGCAGCCTTCCTTTTTTCCTGGGCAAGTTTTAGTCAAAGGTGCTTTAATGATGCTTTCTGTGGCTGAATTCCTTTTTATGAGCTGGGTGACATCCAGTCAGACCATTTCCAGTGACCTCTGTTTTGCAGTTTCTAATTTTATGTGAAGTCTTTGGTAGAATTTAGAACTTCCTTTAATAGATGTGAAACTGCTGGCTTTAAAAATTCAGGACATCTAATAGCAATTGATTTTTATGATGTCTGTAGAAACCAGCAACACCTGGAAGGGGGTGAGGGTGGAATTATGAGCTTTGCAAAAGCTCAAGGTGAGAATCCTCCATTTGCTTGTGACCATTGCAGCAGCCCCATGCTTTATACAGAGGAATCTTCACAAGCTTTGCAGTGCTCAGTAAAAGTGAGATATATCCCCACTTTAATGCACAACTCAAAAACTCAAATATAGAGCTGGCATTGAAGCCCTGAGAGTGGTTCTGCCAAATGCCCTCTGAGAAAAATAGGTCCTCAGCATCTGAAATCTGGTCTTCAGCTCAAGCAGTGAGAGCTCTGATGTGAAGACACAGGTGTGGAGGTGGGAGTGTATCTCTGTTTATCTGCTTTGGAAAATCTGCTGCATTAATTTTGTGGCACAATTTCACTCCAGTTCATGTCTGACACCCCTGGGTAACTCGCAGCATCACCATTATTTGCTGCTCCACGTGTCATTAGAAAAAAAGGCCAAACTTTTGTAGGAGCAAAGGTCAAGTTTTGGCTTCACTTAAAGTGACAGTAAAATATCTCTTGACTTCAATGGTTCCAGCGTGTCACCCAAGCTGACCTGGCAAACCCACTCACACGTGGAGAGCAGTTACTTGTGCAAGGTGTCCAGCACTGGAATGCTGGAGCCTCTGCCTCCTCCTTAACCCCAGAGATGCAGATCCATTCTCCTGGACCTTGCACAGAGACAGAGCTCAGCCCAACAAGCTCCTGCTGGCAGCTGGAACAGGCTTCAGGGACACAGGACTGGAAGGGCTTTGATCACGGAGTCCCTGAGTCCTGCTGCCTTTTACTGCAGACACCCAGGCACATAATCCTTTAGATAGCTGATCAAGCTCCATTTTAAGAGTAATCAGATTTCTTTGTCCCATTAGTCTTCCTAGGAAGCTATTCCAAAATCTCACTGATCTGATGTTAGAAATCTAATTTCCAGCTTCAATGCATTCGTGGCCAGTTCATCCTCATTTGTTCTCGTGCCAGGGCTGTCATCCCACTTCAATAGCTCCCCTCCCTCCTCGTGTTTACCTTGCTGTATTTAGAGATGGCAATCATGCTCCCCCTCAGCATTCATTCTGCCACATAAAAGCAGCCAAGCCTTTTTTTAGTCCCTTCTCATACTCTCCCCCTTCTCCTCCCACTTGTTTTCCTCCTGCCTGTGTTCCAGTCCCTGCTCCACTGGCACAACCACCCTGCCCTGTGGGTTTTAATGCCTCCACCTGTATTTGTCTCTCAGCAACTTCAATGATTTACCTCCAGGACATGTGTAGGGTCCTGAGCAGTGGCCAAATGTCTGTCTGGCAGAGGGAAATGAGGAGGTGAGACACCTTTCCCCGGTCCTAGGAGGGATGTGGGAAGCTGGGCACTGCTCCCATCCTATGCAGACAGACCCATCTCCCAAAGTGAGGTTCTCAGTGCAGTGCTGGGCCCTTCAGCTCCTGCCCTCAGCCACCCTCACCCACCTCCTTCCCTGGGGGAGGTACCACCGTGCCCCCTGAGAACAGCAGGGAACAGCCACAGCGCCGGGCAGCTGTGCTGGGAGCCCTGGAGCCAGGGATCCTGGAGCTGGGAGAGGAGAGCAGGAAGGAAAACAGGAATAATATGTGTGGAGTTGGGTGAGAAAAGGAAATAGGAATAGGAAATACAATAAAATATTATTATAGGAATAGGAAAAGAGAATAGGAAAAGAGTTGTGAAAAAACCAAAGATAACAGAGTGGAGAGAACACCAAGGGAAGAAGAGAGAAAAGGCAAAATAAGACACAGAAAGAGAGGAGAGGAGAGGGAGAGGGAGAGGGAAAGGGAGAGGGAGAGGAGAGGATGGGGGAACACAGGAGAGAAACCCCTCCTCAGACTGCAGCAAGGGCTGCATCTCCCGTGTCCTGCCTTGTATGTGGCTCAAGCTGTCTCTGAGGGCAGGGAGAGAGGAATGGCTCCAGTCCATCACCCCAAGGCATGATCTCCTTGGGGAGATAACACATCCAGGGCTCTGGCTCAGCACTTCAGAGATTCCTCTGCCATTTCTTTTCATTTTGCATCTGTGCTGGTTCCTTTGTGACCCCAGCTGGCACCATAAAGAAATGAATCCTCCAAGTACAACTTGTGCACATTTCTCTGCAGAAAGTGGGAATGGCACCAGGCAAACTGATTTGGAAATGAACTCGTTAAGGCAGCCAGTGGGGCTTTATGTGCTCCTTTGTCTCACTTGGCTGGAGAGCTGCAGACAGACAAAGCTTGTTTTTGGCCATCTCAGCTCTTCAGTACTGCAGAGCATTCCCATTAATAAGTGAGATGCTGAGAGAGCTAAAGGAAATATCAGGCCATATATTGAGATAAACACCCTGAAAATACTAAATCCATTGGTTTTTCTTTCAGTGACTACCAGGACAAGCTGCTGACTGACTCTGGACAGCCAGTGCTGCAAGCAGGGGGAGCAGCTTCCAGGCTGATCCCAATGCATCACTTGGGGCTTAAACCTTTCCAGCAGCTTAATATTTGAAGTGGTTCTGTGAGGAGATGGCACTGCAGGCTGGGAATCCAGGAGAGGTGCTGGCTTTGACCTTTTCTGAATTCATTTAAATTTCTGCAACAGGATTAGTGGCCCAGATGGACACTCATCCTAAATTTGACATTATGAGCGTTTGCACTTTCAATTTGGGGAGCAAAAATGCATGGTGCAAGGGGACCATCTACATCAGAAAACATATTTACACATCTGTCTAAACATTTCTCTGAGAAATCTCTGGAGCCAGCCTTTTTATTATATTTTAATGAGATTTTCTTTTAATAACCAAGAAATGACTTCCAGAAGCACATGTAGAGATATTTTTGCCTGTCTCATACAATACTGTCTTTTTGGCATTAATCTTGTTCCTGTGGCTTTCCAGTGAGTAGTTACATTTGGATTAAGGTGACACAGCCTGCAAGTACCATCATTTTTAAAGCTGACAACCTTGATGAAATCAATTGCATTTCCTTTTTCTCCCTGTGCTTTGTCCCACCTTGGCTTATTAAGGCTCCAAAGGAAGAGCTGTTTTACCATTTACCACACCTAAATCTACTGCCAAAGTGGGGATTTGTCCACGAATGATCTGAGGGAATCAATAGCAACATGTGATAAGGAAGGTACTCCTGGATGTCTGAGCAATGCAGTGGGAACAGCTCTTCTGGAGAGCCAGGAGTGACAGCAGAGCTCCCAGAATGTCCCTGGGTAAGTCAGAACAGTGCTGAGAAGCACCCCAGGTACATTCTTGCATCTATCTGCTTGTCTGTGTCAGCAGGGAATTTGTGTGTCTGCTGGCCTGGGAAACAATGGGATAGCCAAGTGAGATTAGTGACCTAATGCTTCATTGATTTACTTGTGTTCCTTTAATGGATAATTATATTTATCTGGTTATTTATCTCTTCTGAGAAACCAAAATACCTCAGAGTTGCTAAGACACCCAGCCCTGCTGACCCAGACAGGCATGTGAGACTCCAGTTACCATTCCCAGAGACTGGAAAGATACTGGGAGGGGAAAGCTGACCTTTCCCTGGAGTTCTAAATCAAGCTGGCAGACAGCAGGATCCAACAGACAGTGCTTGGGTTGATTTCCTTGAACTGATAAGAACATTGCTGCAGTGGGGTGGGGTAATATCTACCTTACTGGAGCTGTTTCCATCCAGATTACTGGGAAAGAAGCGTGAGGTCACACCACATGAGAGAGTGTGGTAGCTGGGATTGGAAAAGCAGTGTACACTGCCGCTACCTTGAGATACATCTGGGGAGAAAACAAGTCATCACAAAGTACTTTGGAAGCCACAACAGTCCTTAAGAAACTGAAAACATGGCAGAGACAATCTAGTTTAGAAACCTTGGTTAGAGTTCTGGGTGTTGTAAAACATCTGCAGATACAATCTATCCTGAATTGTGGTGTGAAGCTCTTGACTATCAGCATTACACATAGGAGAAAAAAGCAAGATAGTTAATTAATGCAGCATTATCTTTTTGAAGATGTTAAAAAAGCCATTCCTGACAGTCCAGCTGCTTTGCAGGTTGAGGGAGGGAATGCAAAACTTGGGAAATGCATGGGCTGCAACACAGCTGCTTCCTTAGTTTAAAACTTTTAAGAGCTACTGAGCAGAAGTAATTATGAAAAAAAATTAAACCTTTTGTTACCAAACCAGCAGTAAAGTTGGAAATCAAGGTGCTACAACCATACCAAGAAGTCCCAAACATTTTACATTTTGTATAAAGGCTTATTAAAACAGAAATCTGGAGCCCTGAAAGGCAAACCTGGGCAGTTACATTGTTATCTTCAGAGACATTTTATCTATTTCCTCGCTTTAACTTATAAACACATTTACCAAGAAAGGCATCATATTTATACTGGCAGTTCTAATGAAAACATCAATCCCAATCTGGTTCCAGCTGCATAACAAATTGATAAATATTTCAAAGTACCATCAGAAGAACGGATGGAGAATTCAAACCGAAGCAGCAGCATTTAAACAACAAAGCCCTGTAAAAAGCAAATGAATGGGTTTTAATAAACCCCAGGCTTAAACTGTAGGCAGAGAGGTCGGTTATAGGGAACAGCTTCATGTGGGAAGGGTAATGAAGTGCTGGGGTGGCTGTTTGAACCCCCCCACACCTTTAGGGAAGGTTGGCAGCGGTGGGTGAGGGAGGGCACGGCCCCGGCTGGCACTGAGGGGGTTCCCAGCCACCACCACCCCTCTCCCCTTGCCCTCTGCCTTTGCCTCGCTCTGAACATGCACTTTGCTTTGCTGACATCTTGTGGAGATCTAGATTTAGCTTAATTTACTGCAGCGTATCCTGTTTCAAGGAAGGGCCTCTATCTGCAGGGTGTCTCTTACGTAAGTGCTGTGGCTGAGGGGAAGCTGCTCGTGCAGCTCTGACCAAGCACTTCTTTTCTGCTGAAACGTGCATAGGAATTTTCCAGGGCAGCCCTGTTTTGTAAGAGCAGAGCCTTTGAGTCCTAGTTGTTTTCCGGGGTTGTTGCTAATGAAGTAGATCAGGATGTGATTCCAGAGCTGAAGTCTTTGCATTGAACTTCTTGCAGCCAGGGCTCTGCCACCTCCCCAGCTCTAACTCTGTGACATTTGCAATAAAATCAACATAAAACACCTACCTCTTGGGGCCTGCCAGTGAGAACTGGGGCTGGAACCCCCCACAAACACAGACAGAGCTGCTCACACACAGCCCTGAGCCTGCTCAGGGGGGCTTGGCACGAGGCAGCTCCTCACCCTCCTCACAACCTGTGCTCCCAGCTAAAGATGGACACTTGGCTCTGGGTCTGTCTGCTCTGTGGGTGAGTGTTGATGGGTGAGTCACACCAGCTCTGCCTTCCCCTTCCCTTATCACTCAGCTGAGGGCAGGGACCACCTGACACCTTACAAGTTCACCCCCAGCTTATCTGGCCATAGCTTGTTTTCTGCGCCCAAAAGGAGCTGGAATAAAGCTCTCCCAGACTGCCCTACTACTTAGCACAGTGCTGAATTAATGACCCTGAGCTCATACACATCACCACAGCCCTTTTATCCCCACCCTGTACTCAGAATTCCTCATTCTACACAGTTCCATTTGGTCGATACTTAAGTACCCACCCAGGCTGATTTACCTTCATAGCACAGTCCATTTTCTACACATTTATTCCTGAAGCTCTTGTAACTGCTGGCTGGAAATATTCAATCAAATTCAAATCTAATGCTGTCCCTGCTTAAAAAAAACAAACAAAACAGCAAGAAACCCCACAACCCACAAAAAAACCCCCCTGCTCTTCCCAAAGGGGAGAATTCTATTCTGCTCTGAACAGGAATGAAAGACTTAAATGCCTAAAAGAAAGGAAATTATTTAAATTAAAACAAAACAAAAATAGCGCCGAGGTGCTGTTAATGTCACCATGGGGAGATCAGACCTGTGAAGGGACACATGATGGCAGAGTCCTGCTGTGAGCCCCTCAAGCCTGAGGCTGCTCCAGAGGAAGACCCGAGAGGTCTGGATGAAGGTTTATCACCTGATGGACTGAGCCCAGGGAGCATCAGTCCCCACCCTGGAGCAGCTGCAGGACAGTGGTGTGAAAACTGGGCACGAAAAAAGGGACTAAGTGAGCACTGCAGTCAGTACCAACCCAGACTTCTCAACTGCTAAATGGAGCCACTTTCTGCTTTCTGTGTGGGTCCTCTCTGCCCACACAGTGTCACTGAGGCGGCTGAAGGCTCCAAGCAGGAGGGTTCACTCTGCCACCTCCCACCACACATCAACTGCAGATCATTTCTGGAAGTGTCTTGTCTGGGCTTCAGGATCCACGGTGCTTTATTTTTATCAGGCTTTGCTTAGCTCTCGGCTCTCAGCACAGGATTCGCCCCTCCCAGAAAGTTTGTCAAGGCCTTGGTAAGACCTCAGACATCACTTCAGCCCATACCCAAGTCTGTGTGAAAGTCCTGATAGGAAATCTCTGCTGTTCTCCAGCACTGCCACACAGTTTTCCTTTCTGTCCCCATCTCCTTGAACAAAACAACCTGCACTTCAAAATCTGTTTTCATGCTGGGGAGCACCATTTTGATTTCAGGCTTATTTGGGAAAGTCTGCTCTCAGATCCAAGTGTTGTGGATAAGCTCTCCCAGCATGGATGGTTTTCTTTTCCTCTTGCTGCTGGGCAGAGTGTGTGTTTTGCTGCCACATCCTTCATCCACAAATGCAAAAGGGTCCAAGGGCTGCCCAGGGGGTTTCCCTGCCTTATAATCTCTCTCACACATATGCAGGGATTATCAGCCTTGGGAGAGCTGAGGACACAAAGACCAAAAACATCCTCCAGAAACAAATTAATGTGCTGGAAGAAATTGCTGCCTCCAGGAGCTTGGGATCTGTGTGTGTGACTCTGTTCTGAAACAACACCACCATTACCCAAATGAGAGCAAACAGGCAAAATAATAACTGGTGATTCAGGAGAGCCATAATGTTACAACCCACAGAGAGCTGGAGACTGCAGCCATCCAGGTGGAATTCCTGCCAAAGTACATGAGTTTACATGGGATTATATTCATTGGACAAGTACATCTGCATATTATTCTGCCCTTAATCCATATACAAACCTCCAGGTGAGGGTTGGGATCCCTGTTTCCTCTGTGCAACACTGCTTCTGTCCTTCAGATCCTCTGCAACACACACCTGCACACTTGTACTCAGATACACAAGTCTGGTCCTGCCATCCTGATATTCCTTATCTCTGATCTTGTCTCACTATCCACCTCCCCATTTCCTGCTGAGGAAGGTGCACACCAGCACCTTTTCCTGCCTCTGCTCTGTGGAGGTGAAGCAGCACTGGCAAGGCCCAAGCTGGGATGGTAATTACTGATGGGTACAAAGTCTCTCAGTGAGAGAATGTACTGGAGGACAGTCAGAATTTGGCAGGGAGTTTTCAGAAGCCTTTGTCTAGAATTTGTAAATGGCCTTCTAAAACAAAAGCCACAACTTGAAACAATGCTGATACCTGCAGGCAATTTATAATGGGATGAAGATGGAGCAGTGTGTTTCTAACTTCCTAACCTTCCTCTGCAAGCTCAGATGGGAGAGTTTTCCAAGGGGGAGAAGAAAGAAAATCATTCTTGTGACCTCCAGAAAGAGATGGTTGACCCCACTCCACTGCAGCTTCCTGAGTGATAAAATATCTATTGCTATGAGGACTGCACGAAGAAAGGAGAGAGCAAAGACCCAATCTCTGCATCTCCATCACTGACTGAGATGGACAGGGAAGAACCATTATCCAATTTCTTCCTAGAGAAGCCCAGGCAACACCACTGACCTGGAGCTGTTTGGGATTGTGAGGAACTGGTACTTGAGGGTTTTCACAAACTGGGCTGACAAGGAGCAACAGTGCCACAAGGGCCAGAATTAACCTCACTGTCACTGCCCCGGGACCACAAGAGATCCCAGGTTCAATGCAGCTGAAGGATGGGATCCCTCAGATGTTTATGATGTATCCAGGAATTCAGCCATCCCTAAAATATTTTTTTCTCCTCGTGGAGTTAAGTATCACGTGGCATCAGGAGCTCTGGGATAGGTGGCTGCACTTGAGAGGAACGTGAAGAACGTTTTACACGGCAAATTAAAGCCCACGAGGCCATAACCTACAAACACAGTCCTGGGCTACCAACATCTTCAAACATCATGGCTTTCTCTCTATGGCTGAGGAGGAAAGTCATCTGTCTGTGTTAACTTTCCAGGATGAGAGAATCCCTTCCCAGCATTAGCCTTTTTCCAGACTTCTTGCAGTGTCTGAGGCTGGGACACCATCAGGTCCACTGGGAAGTCTCATTTCATAGCAAAATATGGAGAAAAAAAAAAAAAAGAGAGATTTTTGTTCTGAAAGGAGCTGCTCAATAATTCCACTCAGGAACTCCCAACAATATTCCTCTCCTTACTTTGAAGTGTCTGAGCTGTGTCTCTCAAACATGCTGGGTTGCACACACATTAACTAGAGAAGCACAGAGATAAATGAGGTGGAGCAGGCTTTGTACACAGATGGATAAGGTGCCAATGTGATAGAAATGGATCACTGAAAAGTTCAGGACATTTTTCCATGCCAGGGTCTCTGATCTGCTCTCTCAGAACCCAGAGCCTCCGTGCTGTGGAGATGGGCCACAGTTGTCTTTTGCATGTTTGTGGTCTGGCTCCTCAAATAGTGTTGAAATGACAAATTTCAGGCCAAGCTGTGCTGGCAATTAGTCAAGGATTAGATGAGCCCCCTCTGTCAACACTTTCATTCATTTCTCACCCAAAGGGGCAGCTTAAGCAAGAGCCAGCAAAGCTAAAATTCAAACATAAGGAGCAATGGGAGGAAATCCAAGGATGACTTTTCCCCCCATCTTGTAGCTACCAGAAGAAGGAATGCTCTACTGAGTAGTCTAAATGTGAGTTTGGTCAATGGTGTTCAACAGGCAGCCCCTGATGTAGGAGGTGCCATCGCAGGAAAACGTGTCCCTGACATGAGGATTGAGGTCACAGTGCCATGAGAGAAGATCTGGGATTAACTTCAAGGTGTAGCCAGGCATTGCTACCATTGGCACAATGGGAGAGGCTCCTTCCAGGTGCATCCTGGGCAGGGAATTCCAGAAGGAAGCTTCCAGCCATGTCACCCTTAGACAGCACAGAAGCCAATGGGTCTCGTGCACTCACAGGAGAGAGCAGAAAGAAAAAGGCACTGCAGGCCTGGGGAAGCAGAGCTGCAGGGCCAACCTCTGCCTGTCTCAGGAGCTTGCACTCAATTGGACTTACAGTTTCAGCCATTTAAAGGGAAGAGAAGTCAGAGGGCAGCAAACCCTGAGGAGACTCCCACCAGAGACAGATCAGAGCAAACCAAAAGGAAGTAAATCTGTCTCCTGCCTGGCATCCTCTCTGATATTGGCCAGAGAGGAATAAAGAAGAATGACAGTGTTAAAAAGGAGATCAGATCCTGCAAAGTTTAGCCAGTCTGCCAAGAAAAGCAGATTCTGCTACTGCTACTCCACAGTAGTAGCAGAAGACAGAAAGAAGTAGGAATGCTGTGATTCCAAAGAGCCTTCCCCTTCCTCCCTCCTGCTTTCATCAGCTCCTGGGAAGAGAATTCACACCAGCTCTTTAGATGACAGGGACAGGTCTGTGCTCAGCAGAGAGTGACAACACACAGGACACCTCAAATCACAAACTGCAACACTGACCCAGTCAATCCCCTTCCTCAAGCAAGAAAAGGCTTCTCAAGGTTTCACAAAGGGAAAACTCCTGCACTGCAAAAGGAATGCAGGTGATTTAAAGCCCATGCAGCACATTTCTTGCCTGGGTACATCCTCCATTGTGCTAAGTAAACTTCTACATATAAAGCAGCTTAAATCAGTTGATATTTGCTTTCCTGTCCCTTTTATGTGTTTACAGATCACGGTATTCAGGGGAAGAACGGAAGTGTCATTATTTTTGTGGCTCAGTAACACGTGTTACACATCACAGAAACTTGTATTTCCCCAACACACAGGAACATAAGTCTATATTTGATTAACATAAAAAGACCCTTACCAGAAAGTGAGTAATCTGTATTAGTCATCCTCATGGCTGGAGTGTAAGATACACTTGGCATGTCATGGCCCTTCTCCTTCTGTTTCCGTCGATACCACACAAACAGTGCCAGCAAGACCATAATAATTAGAAGGAGAATAATAATTCCAATGATTGCTCCCACTGAGTGCCTCTCTGATCCAAGAGCAGGGCTAATTTTAGTATAGGGGTTTAATTCTTCCATCATAAGAGCCGCTGTTAAAAGTAATTCATAACACACTGTAAATTGAATCGTGCATTTCATTTTCGAAATACTGTTGGTTTTTTTTTTTAAAGCAAGTACATCACTGGAGAGGGGGAGAGAGAGAAAGAGAGAGGGGTTTTACAGACAGAATCCCACTGTACCTTGATCACACCGGATTCCTTTGAAGCCTGGGCTGCAGTAGCAGGTCCCTGTGACATGGTCACATGTAGCATTATTCATGCACTCACAAAGTTGTTTGCAACCATAACCAAACGTTCCTGGTGAGCACTCTGGGAAGCCAAGGAAAAACATTGGAAAGAATTCCTGCTGTTTTCAGGAATGGGTGCAATGGAAAATTCAGTAGAAAAGTCTGCCTGGTTTCAGGGTCTCCATGATAACACTCTAATGCGAGATGATTATTATTATTTTAAAGCAGAAGATAAATGTATTTCATGCACAATTTATTACTTATTAAGCTGTAACTTTCTGGAAAAAGTCTTACAAGAATTCCCAAGGACAAAATCAATAATAGGTACAAAGGATTTAAAAGTCTTGATATACATTACAAATGTTCAGAATTTGGCAGAGCATGAGCTCAGAAGCTTTAGACAACACCTTGAAAGAGCTTATCATTCTCCACCACCCTACTGATTTTTTTTCATGGGGCAGTTGCAAAGAAAAGTTTTAATGAACATTTATATGAACCCAATAGAGTTTTACCAAACAAATCCCACGTGCTTTCCTACTCATCCCGACTAGTGCCAGCAGGTGAACAGAACATTGTAGGTGGAATTGCAGAATTGAGCACCTGAATGGTTTGATTTGCTCTGCTTCTGTACCAGGACTCCTGATACAGAAGGAATTTTTGTCCTGTCTTTGTATTTCTATCAAAGACAAAATGATTGAATGTCCAGCTGAGAAATTTATTTATACAATTACCATGATGGGCTATTACAATAAATCTGTAGGCAGCTGACTTTACTTCTGGAGGAACTATTCAATAATAAATTGAAAGAAACAATGTCTGTCACATCCCACTTATTTCCATGGAGAAGAAGCATTACTGAAAGCATTCACACTTGTTATGATACTATAGAAAATATCTTGTTTAATGTGTGACTCTCTGTGTGTCCCTGCAAATGTTTTGCATAGCATGAGACACCTCCCCAGTGTCAGTCTCTAAGTACCTTCTAGTAGCCAAAATTTAATATTTAGTAAAGAACTCTAGCCAGTATCTGTGTAATGATTTGCAGTGTGTATTAAAGTTGTATCTCTTTCTTTAATCTGCTGGTCCTCAAATAAGGAAAAAAAAATTTACAATTAATGCTCATTCTGACAGTAACCTGTAGCCTACTTGTAATGAATAAAGCCTAAATTTTGGGACTGCACCACAGAAATGATGCCTGCAATTAGGCATTTCATCTGCAATGCAGTGTGACTGCCCATTCAGCAGGATCTGGAGAAGGAAGGAGCCTTAATGAAGAGATTCTTTTAGATTAAACAGCAGAAAAACAGATAAATAAATACATTTGTATTTTGGATAGAAAAGAAAGCCTCAGGCTTTGTACAGAGGTCGAATTAAAAAGTAGCTTCTTGTATAAAATCTGCTAATGTGCAGTTCTGCTGTGGGACTTTTTAGTTTCCTGTTTTGATGATGGTTGCAGTAGGGCTGTACCCAAATTCACAGTAAGTCGGCCACTTCCAGAGTTACAGAGGTGCCATACATAACCCCCCATGAACACACACATTTGGTCCCGAGATATTCACTTTGCTGAATGCAAGTGTGTGCAAAAAGATGTTTTTGAATTAAGTTACATGTACAAACACTTCCATAAAGATCCATGCAGTGAGTTCCAGTTAAAGCTTTCCCTTGCAAATCTAGCAGGAATGTTCCTGCATTACCTTACTGCCAAAAAAAAGGAAGGGAACCCTGTGGAATTAATGCCTGGGTAAGGTGAGATGGATTTTATGTTGCATTTAGAATATCAGTGTGTGAGAATTTTCTTGTGATTTACTATACTGGACAAACAAGCCATTATTCAGCTACAGCACATCCAGTCTGCACTACCCTCATTCTGTGTTCTTTAAAGAAGCCATTTGGCACAGGCTGCTAAATATGCCAGTGGGACATGGACAACAATTCCAGTAAAACATGCCAGGTCCCTTGGAAGGCAATTGGAGTTCATTGTTAAACACTTGCTCACTGCTCTAACTAAACACAGATTCTTCCCAAAATGGCAAACAACTTTGCTTTCCCTGTAAAGATGAATCTTTACTTGCTCCACATCTATAGCATAACAACTTATGCAGGAAAGCCCCAATATTCCTTGGAAGGCAGAGAGCAGAAAGGATTTATGTCTTTTAACCCTTCTGTCTTCCTTCATGCTTAAGGAAACCTGATGCTCTCAACAGCATTAGCAAGGCACGATGTAGCTTTTGGGCTATTTTTCTACTAATTAGGTACAAGTTTTTTGGGAAGGCTGCATCCAGTCAGCACTGAGTGCAGTGACTTGCTTTCCCTCACCTAACTTTAGCCTGGGAACGAAAAGGCCCAACTGGCAGAGGAGTCACTGTATTTCTTTATGCAGTTTTCCACAGGCACCTTCTCCTCCCTATGGATTACATAAGGTGCCTGGGGCTGACATCAACACTTCATTTAAGAGCCTATTTGTGCAGAGAATTCTGAAACACTCCCCCCCTCCCTGGAGAAGCAGAAACCCGAGGTCACGCTGGTACTTACTCTGCTCGCACTGTTTGCCTGTAAATCCAGTCCTGCACGTGCACTGCCCGGTGATGTGGTCACAGTCAGCTCCGTTCTGACACTGGCACACGTTGGCACAGTTCTTTCCATAAAAAGCAGCTGGGCAACCTTTCAGGAATCAGAAGAAGGAAGGACTAAGAAATGAGCTGAAAGCCAAACTCAGATGCGTTATCAGCACAAAACATGTAGGCCTATAAATCTATGGATTTTCAGCCTGTGTGTATTTAATAACATTTATTTGATGGTCTAAATGCAGAAATACTATGACAGCCAATTTTCTTGAAGTAATGTTTCTCATCTCTTACAGAATTGCCTCTGAAGTGTTCCAGAGGAATGAAAACTTGACCCATCTATACAAACCACATTTTCAAGAGGTGAAAGAAGATGCTAAACAGAAACTCTCTGAAAGACCAGAGATCAATCAATTACTTGCAAGTGAAAGGGTCCTCTTAAAAGGCTCAGCAGAATTGGATCTCCTCTTGTACAGTGCTGGTAATTTGGCACTAGGAAGAGAAATCCTAAATCAGGCCACATGTACTGGGGCCTTAACAAGCAGGGACATCGACTGTGGAAATCTTGACAACGAATCAATAATCTAAATTATTTGCCCTTCCTTTAGAGGCACAAAAAAGCACGGAAAGCTTCAGGAGTGTTTTCTTTGGGGTGATGTGAGGTTATCCCGAGTAAGAAGCAGGTGGATTTCGAGGGAAGGCTGCAATACTTGGGAGAGACACGAGGTAGCAGCACATACTTTGACAGATTCCCTGTCCCTGAAAGGCTTACGCTGAGTGCAGAAGAGCCCCGTCCAGCCGTGGGTACATCGACACTCTCCATCGTAGGGGCTGCACAGTGCTCCGTTGTGGCAGTTGCAGGAATGAAAACAGTCAGGGCCCCAAAACCCACTGGGACAGGCTATGGAAACAAAAAACATTTGTCGGCTGACAAAAAAAAAAAGAGCAGTGATACTGTGTCAGTGCTGAGGAGGAGCAAGGACAAAGGGAGAACCTGCGAGACACCAGCGAGGGCAGAACCTCACACGGCAGAGCTGCAGCGACTCCCGGACTGAGACTGGCTCTTCCCAGCCAGGGACTGGCTCTTCCCAGCCAGAAATTGCTCTGCAAACCCTGGAGCCAACCTGTGGCTTCTCCCCTGCTGTCAAGCCCTGGCACAGGGATTTCTCCCAGCAGGTCAAAGGGGGGACTCTGCCCCTCTGCTCTGCAAAGGTGAGACCCCACGGGCAGAGCTGCCTCCAGCCCTGGGATCCCCAACATCAGAAGGATGTGGAACTGCTGGAGTGAGTCCAGAGGAGGCCACAGAGACGCTCCAAGGTTGGAGTCCCTCTGCTATGGGGACAGGCTGTGAGAGCTGGGGGGGTTCACCTGGAGAAGGAAAGACTCCAGGGAGATCTTAGAGCCCCTTCCAGTGCCTAAAGGGGCTCCAGGAGAGCTGGAGAGGGACTTGGGACAAGGACCTTTGGTGTCAGGACCAGGGGGAATGGCTTCCCACTGCCAGAGGGCAGGGTTAGATGGGATATTGGAAGGAATTCTTCCCTGTGAGGGTGGGGAGGCCCTGGCACAGGTTGCCCACAGAAGGTGTGGATGCCCCTGGATCCCTGGAAGTGTCCAAGGCCAGACTGGATGGGGCTTGGAGCAACCTGGGACAGTGGAAGCTGTCCCTGCCTGGACTGGATGAGCTTTAAGGTCCCTTCCAAGCCAGACCTTCCTGGGATTCCATGATTCCCCAGGTGGGTCATGTGGAGAGATCAGCTCTGCACTGAGAACCACAGAACCAGCGACCCTCGACACCACGTCCCCCTGTGTGCTCTGGGCACTCCCTCTGCCTTACTGGCATTATCTGTGAAGACAATTTAGACTCGGGGTTGTAAGATATGGAGGTAATTTAATTTTCTTCTTGACATTCTGGAATTCTTGCATAATAAAGCCCAGCTATTCAGGTTTACTTTGCTATGCAATCAACCACTAAAATTACCACATTCAGTTGAGGCACCGAGTGCTGCTCCAATTACGTAAAAAATGTAAAGAAAACTTCTTCCAATATGAACTCCCATCCAAAAATTCAGATTGCTTTTGTTGATGGGACCAATATTAAATTAAAATCTCCGGGTCTATTTTATATTTCAACAAGTACAATATTAATATATATTTTAAAAAGTTATTTTAAGCCTCCCTCCAAAAAAATGAATGCAGTAAGTTACAGTTATTAGTGCCAGACTAAGAGATCCAAAATGATGATAGCCCTTCAATATAACAACTATATTTTTGCTTTAAAAAGCACTTTCCATGGCTTGCTATTAAAGACATGAATTAATAAGGCACAGTTCCCAGGAAACCTGAAAGTACAGAAACCATGCCTACTTCCATGGATGCCAGTGGCTCCTGCTCAGACGATAAATGCAAGTTTTTGGCACATGACAGACACCCCTAAGCCAGAATGAGCAGCCAAAAAAACCTGCCATGACGTTAATCAAACAAAAGGTCACTGAACTCACACAATGTAAAGCTGACCAGGACTTGGCCTAAAGTATCTGTGTTATAAGCACCCAGAAATAGCATCACAGAATGTGCTGAGTTGGAAGGGAGCCATCGGGATCATCGAGTGCCTCTCCTGGCCCTGCACAGGACACCCCAAAATCCCACCAGGAGCCTCACAGACAGGCTTGGTGCTGTGACTGCTGCCCTGGGGAGCCTGCTCCAGTTTTCCGTTGTAAGGCAGAGCTGCAGAGTCTGTCAGAGAATCCAGAACTGGCTCTGGAGTCGGAGCTAAAACTCTCTCCTGTGCGGCTCCGACTGTGGGTCATTCCAGGTTATTGGTCTGATGGAAATAGCTCAGGAGGTGAGGCCAGGTGCCCATGGGAGCCTGGTGTGGGCCAGGATCACCTTGGGAGAGCTACACCCTCTTTACAAGGAGGTGACCGAGGAGACAGCCACGTTCCCCCTTGGCTCATACCAGCTACAACCAGGTCCTTCTGCCTTCTGGACTGGCAATGGTCGCTCTCCAAGAAAAACCATCTTTTGTCAAGGTTAACAGAAACTAACAGTCATTTCCCAATTACATGGCTAAATATAATGAGGAATCTGAGCAGCTCTCTTTTTTTCTCCCTCCCCCCATTTTTGAGTGACAGCAATATTCTGCCTGTGGAAGACACACAATAAAAGCAAAATTACAGCCGTCTGTTTTTATCCGATTCCTGCTTTATCACTTGAAGTTTAATATATTTTACTCTGGAATGCTGTCTAATATGCTAGTTGTATCCTGAATATGAAGTAACATTTCTGAATGATCGGATATTGCCTCCCTCTGTGATCCAGCTTCAATTAAGGGATGCTCTCAGGAAATGACACTTTGGGATCAGCAAATGCCAATCTTCTACCTGGGCAATTTTCAAGAAGAAATCCTCCATCCCTCCAAGCCCACGCTGACTTTTACAATTAAATTACATTTAATAGAAATATTTCAGCCGCCTAATTTCTCAATTCTGGGGGGTTGGTACATGAAAACATTTACTGGTTAATAAATTCTAAATGTAACAGCTGAAAGAAAATTATTTCAAAAAAATAAATAAAAGGGAATGCAGCTAGAAATTAAAAGGGAGCATGGAGCTTTCTTTTCTGATAAGAGCTTGTGACCTCCCTTTCCTGGAATAAAAGCCAGTCACTGCTTCTGCAAACTCCAAATGCAGAAACTAATTCAATCCAGAGCTAACTTAGATTAATTAAGAGAAATAAGCCATAAAGAGAGTAAGGCAGTGGCTGTAAAACCTCAGGGATTTCCCCAGAACCTGTCTAACTTTCAGAAAACACTAAGCAAACACAAAAACATGTCACTTTGAAGCAGAGGTGGGAGGACAACACTTTGCTTACTCTGAGAGCAGTCCATGCCTATCCAGCCTGGGAAGCACTGGCAGGATCCGTCGATGGGATTGCACGTCCCGTTCTCGGTGCACTGACACACCTCGGCACAGTCCTTCCCGTATTTCCCACTGGGACACACTGGAAACACAAGGCAGGTTACTGAGGGCTCTCCAGAATGGACATGAAGAAGTCACAGTTTAACATTCAGCAATTAGAGATAAAATGAATCACAACGTTTTTCTTCGATGAAGCCGAACGGGCAACGACCTTCTGGAAAGAAGGAAAAGGCAGAAAGTATTGGAGTTCTAATTTTTTTTTTTTTTGCTCACATCCCAATCATAAAAACAATAGGAAAAAGTGATCTCAAAATCCATTTTTCTGCTGGGGAATGAAGCCAATATAGTTAGAAGATTCCAAAGATTGAAGGGTAGTATGGAAGGATGAGAAGAGGAGAGACAAAGAGAGAAAAGGGGTTATTGGCAGAGGAAGAGAACAGGGAAGTTGAGGAGAATTCAATGAGCAGCAGCCACCACGAGTGAGTGGCTGGAAGGGATTGACCTGGACACTTGGAAAGGGGAAGCAATTAAGTTGCAAATGTGGTTCCCAAGGATTATATGTATGTTTGACTGAGAGCTCTTAAATAGATGTGCTGCATCCAAAAAAATCAGCACCTATCCCTGTGTGCCCACCTGGCTTAGTCCTGAAGTTGGAAGGAAAGAAACTCTAAATTTATTTTTCTAGAGTCATCCTCTAAGAGCCCAAGCACAGTGACAGAAAACTAATAGACATGTAGATCTTCAACCTCCCACCAAATTATTGGAAATCTTTAATGTTAAAGTTGATGGAAAGCTCTGCTCAGTAACGAATGAAATGTTTCATTTCTGGGCTCTTATTGGCTGTGTTCCCTGACAAAAACAGATGTATTTTCAAAATAAGATAAAACATACAGTCCATCTTTGCAAAGAGTGTAACAAATGGAACTGGACTTGTATCCTGGTAAATAATAGCGATGTCAAAAAAGTGATTAAGGCACTTTCCTGAATTATGCAGCTGTTTTACCACTTCAGCCTCTCTCACTTTCTCAAAAGTAGTCTCTGCAGGTGACCTCAATCTATCCTGACTGTGAATCAGCCACAGATTGAAATCCTGAGCTGTGATTCATTGGGTTTTATATAATATGCCATCCTCTACTCTTACTACAGCAGAAAGCTAAGAATGTGCAGAGTATTGTTTTCTGTATTTCTATATACTGTGGACTTATCTGTAGGAGTGGATAAAGTTGGGTTTGGCTTTCAAATTATGTGCTAAACAGAACAGTTCCTAACTGGAAAGAGATAAAACTAAACCCAATATACAGCCACAGTGAAAAGAACAATACACAGACACAAAGAGAGGAGGAAAGCAAAGCCCTCAAATCACAGGCAGAGCAAAAACTGAAATGATCTATCAGCCCAGGCTCTTGCAGAGGCCACACCATCAGTCACTTCCAATGCTCCATATCCAGCAGCTCCATGCACTATTTACGGCATCTTTAAGATGGAGATAGATAACATCACCTCAATGATTTTTTATAGGTACAAAAAAAAGTAGTTCTCTAAAGACTTCCTCAGAATAGGAGCTGATTTGTACTGCAACATGGAATGCTAATGGATCAGGACGAGATTTGTGATCCAAACAGAGCTGCTGGCAAAGGCACCAGGTCACACCTCACAAAAGCACTGCTCTGGTGCACACAGGGAGAGCTGTTCCTTCCCCAGGAGCAACTCCTGTCTCTGGGAAATGGGATGATGCCCTCTGGAATGTCAACACAGACGGACGACCAAATGGTTGTTCCCCTTAATTGAAACAACCTGGCTGTGGATTGACACGTCAGCTCTCTTGTGAGGATGTGAGATCCAAACACAAGCCCTTTTTAAATGTCTCAACCAGTTTTAAACAGAGCTGTAAAGCAAGGCCTGGTGCTGCTTTCCTCGGGAGCAATCTGATTGTACAACCCAGATAGTGATGTTAATTAGCCCTAAAAGCTCTGAAGTGGGACTCCCAAAGTCCCTGTGGGATGTCAGGTGTGTTCCAGCAGCGATAACAGGTTATTATCAATCCATCTTGCTACATGATTGTGAAAGATATTCATAAAACAGCTGTTTAGTCATTTGTAGCTCAGAATCCTGTGCAATTCTGGGGGGTTACACAGCTCCTCACAAGCATGTGCTGCTAGTGGAAGAATGTTCCTGCTGCCAGAAAGGAGATGGCACAAGGAGATGAAAATTCCAAAGTGAAATCTTCGTTTCACATTTTTTAATGGAAAACATTAATTAACATTTTTCTTTCTACAAAATAAAGTTACATGTTAACTCATTATGACAAACTGCAGCACAAATTGATTTTAATTAGGACATGAATATTTTAAAATTAATTTACTGGATAGATCAACATTTCAAAGTAAAACCAGAAGTGCTGAACATCTGAGCAAAAATAAAGTAGTTTTCTTAAGAGGATAATTAGACCTGCTTATGCTTTGAAATCTGGCTAACGTTTCACATAAAATGGACAAATTCACTGAAATATGTTCATTTTAATAAATTAATTGGTATAATGTTTAGTTGACTATACAGCACAGGAAATACAGTACATACTTACTCCATGTTTAATGATTTTGCATAAGTGCTGCCTGCAATTCACAACTTACTGACAAGCAGGTCATTAAAAAGTGTCACTCGATTTTTGCAGGAATGGTGACTTCACAAAGGGCAGCCACTTCTTTTAAATACCTGTGCAGGAAACACCCCCAGCAGGATGCAACCACTGAGACTGCAGAATACTGAATGCTTTTGTGGGTATTTTTAGGATAAAACTGAAAATCGAACACAGTTAAAAATGGAGTAACTTCCAAAGGAACAGAAAGGGGATGGGAATGTGGGGGAGCTGAAGCTGCTCTTCACCTGTGAAAATTAACTCACTTTCTCTGCCTCATTGCAAACTTTTCTGTCTCCTGCACTCGTGTCCATGACTTCAGCTATTCCCAACCAGGTCCAACACAGTGCAAATGAGGTGTAAACAGTAACTGGGTATTTGGCCTTGTGCACCTGAGCTGGCCTTGCCCTTAACCAGAACCTACAGGTCCTGCTGCAAAAGATCCCATGAAGGTGCCATCAACATGCAGGGGAGGAGAGGCTGAGCAGAAAGAAAAATGACCCCATTGGATGCTGATGTATTTACAGCAGGTGTCTCATTCCATAGTCAGTTCAATCCAGCACTGCAGACCTGGATTTATGAAACCAGGAGCACATCATATTTACAAAAGGGTGACTAAGTACCTATTTGCATTTCCCCTCTGAAGTAAAGAATTTCTTTGGATCTAAACTGCTGAAACAAGGGAAAAAGGCAGGAACCTTGTGATGGGCCTTGCTGCAAAGTCACAGACACTTGGGAAAGGAGGTGGAATTTGGGGGTTTGGGGCTCAGTACCTTGGTTGCAGAGAGGGCCAAAGAATCCAGGCAGGCAGTCGCAGTGTCCCGACACGTGGTGACAAGGACCATTGCTGTGCACACACTGGGGGCAGGGCTGGCCACAGTGGTGTCCATAAAAACCAGGGGGGCAAACTGGAAACAAAACAAAATCAGCTGTCACAGGTTTTCTGAAGTTTTCTCATTGCTGAGAGCTCGACAGTTCTCTGTCTTAATCCCAAACCATTATTTCTTTATTTAGAAAAACACGGTTTTGTGGACAGCTGCAAGGATGAATCCTGTGGGATTGTTCCATGTCTAATGAAGGGCAAGCTCTGAGGAAAACTGCTCCTGTGCTCAAACATTCCCACCTTCCAACCTCATGTAAGTCCCTGGCTATTCAATAACACAGTGGAGTTCTCAGCAGCCTCCCCCTCTCAGGGCATTCATTTGAGTCTCTCTAACCTGCTCCAGATAAACTCTTCAACAAAACACGGGAGTTTAAGATGTTTGAGACCTCAGAGCCTACTGCAGATATGGAGAATAACACATTCCAAAGCTTTAAAGATAGGAAGAGAAACACACATGTAGAGACAACAGAAACTCAGAATATCATTTCCTTTGGAAACCGAGCTGAGAATTCAGAGAAGGTGTATTAGGAAACAATATTTTATGTCTAAACAACTATGCCAAAAGCTGATTTCCAAACCTATGAGGTGTGATACCTGTGCTCACCTGGGGCAGACAGTTTATACATGTCATGGCAGGAGCTGCAGCCATCAGTGATGAACAGAATGTAAAGATGGTAATTATGGTAACAGCATATAAAATCATCTGATTTGCATCAGTAATGACACAGGATAGCTGAGGAAACTTGTCATGAACTGTGTGCTTAATTTGCCTAAAACCTGAGATTATTACAGAATTTGTACACAGGGTAGAGAGCCAAGATTACAGCTCAGTATCTCTTCTAAACACAGATTGTTGCTTCTAAGCACATGTAGGGTGAAAAACCATCCGCTGTCCAAACATTCACTGCAACAGATAACACAAAGAAATGTTAAATTGCAGTAAGTGACTGTAAAAATGACTTTATGTGTTTTTATTTTTACTCCTGTGACTCTCTGTTCTACAGTTCCGGCTCAGCGGTTACTTTATCACGTCCGTTCTATTTTTCCACCAAATGAGAATTTTCTCTTGGTCTGTATGTTCACAGAGGGTGTCAGGCTCTTACACCACTGCACATTTCCAGCTGGAACTTAGCTGACAGGTTTGTTGATATATATACCAGCTATAAAACACCCTGGATCATTGCTGGAGACATTTCTGCAGGCTTAAGAGCACTAAACCATCCCGGTGTCTCATGTAATCCTGATTACACCGACAGAACAAGTTGGCTGAGAATCATCTTCAGTATCATCTTCAGTGCTGCCTGCACAGGCTAAATTCTGTTTCTAAATGAATTTCCAAGAGAAAAATGTGGATGGTTTTGAGAGCAAGCTTAGCAACCTAAAGCCGCCCTCACCCACGGAGGTGTCCTCCTCACCAGGTAGGCTTGAGCCTGAATCCCACAGAAGAGATGGAAGCAAGCTGAATTCCCATGCCATGTGCTCACAGAGGCATTTCAGCAACACGAGGCAATAGCAGAAGCATTCACAGGAAGAAAATTTCTCCCCATTAGATCCCTAGGAAACGTCCTCAGGGAGTAGCCTGATTACTGGGCTTGCAAACTGGGAACAAGGTTTGCCTCTTATAGCCTATGTGCCATCAGCTGATAAAACTAAGCTGTTTTTTTTCATCTCAGAAAGGTCAGAAACTATTAACTTCTGGAAGTTTTGCACTCTTAAGGTTTCAAATTCGTGAAACATTTCCTTCCCCAATTCCCCGAAGCTCTGAGCGCCACATTTTAGCCTTGGAGAGAGGTTTTACAGCTACATAGATATGCTGAAGCACCTGGAAATTGGGGTTTATAATGGAAATGCTTATAGGCCATTAACTACAGCAGTGCTAGAGGTCATTGTTATAATGGCTTTAAATAAAAACTGTCAGCTACAAATTATTTTTAGAGATGAGTGTGTTCTAGTGTCGAGTGTAACTGGTGAAATCAAAGGGCCTGTATGAACTGGGAATGCAGAATGTCTTACAGGAAGAAGAAGAAGAAGAAGAGCTGCTGCAGAAAAAAAAGACAAATCTACTTCTTGTTTACACAGGAAGATGGTTGTGTGTAGTTTGGATCAGTGAATTAGGGTCCCTAAGGGGCAAATGCAGCTTCCCAGATAAAGCAAATGAGAGGGGTTTTATCTGCTCGGCACATTTTAATATGGAGCAGCAGAGCATCAGACAGGAGCTATTTCAGGCTGCTGTGTTTCTTTTTCTGGCATATAAGAAAACATAGACTTGTTATTTTGATGCCAAGGCTCATCCACTTGTCATTATGTGATGGGCCATAGCTGACTCTGTTTAAAAGGTCTCCTGTAGGTCTCCTGACTTCACTGCAGATCCGTGTCCTGCCAGGTTTGGTATGGAAAGGTGTTGCTCCTTCCAGGTCACCTGTGACTTCCAGGTGCAGCAGACCAGAAGAAGAAACACAAGGCACGACTCCGTGCAGTGGAGTCCTGACTTCCCGATCCAGCAGCACTTTTTAGGCTGTGCTTTGCCCTTAGGAAGCTAAAGCAGCTCAGAAACTGTGGGTTTGTCTGACTGGTGTCACAAAGGAGCATTTCCACCTGCTTTGCTCCTGCCAGGAATGGAAAATCTTACTTCTCTGGCACAGGGGTCCCCTGTATCCCGGGGCGCAGTCGCAGGTGCCATCCTCTGGGGAGCAGGATCCCCCGTTCTCACAGCTGCACGAGATGGAGCAGTTGGGGCCCCAGCGGCCCTGGGTGCAGATGTTGTCACAGTGGATGCCTAAAGACATAAAGACACACATTAGGTTCCCCACAGCTTACTCTGCTCACTGATCAAAGAAACTTTTGGCTGGACTGATGCCTCGCAGCCCCTCACAGAGCCAACGAGGGAGCCTGGGAAGGAAACAGCTCTCCTTTTATCTGCTTAATAAAGTGAAAATTAAGAAAACGCCAGAGAGGTGAGTTCTGCAGGTGTTAGTGGGCTCCTGTTCAGTCCTCAGCACCATTAAAGAAACTCTGCATGTCATCTGAGAGATGAAGGTCAGGAATTGCTTTAAAGTCACAAAATAGCTCAAATAACTGGTCTGGAAATAGGCAGTTGATTGAAGTCTGATTACTTACCTGTTGTGAATTGGAAGACCTAAAAAAGAAAAATCAGGGCTCTGAAAAACATGTTGAAGTGTTTGGATTCTTGAACACAAGTAAATTCAGCTCTGTGCTGTGTTCTGTTCCCTTCCTTGCTTAAGGCAGTGTGCTCTGGGGTTTTGTGCACAGACCCCACGTCCACCCAGAGCTCGCCAGCTCTGTGATAATGAACTAAGTTCTGATCTAGCAAGTGGCCATATGTGAGCACAGGCTGATCATCTGCATGTTAAATGGAGACTGAGACCTGCCAATCCAGCTCCAGTCGTTCCCAGGGTGGTTGTTTGATATTTATTATCACGAAAAGCAAAGCTTGGAAACACCAAAAAAAAAAGCACAGGGCCAACAAACTTAACATGAGGCTTCTAGTATGGTTTCAACTGATTTTGTTTTAACTGGTGGCTTTTAAAAAACAACCTTGTGCCACGTTATGTCATATATAAACGTGATCTAAGGATCTGGTGTCGGAGAGGCTCATGTTCCACTGGGAGAAGGCAGTACCAGCACCTGCAATTAGCAGAGCTATTTGCATGATCAAGGGCTCCTTGGATGGAAAACCATTTGCAGGATCATGAACTAAGAGGGTCATTAAGCAGTGCCAGCTGCAGGGAGTGGCACTGGCAGGGGAGACTGATAACACCAGGAAAAACGAATCACAGACCCGGCTTGGAAAATTTTCCTGCCGACGCCACCACACCGGGCCCCTCCCGGCTGACCTGGCGGGGCCCACACGCCTCAGCTGGGCTTTCAGCAGCAAGATGTTCTTTATCATCCATGCACATGGCCCTGCTGCATAATGGGATAAAAGCGTCCCGGAGCCCCCGCCGCGGCCAGGGGTTGGATTAGTGCATCTCCACCGAGAAACACAATCCCAAGTAATTTCCTGCCCCTCTGATAACTTCATCTGGATGCCACAGGTAATGCACTGCAGTTGGGAGGCTGTGATCTGTACAGCCACCCAACTTGGAGGATTATTAAATCAGCTAAAAGTCATTATAAATACACTTACGGTGCAGCTTCAAGTTGGTTTTATAAATCTCTGAAGTTAATACAGTAAGAAATACTGCAGAGCCAAAATTTCCCTTTTCTGAAGATTAATCACACAATTATAATGTCCCTTCCTAGAAAATCTTAACCAAGTCTGGCAAAAGTACAGTTTGAAATGTGGTTTCTAGTAATACATGATCATAGCTTTATTTATAAAGAGGCAGGGTCCATGCTGTAGAGCTTAATAAAAACCACATTAAAATACAGTAAAAACTTAATACAAGCTCAATTCCTTCCTATCTAAGTAAATAAATCTGAAAAAGGGGAGTGCAAAAAGAGACAAGGAACATTTGTATTAGTGGAATCAAGAAAAACAATTATTTTAAACAGTCTTCCCTGCTCAGTTTGAAATCAAATATATCCTTGGATTACTTAAACAACAAATGCTTTGTGTGTGCATTTATGTAATATATCTACAGTGCTCTGTAATTAAAAAGTCAGACAATAAATTGTAAATAAATAAATGCATTTTGTATTTATAAATACACATATATGATCATTTATAGCTTTGAGTGTCTCAGCATGAGCTCCCAGCAATGAAATTCAGGCACAAATGTAGAAAAATCTGTATTTTTCCTCCCGACTGCAGCACTAAAATTACAATTCTGTCACTGTGAATGGGCTATTTATAAACTGGGACAATTAAACAGCATTATTTCTTGTCTCTTTTTGACAAAGTTTGGGGAAGAATGCCACTGGCTCCTTTCTCATGGAAGGAACTTGAATTAAAATGCCAGGGCTGTTCCGTGCAGCAGCAAAGTCCTTCCTTTAGTAATGAGTAATGAGGGATGTCTTCCCACTCCTAACGAAGGGAATGAGTCATTGTGGAGCTGATTGTTGTAAGGAAATGTAAAGGGAGAAAAGGAAACCTTCTAGAAGCCACTGACACCCATTACAGCACTTATTTATTTATACATCTCCAGAAGACAACCAAGATGGGGCTGCAATCAGTTTTTATCACTTTATATTGCTCCAAGGTAATTCTCATGGAAGATTTTCTTTTTGGAGGCTCCCCCACAAACTGAATTGCAAATGTAAATGAGAAGTTAAAACTGCACCTGGACATGCATGTCTTATGGAACTGTGCTAGAAGAAGCACCTTAATTTCACAATTCCCGACCCTGGGGGTGCATGAAGGGGAAGTCCATCCCTCCCAGCTACTTTACAGTGGAGCAGGAACCTTCTGTAATGTAAAACTTCAATATTTACTTTGGGCCTTGCTGATGAACATTTCTGATAAGCAATTAGTTTTCAATTTCCAGAACTACAAAAACTGCTGAAGTTGACACACCTCTGTATTATCTCACCTTACAACCACAGGTTCCTAATTTATGAACAAAATCCTGGTTTCACATGCAATGATACAGAAATTAGAAAGACAACTATCAGAAGAAGAAGTCCTTGAAGCTGCAGGAAGCAGTTCTATACATAAACTCCATTGCCTGGATACCAGGGAATTATCTTCCAGCCTGAGGCTGTGGTTCACAATTGCAGACACTGGTATAAAATTACACTTCCAAGACCTTCTTAAACAATGTTCTGGAGGTGAACTTTAACTGAAATTCACATAACTTATATAAAATTGTAGTTATCCACTGGATGTGGGCAAAGGATTTGCACTCTTGCAGTAAGGCAGAGCCCAGGGAAGAGCAGAGCCCACTGTGGCTTTAACTCAGTCTGTGACACAGCAGCCACAAACCCTCCCTGTCCCGGTGTGGATTTGGGGTATTGGATTTCTGCAAACACTGGCTGCTCTCCAGTGGGATTCCCACTGCTATCCTCTGGCCTGCTCTGTACATGGCATTGAGCTGACAGCCCCAGCAGTGCCTTCACTCCCCCACACCAACCTGCTCTGCACACACAGTGGGAAGGAAAACCAGCCCTAAGGGCCTGAAGTGCTGTGGAAAACACAACCTGGGCTGAGCTGAACCCACCAGAGCAGTCACAACTGCCCTGTTCTCAGGGACAGCTACATGGGACAGCTCTTCCAAGGCCTTTCTCCTTACAGGAGACACTTTACTACCAGGACAGTTTACCACCAAGTGGCCAAGCAGCTGCTGTCTGGGACACAGGGAGTGTCTGGTGTAACTCCATCCCAGATTTCCCACAGGGGAAGCCAGTGGGTTGTGCAGGAATCTCCCCATGTGGAACTGTAACTGGTATCTCGATAAAGGACAGCAGCAGGGAGAGAGGTAGGGGAGGAAAAGAATTCCAAGATGGTTTGGGTTGGATGGGACCTTAAAGCCCATCTTGTTCCCCCCCCTGCCATGGGCAGGGACAGCTTCCACTAGCTCAGGTTGCTCCAAGTTCATCCAACCTGGCCTTGGACACTTCCAGGGATCCAGGGGCAGCCACAGCTTCTCTGGGCAACCTGTGCCAGGGCCTCTCCACCCTCCCAGCCAAGAATTTCTTCCCAATATCCCACCTATCCCTGCCCTCTGGCAGTGGGAAGCCATTCCCTGTGTCCTGTCCCTCCATCCCTTGTCCAAAGTCCTTCTCCAACTCTCTTTGGAGCCCCTTTAGGCCCTGGAAGGGGCTCTCAGGTCTCCCAGAGTCTTCTCTTCTCCAGCTCTCCCAACCTGGCTCCAGAGCAGAGGGGCTCCAGCCCTTGGATCAACTCAGTGTCTGGCAACAGCACTGGCTGATGGAAACCCATCAGTGACAAATGTTTTATCCCAATAACATAAATCATGTATTACAGCCCAGCTCTGGTGCAGAGTGAGCAGAGAGGGGGGTGTCTGGTGCCTCAGTGTCACTGATTTTCACGGAGCAGCTGCAATTTTTACCAGAAGAAGTTGGTTCTTTGTATTAAAATTTACTGATCAGGCTGGGATGGATTAAGCTAAACATCCATACAACCATCAGGAAAAGGAGCAAGAAAAAGGAAAAAAAAAACCCTCCAGGCCATACAACTGGGTTGTGAGGCACCTATTGAAGATCTTCTTCATAGGCTGCTTCCATTAATAATCTTCAGTGCCTTCAAGGAAGTTTGTCAAACTAATGCAGATTTAGTGCTACCTGTAACTACATCACACTGAAGGACTTTGGAGGGTGAAATTCCTGAAAGGCAGATATAAGTAAAACTCCCTTTTTCCCCTCTCCAGCTTACTTCTGCAATTGCACTCGTGCCTGGGGATTACATCTCTGGCTCTTAATAAAGCCTGCCATTGTTTCTGTGCTGTGTCTCTGGATAGTTGGAAACTAATACTCCAAACACAATAGAAGAGCAAAAATGGACGGAATAAATGAGAACCAGTGGCCTATTTTTGACCACTGCTATCCCCCTGACAGTAGCCTCTGCAGCAGTGCCTGTGTGCTGCCCAGCATCTAATTATTTTTCAGGGACGGAGGAATTTGATGAATTATAGGATGTAACTCCCTTCCCCCCATGTACTTTAATTTTACATCTACCAGTGTATAACTGTAATTATTTCTCTGAATAAGATCTTCAGCATTTTTTTTTCTTTCCCCTCAATAGTCCCAATGTAAAGACAGATGCAACATCAATTAGGAATGACAGGAACGATTTCAGCAGACGTTTGAATCCAACACAAACATTGTGCTCTCCTCCACCTGTCTTTCAACATGACATGAAGTCATAATAATCTCTTATTTCTGGCATTTGAATAGCTTTGGAAAGAACTGCTTTTCATGCAAAAATAGGCACTGGATTTTGCAGGCAATGCTGTGGAGGTCTGAGTTTGGTGAGTCACGCTTGGCTGGGATCTTTGGTCTTTGATCCTTTAGCCTGATTCTCTTCTCTTTCCCCAGCACTTATTGCTGTTACACTTATATTGTCCCTATCAATTCTATTTAAATCAGCTTTGTATTTGAGATTAGATCCATGTGCTTTCCTATTTTGCTGCTTGAGTCTATCAAAGGCAGTAGAAAATGCAATAAGAATATAAAGAAAGACCTGTCCAAGCCGTGGATCAGCTGCTCAGAGGTGTTATGACAGCACACAAACAAGAGTTCACAAAGAATTCTTGATGCTTTTCCATCACTTTTTGCGTCTTTATATTTATTCCTACCTGAGGCAAACCCTGAAGTGTTTGACTGAGATCCAGTCAGAAGCTCCACAGCTCAATTCCTGACAGCTCAGCATTTAAGAATGCTGAAGAATGAGAAAATCAGTGTGGGGAGGGCAGCAGATAGAAGAAAACATAAAGGGATCTCTCATAAAATTAAATGGAAACATTAAGAATTGATGGCTGCTCATCCAGTCTGCAAATAAGCTATTTTTGTTTTTATATAGTGAAACTACTCAGCAGAGATAACAGCAGCCACACTCACATTATCTGTGAACTTCTGTGGTGTTCTCAAATGCTTTTTTAACTGACTTTTTCCCCCACATTGGTGCCATGGAGCCCCTCCTTCCCTCACCAGGCATCAGTCACCCCTGGGCTTTGCAGGGGCAGCTCCTGAGTGTAACAGCCCATCAATCTAAATGGAAGCTCTGTGATCTGGTCCTAAATAATGAAGAATAAGCCTTTCCCTGCAGCCAGTGAAAAATTCTAACTTGTCCCTTCTCTCATCTTTGCATGGGCGATTTATGCACCCATTAATGTAAGTGTTTTTCTGCCAGTAATATACTCAGAGCCTAATGTACCTCTGTGGAGCTCTAATCCTACCCCTATTTTTAATTATCTAGAGAAATCTCCAGATATGAATCACCCAACCCGGGGAATTTATGCAATAAAAGCTTTTGAGGCAAGAGACCTACCTCACAAGAAATGAGGTAAGTCAAAGTGTTTGCTAAAATTAAGGATGATGTGGTTCCCTTTGCTCCAGGGTATTCTCCAGGGTGCTCTACAGAAGGAAGAAGAGTTTCCATGAGCAGAAGGGGCAGACCTGAAGAAAATGGTGCTAAAAGGAGTTAAGCTCATGCAGCCCTTTAGAGGCTCCCCAAACACTGGACACAGTTTCAGGACTGGGAAGAGAAACTTGGGAAAGATCCAAGCAGACCATCAGCAGGTAAACAGGAGGGAGGAACTTGTAAGTGGGAAAAACTGCATTGTTTTCCCAGCCAAAAATGTTCCAGCCCCTGAGCCATGAGAGAAGAGCAGCTTAGCAAGAGCTGGGGTACAACCAAAGCCTTTTCTGTTAATAACATTGACTGAAATTCAACTTTTTCTCCTTGGTGTAGAACAGGGAGGAAGATGTTTACAACACTTCTCACTGCAAACTCTTTCACCAAAAACGTATCTATATATAGATATACATATACATATATAGATAGATAGATAGATAGATAGATATAAAAAACAGAATCATAGAATTCCAGAATGGTTTGGGTGGGAAGGGGCCTTAAAGCCCATCACATTCCACTCCCTGCCATGGGCAGGGACACCTCCCACTAGCCCAGGTTGCTCCAAGTCCCATCCAACCCAGCCTTGGCCACTTCCAGGGATGGGGCAGCCACAGCTTCTCTGGGCAACTGTGACAGAGCCTCATCTCCCTCACAGGGAAGAAGAGGGTATAAAGAATTTTTCTATTTTTCTAATATCCCATCTAACCCTCCTCTGTCAGTCTGAAGCCATTCCCCCTTGTCCTGTCACTAAATGCTCTTGTCAATAGTCTCCACTATATATATTTATGTACACCCCATTTTAGCTTGCAGGCTGTTTACTGAGTGATCTTTCCTTTTCTCCTTCCACACACAGCATGTCAAACATCCAGGATTTTGTCTGCTGAAACGTGCACAAATAATTTTTCACCGTTTCTCGCCCACATTTATTTATAGGTGACTATTGTACACACAGCCAAGCTTATATATAGAATGGCTAAATGTTAAAATGGAAAATGGGTTGGGTACCTCTAGAATGGAGTTTCATGTTTTTAGAACCCATTAAATTAGCATCATCCAGGATGCCATCCAAGCTATGTCTTTCCTCATAAATTTAAAAGCTGTCCTTTAATAAGTGAAAATAAACCTAAAAATAAATACAAAGATAGGTGAACTTGTATATCTTCTGTGTTTGTAAGACTTAATACTGCAATGATTTGCATACATGCTGAAGTTTAGCAGTAGCCTTACTGCAGATGATAATTATAGTCTAAGGGTCTGATCCAACTCCCACTGAATGAGTGGCAAAAATCCAACTGATTTCACAAAAGGTGAGATATATACAAAATCTGGCACAGGATAAACACAACCAAACCTCACTCAAATGAGAACCAGGAGCCCCCAGATACCTGCCAAGGAAGACACAGACATAATTAATGTCAGGACATCAATGAAGTCTTTGATATAACTTCATAATTCAGATTTTTGAAAATTAGCCCTGTATCAGCAGGAACCATCCTTAAAGGTTCCTGTCAAAGAGAGAATTTTTAAGCACAGCCTGACATTAAAATCTTATCAACTCACTTGAAATTAAGTCAATGAAAAATTAAAGCTAATTTCTAATAAGCTTATCTTACATTCATAGACTAAAGGGCACTTGTCGAATCCAGAGAGTAAGCACACCTTTTCACATGGAAAAGATTCCCACATTAGAAAGGCAGAGGCCAGAAGAGAGGCTAAAATGCACCATTTTAGACTGACTCTGGAAATTTCTAGTTTTCCTGTCTGTTTAAAGCTAATGTAAGGATACAGAATAATCACAGAAATAAATTATTAATTTAAAAATCTGGGATAAGACTGCCAAAAGTGATAAATGCAAAATATGGTGTAGATAATGGGATTAGACATCTAGAAAATGCACGTTTAATAGGAACTTACTATTGCCCCATCCTGATATTTTAGGCTCTGTGTTACAAACCAATGGTATGAAACAGTCTGATGGAAAAAAAAAAAAAAAAGCCAACCCACGACACTGTGAATTCTAAAATACTGTGGATCTTCAGCTAAAAACCTGGAGGTGCATGAAACAAGCCCTAGATTCTTTTTAAATATGCATGGAAAAGTCAGCTCCCAATTATATCAACATGCTCGTGGGGTTGATCTATTACTGACAAGTGAATTATTTGGGTTTCAGCTGAGGACAGGATCTGGCCCTAAAATTATAAATGGGATAGTGCTACAATGGAAGAAAAGCCCTATTAATACAAACAAAATGCATTTTATGGAAAGGTTGGTTGGTTTTTTTATTATTTCAAAGGTTTTTCACCTTCTTGCAAAGAACTCCGAGAAAGTGAAGTTAAAAATACCTTAGAGCTCCCCGTCAAAGTGGCCACTGTTTCTTTAAAATTCAAAAAGGCCTTCCCTTGAGTAACAGGCTTATCAGTTTTCCTGAATTAATGTGTCCACAAGAGGGAAGAAACATGTTTCTGTGTTTGAGTGACAGTGCAGATGTCACTGGCAGCCTGCAAATGCTCACAGCCACATCCTCCCTCAGAGCTCACCTGACCTGTGACCAGTGACACTGGTGACCCCATTAACTCCCTCACACCACCACACGTGGAAATCCTACAACTCCAGACTCCCACAACTACTGGGCTGCAGACCTGGACACGATAAGAGACAATTAGAGTTTATGTTGCTGGCAATGTATGGAAGTTATCGAGGTTGTAAAGGACAGGGAAATATGTATTTTGATTTCCTGGATGTAACAGCAAAGGGGGAGGCTGCTCCTATGAGACAGGAATGAAGCCTGAAGGTGAAAAGCACCAAGGCAATAACAAGATGTTTGTTCCTCAGCACAGATCATTTCCATACCTGTGTTTGCCATCCTGATTAATTAAGGAAAATCTATGAGGGCTTCTTTTATAATTAACTATGGGATGCACCCTTTTATGTTTTCCATCTCACAGCAGCACTCTGTTTTCCCCACACATCTTTGGGATGTTAAAATAAACTGAATAAACTTTGGCTTTGCCTATTGAGAGAAGCCTCTGATTAACCAGCTCAGTGGATAACTGAGATAGCATCTGCAAAACCAGAGCGCCAGACAAAAAGGGAGAGGCAGAACAAGCTGCAGATAAGACAGCATTTCAGATTAAAGGAATTCAGATAAACAGGATTTTAACTGACCTTAACATTTAGAGGCAGGAACACGTCCCCCTGCAGATCACTTGTTATTTAATCCCCCTGTAACAGCTGAAAGGTTACAAAAGACACACTTGCCCCAATTAACCTGAAGACTCATCAGAGGGAGGAGCAGAGCTCGGTGTGAAGAGCAGCCAGGCCTGTGGCTTTCCTTCTGTAAGCTGTCTGGGAGCAGGATGGCTGCCTGGGAAGAGGATGGACCCGGGTCTTGGAGGTAGGACGAGCACCGGCTGGGTCTGGCCTCCCAGAGAGCCCTCACCTGCCTCAGGTCAAGCACAAAGGAAACACCTCCAGAAATTAAAAGGCAGGCCAGCAGCCATGACTAAGGTAATTACTGAGGTTTGTACTGAGTGAGCCAGCTGAAGGCTACGTGATTTTAACCAGCTGGTACCTGAGGAAGCTGTTTCTGGCACAAAACACACTGCCAGCAGCCCCCCTGAGGAGGGAGGACCAGCCCGAGGGGGTTTGCAGCTCATCCTGCAAACCCCACATGGCTTGGCTGGAGCTGTCACCTCCAGGGCCACCAGCATTGCACCCACCACAGGAACTTTGTCATCCACGTCCTCCCTGCTCACCCCACAGGGCCACCAGGGCAGCTGGTCCTTTTCTGTCCAGCTTCAGGTTATTTATTAATAATTAGAGGAGACTAATTGATATTTATGACCTTAACATTGTCACTGAGCACCCAGGAGAGGAGGCTGCACCTGGGAAAGATGAGACTGCTGCCTGCTTCTCCAGGACCTGTTTGCTTGCAAAGGGCTTCCAGGAGCTGCTCCACCACAGGGCATTTCTGTGCTTCCATTCCCTCCACGGATTCCGTGTGTGCAGGATCCCTAATTAACCAAATGCAATTAGCAGCCAAGCACTCCAACTTCAAGCATTTTCGTTCTAACCTAAATGTACACAACATAACACCTCTTCCACAAATGACTGGTATGTTGGGAGCTCTGAGGTACCTGTGCACACACACACAGAGCTGCAAGCACAGCAGTGTCTGTGTATAAAATGCACGGCAGAGCAGGAGCCAGAGACCCTTATTAATCCTTAGAAAACAGTCTGATCAGTCAAGACTTGATCCTTTGAGGGCTACACTTTTCCTTTTTGAATCAGCAGTAGATATGATCATCTCTCCTTTGCATTTCCAGGGTACTATTTGTACAGGTGAGGTTATGTGGATGCAGTGCTGGTACAAGCTGGAGAACTCCATCCAGTGCAAGGCTGTGCCCTTGGTGTTACTGCATCCCACATTTCCTTCATGTGGAGGGAACTCACCTCTGCATCAGGTCACAGATCTGATTTTAGCCAACATTTGAACAAGTTTCACTTTGCACCACATGAGAGCCTTTTTCCAATGTGTTTTTTGACTTTTAAGCACAAATGTCCTGCTCGTTCTGCTTCCTCTGAAGGCATTTGTGATTCCACGTGCCTGTGTGCTTGGCTGAGTAATTTTCAGCAATAGCACCAGAGTTCAATCATCTCTAGATCTGATCTAACTCCTGCCTTTGGCTGCACACATGTAATTCCCTATGGAACTCAGTGGAAAGGGAATATGCACGTCTCGGAGCAGCCTGTTGCCAGTGTGCTTATTTATGCATCCAGCTGCCTTGCACAGCTTTGTGATCTCCTGGCTGATATGTGGGAATCTCTTCATCATCTTCCCATCTGCCAGGTACACTCAGCTCCTGAAAATTACCTTCCCCAGCTGGTACCCACAGAAGGTCACTGTCCTCAATAAGAGTCTTGATGGGTGGCAGTCATGACATCATAAAAGGATGGCAGACTGCTATTAACTTACATTGTGTGCTCCTCTTGACAGGCCTCCTTCCTTCCTCTCCCAGTCCTCCTCCATTCCCTTACCATCCATCAGTCCCTGAAGGTTTATATGAGGAACATCTTGAAACCTCTTTAAAGAAAATGGGTTCAATCTTCCCCTTGATCTCTACATAAAACACCGACATCAAGAGGGAGTCCCACGTCTGGGATGAACACACAGAATATGCTGGTTTCAGATGAAGTTTTGTGGCTATTAGGATCAGAAAGCCACGTGAATTCTGTGTCTGGTGTGAGTGGGCAGGAAAACCTTCAGATGTTCCATGATCCTGAACTTTTCTGATCTTTTTCAGGCCATGCCTAATTAGTACCAAATCCAGAATGCAAAAATTTCAGCCTGAATTATTTATCACCTCATATTTATAAAATGCACTGCAATACACATCATGGCCCAGTTCACAACAACTGCAGATAAGATTAATCTTTCACTGATGCCACACTCCTTAATATGAAAATATAATTATCTAGCTGAAGAGTTTCTTAAATTACATACTTTCAAACTAGTATGAGCAGAATGTATCCTTGTGTCTGGTGCTAAGCCAAGTGGAAAAAACATTGGAAGGAGAATTGACAAAACACATGTTGGCTCTGTCTATCAACATTTCCACCTTACACGGCCCTGTCAACGTCTCAACTCCAACTTGGTCTTGGATATGAACATAATATTTTCCTCCCTGAAATGTGATCCTGAAGAAGGAGTTCCAGAACTGCAGGGGCACGTTGAAGGATAAAGTGCTTAGGCTGCAGCTAATCCCCTGCAAGGTAATACACATTTATCTTGCCCAATATGGAAATTAAAAGAAGAAGGACATCAGAAATTATTTTTACCTTTACTTAGAGTAATTAGTATCTGCAGGTGAAGTTCATTTACAGATGTGCATGGGAGTAAGCACAAAGTATTTGTTGCAAATGCCTTCGAGAAAAAGCCACCCTTTCAGTCTGCACAGCCTGCAAAGTTCATTTCCTGCAGTTTCCTCTGGAATGCTACATCCAGAAGGATGTGTAATAAACTTTAAGAATAAGTGTGTATAAATATCTCTCTTCAATTTATTGTACTTCTAAAAACCATTTTCTCCCTTGAAGAAACTCACAATGGCTACAGGAAAAGCCCACCAGCTGTTTCTCTGCTGATCATCAATAATGCACAGGAGAGTTGTAAAGCCTGATAGATGGATACATTGATGGCAAAGAGAGATGAATGCACTCTAGCCAGCGAGGAAGGCAAGGGGATGGAGGAGGGGATACTAGTGAGATTTTAAAATGTATTTTCTTGGAGGAAAAATGCCCTTTTCAACGTAGGCCCAGTATCCTTAAAAAGTAGCCTTGTTGTAAGCAATGTGCAGAACGTCCCATTTTTACAATTTTATTTACTTCTTAAAAGATTATTTCCATTGTATGTTCTGGGCATAATTTCACTGCTTTTGCTTCATGCTGCTGGGAGCTGAGTGTGTGTCCTCTCCACCAGAAATAGAAGGCATGCATTGCTTTGAGGCATAAACGAAGGGGAAAGGTGACAGGATCCCAAACCCTGGCTGCCTGAGCAGCCTGCCTTGCTCCACACATTCCTTCAGCTTGGTAGTTGTTTGAAAAACAATTAAATTTTCCAAATGACTCGCTGTTAATATAAATGCAATTTGACTGTCACTGCCACTGGTGGTTCTGCAGTTATGGGCAAGAACAGAACTTTATCTCCCCCCAGGGCCTCGACAGAGAGCGGAGGGACATTAACCAGCATTTTAGGCAGCTAAGTGTGAAATACTGGTTGGGTCAATAACTTGCCCCCCACTGCTGTTGTGTCAGCTGTCAAGGGCTGGCAAAGAGACCATCAGTGTGGAGTCAAGTGCAGGTCTAATTGCACTGAGATCTCCAGCCTGGACTCTCCGACTTCACGGAATTTTCCTCTCTGCCACTGTGTCACCACGAGAGCTCTGTCACAGCAGCACTGATCTGCTCCCTGTAACTGCCCTTCTGTGTGACAAGAAGCATAGGAAAATGGGGAAAAACCTGAGTTTTGTAGGATGGAGCAGCTGTATCGACTCTCAGCATTCAGAAAAGCCCCATCTGCATCCCAGGTATGACGTTCCCGGGATCTGCCGGCCCACAGCTGCACCCCCGTGGAAAGGGCTGTTCAAGGAGAAAAACTCTGCAGGATTTCCAGCTGATCTGCATTCCTCCTGAGGATGCTTTTCCAGAAGGCTAACATCTGGCTCCAGGTTTGGAGCCATCTTCAACTCATCTGAATACAAATTTAATGAATGCCAATTATCGTCACCATCACCAGTGATTCAAATATGGGCGAGTTCAGCTGATCTTGTCTCAATCTATTATTTAAAAGGCTGCAGTCACAAGTCCAGTGCTATAAACGATGCAACAGCAAAGCGAAACAACTCAACAAAACCCCCAAAATCAACAAACCCCCAAGGTTTACCAAGGTAATTCTTAATTTTACCTGTCCAGCCTGCGAGGCAGCAGCAGTACCCAGTGACAGGGTCACACCCATCGGCGTGGTTACAGTCACAACGCTCGCTGCAATTAAGACCATATGTTCCATCCTTCAAAAATATAAATAAAAAAAGCCTCTCAGTAATCAGTTTTTTGTTCTGAAATGTGCAAAAGCATCTATCATGTCCCTCTTAATGCTGAGTCGCATCTTTTAAATTAACATACAGAGAAGATAGAAACTCAGTGCCTAATGTTTCTATACAGAACCAAATGAAGAATCACTTTAAAAAATGATGCTCAAGAAAATGCAGATAACACAGCAACAGCTCTGATAAAATATAATGCAAAGTATAATACATCCACTCAGCTGCTAGAACCCCAATTTGTTATTTACACATGATTTCCTTCAGACATTGCCAGGCAAAATGAGATGCTGCCCTACTCTGTGTTCAGCAGGGCTGTGGTTTAAAGAGTGTGCAAGAGCACCCCCGTGGTACTCCCAGGGCAGGGCTGGGCACAGAACTGCCCCAGTGGTACTCACAGGGCAGGGCTGCTCACAGAACTCCCCCTGCCACCCCGGGGAGCAGAGGCAGAAGCCGTCTGCTGGCCTGCAGGCAGCTCCGTTGGTGCAGGAACACGTCTGGTTACAGTTCAGACCCCAACTTCCACTTGAACATGGAATAGAGCAATCCACTCCTTGCCACCCTAAAGAAACAGGAGAGACAAAGAGCATTTGGGATGTTTTCATGAAAAAAGTGAGGTAGAGACAGCAAGAAAGGCAGCAGCTGCTCTGTGATTCTAGGACTGGTTTGTTAGTGTAAATTAAGACTGTTTTGGTGTCAAAGATTGACCCTTTTATTATGACCTCCCAGCTTCATCTCCCAGCACCTGTACATGCAGAGGGGGATGGATGAAGGTGTCACTGTGTTGGCTCTTACCAGTTTAAGGTCTCTGGTGCCTTTCTGGGAACTGCTGGGGCAGCACAAGAGAGGCTGTGCTGCCTGTCAGGCTGCAGACCTGCTGACCCCTGGGGATGCAAGAAACTTGCCATTTGATGCTGCCTGTTTCTTGCCTCCTATTATATCTTTTTTTTTTTGACAATGCTATTTAATATAAAGCAGCTATTACACCTAAAAAAAGACCAAGGCCATCATTTCTAGCCATTAAGGCTCAAATCTTAACTACCAGCCACACAATGACTTTCATTACACTGCAGCTGTATGTAATGGAGTTGAGCAGTAACTCATGGTTTATAATCCCTCATTAAATGGGGTTCTACAGTGATCCATTAATTCATGTTTGAAATGCCAGATTTTATCGTTATTTGCCTCACTTCTGGTTTAGGGCTTATGTGTGTCAGACGGGTATAGCTCATGTTGGGATTCTGGGGGAACATAAGAGACACTGCTGTGGAGCAGTGCAAGATTTCTCAGGGGATTGTTGGATGGATACATGGGTTATGCTCACCACCAAGCACATGGGGGAATTATGGACACATGGGGGAAGAAAGGATGTCAGTCTTGCAGAGAGACTCTGGAGCAGGTAAGACTTCTTGATTCCCCAGATAAAAGACCCCTTGCAGGCTCAGGTGACAGAGGACACCTGCACATGGCTGGGGTGTCCCAGTGTCAGGGCACAGGGAGGATTGGCAGCTGAGGGTGGCAGCAAGGGCAGAGAGCCAGGGCCCACCCCACAGTCCCAGCATGGGGCTGGCAGCTGAGGTCAGCCAGGAGCCCAGATCAGCAGGACTGGGGCCAGCCCAAGGTTGAGATGGGCAGGCAGTCTGCAGGTCAGGCCAGGTCTGGTGAGGATAAACATGGCCAGGCACAGAACAGAGCAATGGGATGGAGGAAAGACAGGCAGGAAGCTGCCTCTGCCCCTGTGCCCAGTGTGCCACTCCAGGCAGGGAGGGAGAACAGGGGCTTTGCAATCCTGGAGAAACAAGGCAGCAAAGGGATAAAGAAAACCATCCCAATGATCTGGGCATTGCTTTGCATTTCCTCTGGAGAGGAGCTGTGGCTCTGCCAACACACTTAGTTCTGTGACCTGTTCCTGCAGCAGAGCAGGGAAGTCTGGCCCCTGCTCAAGGCAGAAACAAAACATCCAGTCAAGCCCCTGTTGAGCTTGGATACTTGGGCAGACAAGAAAATAGTGGGGTTACTGACTGCACAGCTGTGCCACTTCAAAAGGGGAGAAGCACTGATGCCAAATTGCCCACAATGGCTAAATCCTAATTTTGTTTACCTTCTTTGCAGTAGCACAGCCCGTCCACAGGGGAACAGGCACCGTCGTTCTTGCAGTTACAAACTGAGGAGCAATTGGTTCCGTAGGTTCCTGCCATGCAGGTAATGGTGCAGTCCTCTCCCTGCAAACCCAAAAAAACCCAGTCAGCTCAAGAAATCGGGATTGCAGGAAATTCCCATCTCGGCACAGGGAGCCTTTCTCTCTCCACACAGAGAGCAGAGAGTTGTGAGTTGATTGCTGAGTCTTCAGCACTTGAGCAGTCACTGCTGCTTCCCCTGATTATGATGCAATTAGTGCTTTGATTGACTTGGAGGAAAGGGACAAGTTTCTGGCATTCGTTCAGCGGGAGGTGGGGAAGTTACAAAAACAAACCTCCTAGAACAGATGTTAGATCATTAAGCAAAACATCACTTACGAAACACTAATCACAAAATATACAGTCTGAAACCGTGCAAAGATTGCTCTGCTTTTCTGGGGAAATATATTCCAAGAACAGGGCTGTTAAAAAGCTAAAGGATCTCGTGCATGCTCATCTTGCACAGATTGGCAGAGAGGAAAACGACATGGCAGGTGCATCAGAGCTTTTTGATGCATAGCTGGTACCTGCACTTGTTTTCAATTAATTTGCATGAGATTGGGACTTTAGGAAGAAGGTTGAACAGGAGGGATGTGTATGTCAGAGAGAGGAGGCACACAGCAGAACACATGGGCCCTGTCCTGTCTCTGCTCCAGGTGTGGGGAAAGGGAGGGAAAGGAGAGGAAATACATTTTACAGAAATATAGCATATTTCAGCACTACATTCTGGTAACACTGTATGCACTGATCAGCTTGTGTGGTTGAGAGACATAATTCTTACCAATACTGTTCATCTGATACAACAAGGGAATTAAAATATGAGCACAATAAGGTTTAAAGGAATTGTAGTTTAACCTCACTAACTGAGGTTTAAGCCTTAATGAACTTACTAAGTGCCATGGTTGGGCCTACACACATTAGCATATACAAGGTATTTTTGATTCTTTGTGTAGTCCTGCCTTTCATATCACAAACTAGCTCCTAAATTTACTACTTCAGTGAGTCACTCTTTAATGACTTAGTTCTATGTCAGAGAAAGAGAACCTACTCCAGGTTAAAAAGCACCTACATTGCACGGTGTGACCTATACCATAGCTCAGGGGAAAAGACATTGGTCAAAATGTGGTTTTGCAGGTGAGAGGCTTTGCTGTTTGACAGGAAGATCCATTTATCAGGAGATAAATGCACACCACGTCAGGTTCCCTGTGTCGTGGCAAGTTACCTCCAGGAGCCTGTACATCACACATCAGACACTGAGACAGCAAAAGGGAATATGGACAGATTTCTGAGCACCATAAACCCCCCTATGTTTTCTACAGCAGTTCTGCCTCACACCACAGTGACTCATCCTATTTTCTACAAAAAACTTTGGGTTTGGGGGAAGCAAAGGAAACGGTTAAATATGTGCTGCTCACAAGCAAATCCTGCAAGCCCCTGACTTTTGAGCGAAGGCAGCGTTTGTAAAAGATGCTATCTTTGACCTTGGTGGAGTAAAACAAGCTCCCCTGAAAAGGCCTGGCAGGAAAAGATGCTGCCTCGACAGCCAGCGAATCCAAAGCACGCTGCCCCTCATTACCCTGCCAGCATGCCCATGGAATGAGCTCCAGGAAGCCTGGCTGGCAGAGGGGCACTCAGCCTCCACGCCTAATCAATCCTCTGCCTTTCTCCTGTGTGTGACAATTAGACAGCCAATTAGTGCCACTTAGGGACCCAGACCATGTGTGAACGAAACTCCCAACTCATTCCACGTCCGACACAGGGCTGCTGGTACTGCCAATAATTTCTGTGACAACTGACCTTATCTGGATTTGAACTAGTGATCCAGAAGGAGAAGAAAATTCCTTTGAAAAGGAAAGTGGAGCAGAGTGATGCGGAGCTAAAATATCCCCTTGGGAAGCAGATTAACCAACCAGAGCTCACAGGCTCACCAAGACTGGAAAAGACCTTCAAGATCACCGAGTCCAACCATCAATCACCCCTAAACCGTGTCCCCAAGTGCCACATCCAGATGCCTCTAAAACACCACCTGGGCCAGGGGTGGAGGCAGCAGGTGGAAATCCACCTGCTGGATTTCCATTCCTCAGCTGATGTTCTGTGACTGCAGAGCAGCTCCTTTGGGGGTCAGTTCTTCCTGGCCCAGGGCCCAACGGGGGTGGATTCTGCGGTTTTCCATAGTCAAACACACTTTGGGAATCCCAAAGCAAAGGGATATAACTCCCTGAAAGGAGGTTGCAGTGAGGTGAGTGACAGGACAATAAGGTGAGGAAGTGGCCTCAAGTTGCACCAGGGGAGGTTTAGATTAGATATTAGGAACAATTTCTTCACAGAAAGAGGTGGAACAGGCTGCCCAGGGCAGTGGTGGAGTCACCATCCTTGGAAGTCTTCAAAAAACATGTGGATGTGGCACTTGTGGACATGGTTTAGTGGTCAACACAGTGGTGGTGCTGGGCTGACAGCTGGACTTGGTGGCCTTAGAGGTCTTTTCCAACTTTAAAGATGATTCTGTGATTCTTACAAGCTGAACATCAGGCTGTTCCATCTTTATTCACCACGGCTTTGAGTTCTGGCATTTACTTTAATGTGCTTTATTTTATGGACTAACAGAGGCTGGGCATTCTGGCTGCCCACCACCTACACACTTACTTTGCAAACAAACCTAAACTGAAAAAAAATACCTGGCTTAATGAGATTTCTATCCCCAGGTTTGACAAGCGAGACCTTCAGAGCTCTCTGAGTGACAACTGCCAAATACACTTAACTTCTTAATTACATAAGAGGAAAATGCACTTGAACTATAGCACTGGCTCTAAGATTTTATTAATTATAAATGCACACCCTGTTATTAACATTTTGAACTTGATTTGGGAGAATGACCTCGGAAATTAAATGCATTCAGGTACTGTTAAAGATATGTAAATTCTCCCTCCCTCTCACCACCTGCCCAAGTGGATAATGCTGCAGTACAAGTCTATCCAGCTGTTAATGAGTTATATATTCTAATAAACTGATTTCAAATGTGCTGTATTGAATCTTCACTCTTGCAATATGGCACTTTATATTTCTATCCTATTTAGTAAAATTAATCAACAGCTGTGCTCCTTATGTTGATTATTCTCTTTTTTTCTATTAAGATCGGGAGGTTAATGAGGACAGTAAATGCCTGGATGTGGTATCCCTGCTAGGAAGGAGTAGCTAATTCAATCAAACATATACCCCTGAAAATGCTAAAGTTGTGTTAAGAAACTGAGCTATAAATAACTTGATATTTTACATCTCTATTATCCAAGTCAGAATGACCCATATGGACATCACAAACTTTCCAAAGCGCTTCATTTTCTTCACCATTTTCACTTAGAAGGCCCAGCCAATCAAAACTTCCCCCTGACATCTATCCAATGTATTATTTCTAATTTTAGGGGTCAAATCTAACATAAATGATGGAAAACAACTGGATGTGGGGTCAGGGCCAGCTCTGGGAAATGCCCTGCTGGGTGTGGAGCAGCTCATTCCTGCCCCCTGCTCTGCATCACACACCTTCCAGTGTGGGAGGGGCCACCAAGGATGGGGTGTCCCACAAATCCACAGCTGCTCAGTGAGCCTCCTTCTGTTTGAAATCCAGACCTGAGGGGAACACCTCAATCCTGTGACCCTAAAGGTGACCAAAAAGTGCCCTTTAAATCAGAATGAATGGTGGCAGGGATGTAAACAGCCCCACCTGTGACATTCCATGCCTGCAAGTACTTCAGAAACACTCCCTGTTGCTGTTACTCACAGCCCTTCCCAGCACCCCGAGAGGTTTGGGCAGCCAGTCCTTGTGTTATGGTTAATTCTCCCCTATGGATTGTGGGTGAGGTCCAAGGAACCAAACCCCATTAATAACTCAGCTGCCAGCTCACATCCATCAGCATCAAATATTAATAGACTCCGAGGGCCAGCGCATTCATCTTTCCCAATGGCAGTCAATAATATGTCTTGTTTCTGTTCAGGGAGAGAGGGGAAGATTTTCTTCCACCAAAATTATTATTGTTCAATATTAGTAGAGCTTAAAGACACAGTGCTGCCTTAGGTGTTTGCTGTGTTAACAAGCTCTGGCCGCTCCAGAAAGTGTTTTCCCTGGATTAATGTTGCCCTAACAGATTACATTTCTTGTTTCTGTTTAAAGTACATTCCTGCTGTAAACAACGACCAACTCCCTTTAAAATCCTTTTCTGGTGATCAATACACAGACTTGTATTTATTCCTGTACATTTTGGATCAGGCCTTTCAATCTCTGAAATGCATTTTTTCAAAGGGGGAAAAAAAAGCACTGCAGACCAATAGGGGAGTTAATAACCCAGCAATGGTCAACAACACCCAGCAAAGTCTGCACCCATACCTGGTCTATCTATCTCAAAGTCTGACTATTTAAGGATGTGAAATTAAGGATTTCAGAAGCAGCTACAATCTACAGGAATACAATTCCCTTGGAGGGCTAAACCCTGGTTCCACTGAACTCAGTGGCAAAACAGAAAATCAATTTTTCAAGGCTTCCGCAATGCAGAAGAGTAACAGGATGTTATTGAACTTGGCCTCAAGTTTGCATGACAAAGACCTGTGTGACAGGTTTGCTCTTGAGGTTTAATCTGTCAAGGTGTTGAAAATCCTCCACTCCTGCAGATTACTGGGGGTGGGACCGACAGCACTGAAAGGCAAAATACTGGAACCTCTGGTAGCCTGCAATGGGACTCCAGCTAATGGGAGATTTTTAGCAGTGTGTGATTCCCTCCCTGCCCCTCCCTGTGTGTCTGGGCAGGTGAATTAGAGGTGCAGCCCCTGGCACAGCCACGCTCAGTGCTCGGCGCTGAAGGGGAAGAAGGGCACGGTGCAGTGCCTTCTGTGTGTAACAATACACAGAGCAGAGACACCAAAGGCTGGGGCTGTTTGTGCCTGATGCCTGCGAGCCCAGATAAGCTGCTCAGCATGGATTTAGCACCTGAGAGCGTCTATTCCTATGTACACACGTTCCGTGGGACGCCGGCGTGCCGGGACACGGTGCCTGAGCACCGATGCAGATCACAGACACCCCTCTGTATATTTACTGATGTAATTGTGACATTTACAATTAACCCAGAGTGGTTCTCCACAAACATTCCCTCAAGGTAAACATATGGTATCCGGCAACACAAACTGTCAGAGCAAACTAATTTCCTTAATGGTGTTCAGTGGCAATGACTCTGCTCTGCAGCAGCTTCAGCAGCAGCGGGAAATTCTGTACTTGCACCGGGCTTGTCCTCCACCCTGGGCTCAAACCATTTATTCATGACCTTACTACACAGCATCTTTAGTTCCCCAGACATAATGATGTCCTCTGGCAGAATTCCTTTCCCCTCTGGGTGTTACTAATTACTCCCTGCAGAGGTTATTATTGGTGCTAATGATAAAATGCAGTAAAAGGTTGGAGAAGGTTCCTGTGGCTGTTCCGTGGGCAGGTGATCACTGAGCACTGACAAATGCTCCTTTACATGTAACATGATGTGATGGAGCTCTGCTGGAGTTTGATATACATCTAAAATTACCTTATGCAGACTCCTTTTCCCTTTGGCCTTTTCATGGGAAAGATGGGGTAAGGTGGAAGGGATGGGAAAGAGTTTTCTTATACTTCAAAAGTGACTTCAGAGCTCATGACTCAGCCAAAGACACAACCACTGGCAGCCTGAATGCCAAAGTCTTTCATGAAATCATAAACCCCTCTAAGGGCCATCTGCAAAGCTGCACCTCATGCTCTGGGCACACTGAAAAACATGGACATGCCATAGTGACCAAGCACGGATACCTTTGGGAATGAGCAGAACTTCTCTCTTTGCTTCCTATAACCTTACAAGGATTTACAAGCCTTTAAAAATGGATGTCAGCACCTTATTTCACCTCTGAATTTGTGCTAATATGCTAATTCATACAGTAAGTTTCACAGTAAATGCCAAGTTTCAAAAAATTATTACAAGTACTAATCCTTAAATTCAGTATTTGATCAAAAATATTCAGCAAAACACGCACAAACAAAATGGAAACTTCATTTGTTATAAAGAAAGTAGTAAGTAAAAATGTTATAATGTCAGTTTTAAGCACTTACATTATTAAATACGATTTGATTTAATTTTAATGGTTTAAGTTTTTGTTTTGAAAAGCAAAGCTGGGAGCAATGGCTGTGAGAGGAGTAAAAGTCACCACAAAGTAACTGTGGTTTGTTATTTTCCAAATTGTCTGTACAAAATCTGGTTGAACTTTGTGGGTTCCTATTTTATGAACCCAAACATATTTTCTGTGGCCTGTTACAGGCTCTTACTGGTGTAACACATGTTACTCCTTCAGTAAGGCCACAGAAGAACCAGGACCAGGTTCTCCCACTGGGAATCCACTGGGAATTCACCCTCTGAAGCAGGGGGTGCACAGAATCTCACCCCTCTCCTGCCCTCCAGCATCTGAACTCCAACATGCTCCATAAAGCCAAAAGGAACAGTGCTCTGGCACAATAAAACTGATGAATAAAAGCTGCAAATTTAAGCTTTGGGAGGTTTTTTTTCCCTTCCATGAAATCAAGTGAAAACAAACACAAATAAAACCTTCATTACAAAAATTGGATTTTGCATACTAAAAGTCAGCAAACTTGAGCTGGATTTCTCTGAGCACCATAATCCCCCTCACCACCAGGGAACAGTTTTCTAGTTTGCACTAAAAATATGCCCAATACCAATCAGTTATCTGCAATTAAAAAAATCCATTCCTACCGTTCAAGTCACCTAAATATGGGCATTAAAAGAAAGAAAGAGAATTCAATAAAGAAAGCAGGCAAGAGATCTCACCCTCCCTCTTGCTTCCTGTAAATCAGTGCAGGACTCTTGCTGGCAAAAACATCTCAAACTGACTTTACAGCACTTGAATATCTGCCTGGTTTAGTATTTAGGCTTAACTGCAGAGCCCTTTAGTGTCAGCAAGGCAATGAATACAGCATCATATAATTAAATGTATTCAGAAGGAAAGTAGTGTGGAGAGCAAAAGAGATGATCATCAACCTCTGAACGAGATTTTTTTTATACAGTCAGCACTTTTCACCTAATAAAATACCAGAAAACACATTTATCCAGGAGGAACCTCTCCAAAAATAGGGGATTGGATTTAGACTGGGTAAAACAGGCAGATCATCAGGGCAGGTCAATCATCTCTGTACCAGAGGGATTGCTAATGTCCAGTATGGGGCCAGCTGCATAACCAAGTCCTGCCTAGTTAAAGCAATTTAAACCTGGAATAGGGCCACTGCAGATTTACACAGGTGGGGCAGGGAACAAACCCTCAGAATATTTTAAACTTAACCCTGGGAAAGCTGTAAAGACTCATACATCTGTGGGGCTCACTGCTGTCACTACAGTCAACTTTGATCAGCTGCTTTTCTAAAATTCTCCAAAACCCATGACCAGATCACAATTAAATGTCCCACAAAGTCAAACAGCTGAGGCATCATGTGCATTATTTCAAGTTAGTGGGAAGTATTTACATCCCTGAGCAGTATATCCCTGCATGAACTCTTCAAGATGTACCTGAACAAGCAACTTGTGCCCCAAGTGGGGGACAGAAGCTGGCTAAGCATGGCAAAATACTGGACACAGTCCTTGAATGCCAGTGGTAAAGAAATAAAAAAAAAAGCTGTTTTCTTCTGCTTTTTAAAATGGAGTCATCTGAGTCGGGGTTACCACTGGGGCAAAGGAAAGATTTTAACAGACTGTGTGAGGTTCCATCATTTTCTTTCCCACATTTGGGCAGCACAGATCAGTGACTAAGAGCAGCCTGAGCCATCTGGAAACACAAGTCAGCATTTCAGGGTGCTTCAGACCATTGTGGGAACTGTGACAATTCTGCCCCAGCTATTTTATGGAAGCACCTTTGCCTGGAAATGAGAGATGGTTTCTGCTCTGTCCACACAGCCTGAGTGGCACAGTCCCAGATCCACCTTGGAGAACAACTGTAGCCTCCTGACTCTTTTGCAATAATAAATGTGGGCTCTGGCTGTCAAGTCTGAACAGTTCTGCAAAAAGGACAGTAGCTAAAACAGGAAATAAAAGGTATCATTTATTCCTTCGGCCTCTATGACATCCTCTGGCAAGAAGATCCACAGTTTAATTATAAATACAAAGGAGAAAAAAACCATCTTTATCTACTTGCTTCAAACCCACTGCCTGATTTTTAATTGGGAAACTTCCTACACTGTGATAACCAGCAGGCAAACCTTCCTTCTTCCCCTTCCCCTGTGGAGTGAGAGACCTCTCACATACCTACCCTTGGTGACCCCTTTTCTAAGCAAAACCATCCCACTCTCTTATTCTCATTTTATGGGGCCATTTCACAATTTAATTACGCATTCCGTGAAAAGCACTCTCTTTGTCTTCAAACCTGCTGTGCAATCATTTAATTGGCTGCCCCCTGTTCCTGTGTTATTAGAAATAGTAAATAACCATTCCTTGTCCATGTTCCCTGCACCATCCCCACTTCCCCAGATCTCTATCGGATCCTCCTCTGCCATCTGCTTTCGGAGCCGAGTTCCACCTTATCAAGTGACTCTCTATAGAAGCCATTCCATATAAAAGATGATCCTTGTCACTCCTTCCATTCTCTCCTTTGTAAGCAGAAATCAGGCAAGCTGTGTGCAATAATTTGAGATTTGGATATATTATGGATTTACACAATACCACAAAAATGGGTTTTCCATCCTGTTTTATTCTCTCCCTGATCGTTGTAACTATTCTATCAGGCACTCCAGATTCATTTGGGTTTTTCAGACTCATTGAGGGTTTGAGTCTTTCAGAAAACTCCACACAGTGATTGCCTGATCTCCTTCCCTGAATGGCAGGAATTAAATTAGAACTCACCTTTTGTGTATTTACCTACCAATATTTTCCCATAGTTTATTACTCTTCATTTTTAAACACTGAATTTCAACACACCCATTCATTCAGCAACAGGAACCTTTCCCCAGATTTGCTGCTATCCTGACAATCCCCACAGTTTTGCATTATTTGCAATCTTTCTGTTAGAATTCTCCCACAGCAGTGCTGTACAATTGAGGAGAATGTCCAAGCACAGTCTCAAATCAGTCCAGCAGACCACACTTTGACTCTTGCTCCCACAGACCATGGATTGAGTCCAGGAGGAGCTACATGTGCTGGACACAGCAGGAATCAAGGATCAAAGCCAAAAAAAAAAGGTATCTAAAAAAGAAAATATGTCAACTTTATCAACTTTAAGCTAATGGGCTTTGTGATGCACCCTCTGAAAAGCTGGTAAATAACCTGGCAGGCACACACAGGCAGACAAGAGACATCCCCTTCAATCTCTCTCAGATATTCCTAAATCCAAAACTCCAACGGCCAAGACGTTCAAGATTTGGTGACATTTCAGCTGCTCTTTGGCCTAAGGAAACAAAAGCAGGATTTTCCATTTCCACATGTCTGATTGTAAAGGATGAAGTATTTCCCATTGACAGTATAGTTGCACAGGAACTAAAATGCAAAACTAACCTGTGACTTCATCCTATCCTTAGGTGGTTTTAATGAAGTCAGTTTGCAGTTTGAACTACCAGGAGAGCCAGGTACCAACACTTTAATGCATGGACCCACAGACAGTGTGGATAAAGACACACATTTTGAAGCCTAATAGATGAAAGGAGACACTGCTATTGGCAAGCAGTTTATTCCTCTGCAAAATTCAGATCAAATAACTCAGTCTGAACAGAATATTGAGCTCCACTGGTTCTGAATGAGGCTCCAGGAACGGAAATGCAATTTGACACAGCCACATTGCCAATTAAGGATAAAACACATGAAATATGTCAACCAGCAACAAAGGCAGAGGCTTTCAGGCTTTCTGTACCAAGTTGGTTCCTTTGGACCCACTTACGAAAACTTTGGAGCTCCTTGGGTAAATAAAACTGCAGCAGAGCCCAGGAAAAGTAAATATGAGAAGAAAGAGAAGACCTGGGACTTGCTCAGAGTTCTTATCAAATTATAAACTGTGTGTGACTGAATAAGTCCTCATTAGTAGAGGTAGACACTGAGGCAAACTCCCCCCTTGTGTATCTGGGACGATCCCACCGAAGGCAGCAGCTGTGCTCAGGTAAACTTGGGCTGACAAAGTAGAATTTGAGCTGTCACAGGCAATTTCTGGAGCTTGTGCATTGACAAGAGAGTGAGTAAAGAAAATGAAATGGAATAGCTCATAAAAGACTCTGAAAAGTTCCATTGAATTCAAAGAAAGGGATGCAGTTTCCACAGCTGAGGGAGAACCACTGTGCCCTTGCATCCCATGACCTTGTTAAATACTCTGGTACAATAGTTCACCTGCTCAAAAGCATCCAACAAATGCCCTGAGGTGGGAGCAGAGCCTTTGTTATGCTCCTGCAGCCAGGTGTGACAGGAGCACTGCCAGGGTTTGGGAAAACAGAGGCTCCCAAAGGCTGTGGCTGCCGGTGCTCCTGAGGAAACGACTAATTGGTCAAGAGGAGCTCTGGGGGAGAGCAGCACCAAGCCCAACAGACAGCACTGACACAAAAACCCATAAAAAACTGATATAAAAAACTGATTTCAAAATCAATAGGGGAGCAGCTTGTTCTGAAGGCCTGGGAACACACAGGTGGCCTCCCCATAATGATCTTCCCTGTTGGGATCGGAATGGGGGATATTTTCTCCTGTAATTCAGCAGAGCCAGAAGAATCCATTTGTGAGCTGCTAAGGTTTAGCCCACATCCAGCTCCCTGGCACTGAGGTGATGCCCATTGTTTCCTAGATGACACGTGGCAGGGCCACCTCAAGGTTGGACTGACTTTTCCCACTTCACCTGCCACGTGGGAAAGGAGCAGGACAATCCGGGGGGCTCGCAATGCCCACGAAGGGCTGCTCCAAAAGCTGTCACTACCTGTGCCCTTTGTCCCCAGAAAAAGTCCTACAGGGACCTCAAAATGGATCACACAGCCAGGCCTCCAAGCTTGACCAAAGGCAGTGGTTTGTGAAGGGAAAATGGTAAAGAGGCTCCTCCGTGTGCCAGGAAATTTGCCGGTCGCTGCTGATGGAAATGGGGTTTGTGATGGACACACTGATCCACGGGGAGCTGGACTGAGACCAAGTCATTCCATGCAGCCACTGCACAGCCCAGGAAGATCATTCTCAGTCTGTACTGACCTGGCCTGGATCAGATGGAGTAGCTTTGGGATGCAAAAATTTATAGTCTGTTATTAGTCCCAAGGGCTCACAAAAAATAAAAGTACAGCCATTGCATACACATAAATATGGTTTTTTGAATGCATAGAGAAGTGGGTAAGAAAATTCAGAGGTCATCAACGAAAAGGGATATTAAGAGGTAGTTTTTATCTGGTCTATGAATATGCAAAAATCTCGATAGGTATAAAAGATCCCTGACCTCCATTTATGTGAGAAATGCACAAAAACATTGGGCGTGAGATGTTTTGATTTTTCTTAATAAACTCAGGCCTTCCAACTTCCTGCCCTGCTGAGAGAAAAACTTCTCTCCAATGAGAAAGTGGCAGTTCCTTCATTTCAAGAACACTTTCCCAGCTCACTCTCAGGCTGTATGGAACAGAGGGTTTTCCTGCCTGCTTGAGATCCACTTCTTGTTCCACATCCCCTTGTGAAGTAATTTGTAAGCTTAAAAACTTATCAGATGAGCTTTCAGACTTATCTCTACCTAGAAGACATCAAGAAAATGCAAGGTGCATTCTTCAGAGACCAAAACCAGGAAAGAGGTACCTGGGATGCAGCCACAGTTGGTGCAGAGGACCTGGTTGTGCTGCTGTGACTGACTGTCTCCCAATTATTAGGATTTTTATCTTTGTCCACTTTTCAAGTACCACGTAGATACGATTTTTAACTTCTCCCATCACAGTTTCCCAGGGCACAGCAACAGCTTCCATTTCTTTACACTTATTTTAGTTGAATTTCCCATAACCCTGTATTTCACATCACCCCCAGCCCTCAAACTGACACTGATACCTGTTATCAAAGAGGCTGCATTTCCCTCTCGTTGCCTTTGACAAAATGAACCTCTCAAATCTGTTTGGAACACTTTGAATCTGCCAGGTCTTTTTGCTGTTTCTTCAGCAAAAAGAAACTATTCTCTGTATCCAAGCAGGGACTTTCCCTCCTGTGCTGCTTCCTGGATCAGCAGGGACAGTCCTCCTGGGCTGGTTCTGCCTTTCCCTTGTCTATGTTTCTTGACTTGAAGGGTAGCTGAGGAATTAAGTCAGGGCTACAGCAGGATATTCCCAACCTTCTTAAAATTAACTCTACTTAAAACTTCTGGATGACTGGGGGAAACAAAGGGAAAACCAACAAACAGGAAAGAGTTCAAAGGCCGGGAGCATAGGAATCAGTTTCTTCCACATCTTGGCTTAATATTCAGTGTTTGTTGAGGCAAAATTCTTTTCCTTTTTAGGGAATGTGATCCATGGTTCTTTTAATCTGGTTATACAGGGAAGGAATTATGTGAGTTTGAGGTCCATGAGCCCACCTGAGTGTCCTTTGCCAGGTAAAGTGTCACAGGAGACCTGCCAGTGTTCCTGCAGTGGGGTAGGAGAGACCGGGGGACTAAGGACAGAAATGTGTGGCAAACAAGGCTCTTGCAGCTCCACAACTTGTTTTACTTCTATTATTAATTAATAATTCATTCTCTGCCAGCTGCAGCCCATGCTCAGACCCACCTGGGTGCCCTTCCTTGTGCTCTCTCCCCTGCTCCTCGCCCTTCACCAGGGGCTGGAGATGTTGGGTCATGAACACAAATGGGAAACCAGGGAGAAGAAAATGCATCTTCCTCGTGCACTTGGGTAATTCATGAAACCAGGCTGGGCAAACCATTCCTGCTGCCTGTAATACTCCAGTTAATTGGACAACTGCTGTGCCAGAAAACCTCTCCCCCACCTACAGCAAGTAAAATTTATACTGGTGGCTGGTAACAAGAACATCTTGATAAAATGGTTGAATTTATTTTATACCTAGAAATGAAAAGAGCTCTTAACAAAGGGGGGTAACTGATATGCTCGGTAAATCAAGGATAAAAGGACACAGGCTCTATTGAAGATTTTTTCCCCTCGTCTTTTCTTTTTAAACCTTTTGATGAGGTGCCCTGTTGCTCTGAGATGAGCTTCCACTGAAGTACTTTTGGAATTATCTCAAAGAGAAACGGATCATTTAAATGAGTTAAAGCCCCCAAACCAGATCTGCTATCTCCAACCTGAGGTTCATTTTTTATGTTGAGAATTTTGTGAAATTTATAAAATAATTCTACTACCGAACCAGGGGCTTATAAGACAAAGAAGTCTCATTCACTTTTTTCCCTGCTTCCTTCTGAAGTGGTGAAGAATGATACATTTAGAAAAATCATGAAAGTAAATATGTAGAAGAGAGGGAATATTCTGATAAATTTGTACCTTGTATGTTTAGAAAACACCTACAGGCAACGATTCTTCAAATTCCTCCAGACCTACCTGGGACTTTGGTCCTTCAGGGAAAATTCAATTGAAGATAAGGTGCTCCTTTCTATTTACTTTTTTTCTCTTTTAGACAACAGAGAGAATTTTAAAGGTATAGGACAGGAGAATGGGCTTCCATTTTTCTTAACAGAGAGGGAAAGATTGTTTTTTCTCTCCTGTATGTTTTCTTCAGGGAACAAGAGATATGATACATGCCAGAAGGAAACGAGTTATGGGTGGAATACTCAACAGACTCAACCTGCAAGTCCTTCTGAACTCTACAGATAACACATAAATCATGGTCCTCCTCATTTCTCTGGAAGAGTAAACTGGTCATTTTACTCACTGAGTAGGAACAGAGCAGACCAAGACTGGCCTGTGTGTGGCTCTTTGTAGTGACTGAGAGATTATCCCATGCAAAGTTTGTTATACACTTGCTGTGCATTTGAATGGCTTTATAGCACTATAATATATACTTATTTTTACTAAGTGCTCCAGCTATGGTTAATTGTGTGTTCCAGGGGCTGACTTTAACTCCAGAGAGCAGGCAGGCTGTAAACTTTTACTCTGATGTAAAACTTGGCAGCAATTTGTACCCCTGTGGTAGAGAAAACATTATGTTGAGAAATTCTGGCATGCCAGACAAAATTATGGACTTAGAGACCGAGATTAAGCCTGTGTTTCAGTTCTTAAGTGCCCAGATTTCCACTGAGCTCAGCCAGGGATCCAAACCCACAAGCACTTCTATAAGGACATATATTTGAAAGGCATTAATTATGTTTTTAAAAGGCAATTCTGATGCAGCGCCAACAGAAGACGTGAGTGGCTGTGGATGCACAGCACTGGGATAAATCCTGGAAGGTCTTAGGGAATCCAAGGAACATTCCAAAAGCTGAAAAATCTTCTAGTTAGAGGTCAGCACTGCTCCAGTTTCCATACTCTGCTGTATGTGATTGGCCTGTGTGGGATCTACCAATATAGTCAAGGGATAGAGAAATGTCAGAACGGATTCTTTCATTTGGGTGATGAAGTGCCCGCTCTGCCTGCCGGCATGCAGGGCTCAATAAAAGCAGACAGGTCTTCAAAAAATAGCAGCATAAATAGATGAACTCTTTAAAGTAATACAAGTTCTGTCATCTGGAGGTGAAATATAGACCTAAGTGCCCGCTGAAGTAAAGGCTGACCGCACGTTCCACAGAGAAGTGCTCAAAGTTTTCTCAGAGTGTCTCGGGCTGAGCAATGTTTTAACTACAGCTCTCCTTGCCACAACAGACAGAATGAAAGCATTTGAAGTTAAATCCATTTTTCAAAAGAAGAAAACAAAGCATCCATAAAGAAACAAAGGCCTATCACGGGATGAGGTCTCTAGATAGCCACTGTTTGCAGGGAAGTTGCAATTAGCTGTGCAATGGAGAAGGTGAATTTAGTTGTATTTCAACAGCATTTATAATGACTTCAGCAGCTAAAATGCTGATAGGTACGTGCAGGGGGTTGGTTTCAAGATTTCCTTGTGAGACACAAGGTCAGGATTCCTGTGGTCTCCTGTCATATTTAATTCATATCCTCTGGCCTTCTTCACCACATTTATTGAATTACAGGAATAAAATTCAACGAACCAAAAACAAAAGAAGAGAGGACACGGCACATCCTGATTTCTTTTATGTCCCTCCTGCACAACTGAGTTCGGTGGGCTTGCAGAAGAACATCTTGGAGCAGGATTTGGAAGGAGGGGGAGGTACAAGTCAGTAAAACCCCTCTCACCATCCCTCTAATTGCATCCAAGTAATTTATTGCAAGGAGCAACCATTTCCATGTGGGAGTGAGGATCCAATTTCCACCAGTAAAGACTCTCCCTGTGTACTTTTTAAGGCTAATCTGTGCACTCCCTGTGTGTGTTTACCAGGTTCCTTCTTGCCACAAATGAGATGGCAGTAAATGGCTTGGCAAAACCACCCAGAAGAGCATCACTGGCAATTCATCACATCAGTGCTGAGAGGCAAGACTTAAATATGCTAAAACACCAGCTCCAGGGAAGTGCCCTACTGGTGTGCTTGTAATGGTGATTCCCTGCAATCATCTCAGTTAAATTAGTCCAGCCTTTCTCCTCCCTTCACAAAAAGCACAGTGTTCCCAACAGGCCCGTGGTGGGGACTCTTCTGCTGGAGCAATGGGGAGCAGCTCTGTGATTTGGGAGAAGGAGATTTTCTTGTCTCCTCTGCTCCTATGATCCTATTTGCATTGCCCTGAATGCTGCCTCCAAGAACTGGCTGGTTTGGGTTTAACTGTGGATCACTCAGATCTCTCAGCTATTTTTTCAGTCAAATCTACACCCGGTTCTGCTCTGTGGTTCAGACACCCCCAGAGTTAAAACAGACCATCCCCTGGTGTGAGCACAGTCACATCAGAACCTCACATAAACACCCTGTACCAATACCCAATAACAGCTTTACAATGGTGTCATTTGGTTTTAGAGCCAGAAATGTGCAAATCTGGTTGTTGAGTCTGACCCAAAATAATCATCGAAAAAAAAGAGAGAAAATGTTTTGAAATTCTATCCAAAACTGCAAGCTCACCACTATGTAGCTTTGGTATTTGAATTTTTGGAAATGTCACAGCTAATAAATAATGTATTTTTTTTCTAAGCTACAAGGTACATTTTTATTTTACAACTTGAATCTGCTTAACTTCCAAAAATTAAATGCTCTGCTCACATCCACATCAACCTATGGGATGGCTGCCTTTCCACTTAATACATTTAATAAAGGTGACCAGATGCTTTGTGATTTTAATGGCTTGTTCTGCATCCCAACAAAATGTCCCTGTTTTGGCTGTGAGAGCAGATGATTCATCCTGAAACCTAGCCCAGCTGCCCTGACACAGGGCACAGATAAAAACACACCATCTGTGCTGGGGAGTGGGATGGAGGAGTGCTTTGTCAGGAAAACACCGTCCTTCCTTGGGCACTGTGTATTCCAGGCATCCAGTACTCCCAAAATCCTATGGGTCCAACCTCTCTGCCTTTGCAGTTCAATTTTGCAGTTATATCCCATCTCCCATCACATGCTCTTCCTCAGAAACCCCTCAGCCTGCTCTGCTCTGCTCTGTAAGATCTGCAGATCAAACATTTCTGCAAACCGTTAAGATGTTGCTCCCGGTTTTATTCTTTCCAATCACACGGCAAAATTCCTGCCCGTGTGGCTGCATCAGCCAAGCCAGAAAAAGCAAGAGGGAGGGATTCATTTATGGCTCTTCTGACTAATGAGCTCTGCCCAGCTCTGCATGAGCACCACTCCCCGGTGAGCTCTGCCAGGGGACACATCCTGCACCCAGGGGTCACTGTGCCACCGCTCCCAGACTTGCTGAATCCAAGGGCAAAATTCTACCCACAGGCAAAGCTCCTGCTGCCTCAGCAAGAGTCAGGCAGGAATATCTGAAGGGAAAGTCAGGCTTGGAGCGTGTCATTGAAGGGTTCTGGCCCCACAGCATCTCCCACCTCCCCTGCAGGCAGCACCTTCTCCCTGCCCAGGAGCATTCCCGGTGGGACACTCCGGGTGGGAAGCAAAGGTTCCTGTCCAGTTTTCTGTGCAGCCTGTGTTCTGCAGCATTTGAAAGAACCACTGCAGCTCAAGTCATCTGGCATGCATACGAATGACAAATATGCTTCAGAGGCAATAAATTAGCAATTTCAAGGCTTTACTTCCCCTCCTGGACTAATTGCCAGAGATTATAGTATATTATGTGAGAGCAATGATACTAATGCCTAAATATGCTTCAGTGATTATAGAGCTATCCTCAATAACCAAGCTGTTTAAATGTCAATGCAAGAAAGCTCTTTATTACGAGATTAAATATTGTTTTGAAGCAATGCAATAGGAACTTCCCAGGCTTCCTGCCTGCAAAAATGCTGCCTTGGGGCAATATATATTGGACAAGGTATGTTTTTTGAAAATGTGGGCAGTAAAGGGTCCCAAAATACTTTTGTGCTGCAAACTCAAACAGCATTCCTGATAAGAAGGAGGATCTTGGCATCTTTTATTTTGTATTTGTTACTAACACGCTCCCACCTTCATCTTTCCTCCACTTGTCTATCACCACTGTACAGAGAAGATAAATCCTTGTTTTCTGTCAGTGTGAGTTGGGAATCAAACCTTAAAGACCTTTCCTTCTTTTTTTTCCCTACCTTTAAGTACCAGTATCTTGTACAGATACTTCTGAGTCCTGCCCCTCACACCTAAATAAATCTCTTTATACCTGGCACTGAGAGAACCCCTGGAAATCAGATGGAACCTCCAACTTTCAGGTTCAGCTGTTGACATGAAGCAGAGAACAAAAGTGTCTTTAAGCCATGACTCCAACTGCACAGCTCTGGAGATGCCTGTTGGTGATCACAACCTCACGTGTGGATTTAGAAGGAAAGAAGGCTGAAAAGGTTTTAACATCCCACTAATCTCATACAGGACCCACCCACTATGGATCTTGTCACACAGTTGTGCTGCCTGTCCCTTGATTTCTAATAAACTTGGTAATTATAATTCATAATAATACAGAAAATGCATAGATAGGCCTGTGGGGACAGATCACATAAAATCAAGGACACAGAAAGACAACTGCTCATGAATTTTGGTGGAATTCTCTTTTCAAAGTAATTTTTTTCCTTTAGGAAGCATTGTTTCTTAAACACAGCCTGCACTTCTCCTGCATGGTGTGCTCCTGAATCAAGAGGGGCTTCACATCTGGATGAGCAGGGAACTTATTAGAGAGGATTCCATTCTGCCCAGCTGTAGCAGGACTGGACACCTGGATCCACACCCTGACACTTTCTCCTGCAACCTGGCAATCGTTAATTCTGAATTTTTGATGTTTCATCTTGGCTGGTTTCTTCAGCCATTTTATATCTCACCTCTAAAACGCAGTGCTTGTTTACCTCAGGGTGTCTGAAGCTCTTTCTGATGCTCAGGTAAAAGACACCTGCCACACGGGCTCAGAAAAGACAAAAATTGCTCTATTATTTGCAACACTTTAAAATATCTCCATCTATTAAAATCACACTGTGACTGACAAGGAACCTGCTGAAAGGCCAGGAGAATTCTTTCTCTGCTCTTCCAGGCAGACAATAACCTGACATCCTTTTTGTTACGTCTTGACTTAGAATATAGGATGGGAAACCACATCTTTATTTTAGTGACACACTTACAGCAGTGGTGTTAAGCACAGGACCAGAAGCAGTGAGTTGACACTGCTCAAAGGAGAATGATGTGGAATTTTCACAGAACGGAGGACAAACACATGCATCGGCCACTTCTGGGCAAATATTCTGTGAAATCAGGTTAAAATCCTCTTTAACTGTGTGCAGAGAGTTATGCTCCCCCAGCATTCCCCCCTGCACTCACCATGTAGCCGGGGGCACAGGAGCAGGCCCCGGTGACGCCGTCACAGTCGGCCCCGTTGTGGCAGGGGCAGGCCAGGGCACAGCCCTCGCCGTACGAGCCCGGGGGACACGTCTCGTTGCAGTAGAGCCCAGCCCAGCCAGCCTTGCAGCTGCACTCTCCAGACAGGGGGTGGCAGCTACAGAAGAGACAGACAAGATGCTCGTGAGGTGTGGACAGGAGGGGAAAATACAGCCCAGCACATCTAAGAACAGGGCAAACCTAAAGCTGTTAAGGATGGTGAACATCAGCAGCCGTGTAATTTAGGAAGGGAACAGGGAACATGGTGCTGAACACCAGCCTGGCACAGCACCTCCAAACACCTGGGAACTGCCACAGCACTGGTTATTTTACACCTTGGAGTTCATGCTCTTCTACTCTCAAATCAATGTGACTTGGATCACTGCCATCAACCACGCCACAATCAATCCATGGGCTGTAGGATATGTATGTGGTGGACTATCTGGCTGTAACACAGCCACGAGGGATGTTCAAGGTTAGGAGAAACTCCAGTGGATGGAGGAATGCAATCAAGAGAGTTGTGAAGATAAACCTGAGTTCTGGGGCACAATACTCTATTCTGTTCTGAATATTCTATTCTGACTCCACCAGGGAGGTGGTGGAGTCACCACCATGCCTTGGAGGTGTCCAAAAAACACGTGGATGTGGCACCTGAGGACACGGCATAGGGGTGAACATGGTGGTGGTGCTGAGTTGATGGTTGGACTTGATGATCTTCAAGGTCTTTTCCAACCTAAATGATCCTATTCCATTCCATTCTATCCCATCCCATCCCATTCCACTGTCAGTTGTGTTTCAGGAGTGCCAGCTCAGCAGAACTTTTCAGCAGGCACGGGTAGAAAGGAAAATGCTTTGGAAGGGAAAAACCTCCTCAAAAGAGGAGTTTTGCAGGGAATATTCAATCACAGTGCCTAGAACTGATCACCACCTGAAGCCTTGGGATTTATCTGGGACAGGAGCCACCAGGAGCCCTGGGACTGAACTGAGGATGAGCAGGGAAATGAGTCAAGTTCTTTATGCTGAATAATGAGCAACATTAATCCTCTGGCTTTCATTTCCATGCAGCCAATTCCACACCACATGGAGAGAAGAGGAGAAAGGAGAATTGAGCCCAAAAGACCGGACAATGTCTGGTCCTTCTGGATCTGTGGGTGGAAGACTCACTCTTTGCTCCTCCCACCATGAAACAGTTTATCTTTATTCAGCATTTTTCCTTCTCCCAGGTTTCCTTAGGGCACTTCTTTCCCACATCAGGAGAGCCAAGCTGAGGCTGTGGTACCATAATGGCTCTGCCCAGCCCTCAGTGAGGGAGATGAGAAACAATATTTGTACAAATCCCATTTTCTTTATCATTCTCAGAACAAGAAGGATGGACTTCTGCAAGGTGGCACCTCTCTGTGGACCTGTCTCCTGGTTTTTTGCCTCACAGAAACGATTCATTTTCCTTTATAATTATTTATTGCCACAGTTTAAGGTTGTAGACATGACTGAATGGGTTTCTTTACACCTATAAAATTAATATTGTATATGTTAATTTTCAAGGTAACCTCATAAAATGTAATTTCCAAGTATGTTTCAGGCAATTACTGGTAGGAGAGGTTAGTCATATACTGTTGTGACTAAGAAGGATCAAATTCTGTAAGTGTCATATGTTTTATCATAAATAGCGTTTTACTGACTAATTAAAACAATTAATCAGCTTAACAAACTACCATCCATGAAATTCTTCTGACAAAGCGGTCCCTGAAATTATGGTTGTTCACAAAGCACCTCTTAACATTCAGATGAAAATAATAAAAGCCCATTTTTTCCCCCTCTGTGTCCATTAATCATTACCTAATAGGAGCAGAAAGCTCAACATTAAAGGAGTGTTTTAAAGTGGATTTTGTGTTTCTCTGTTTCCACTACTACTGCATGTATCATATGCTTCCATGAGAACTGCATCTGTTGGCTAAATTAAATCTTTCAAAGGTAATGTATGATCAGGGCAGCTGGAATCAGTCTATGACAATTCAATTGAAAATACTACACTCGGGAAGAGCTTTTACTCCAAGGTTGGCTCCTTCATCAACATGGACAGCTCTTTTGCATGGGATGCAAGCTCTGTACCCAGGACTAAAAATCCTCCTGACAGGTACTAAAATAAGAATCAAAAAGCAAACAGGCTTTGCAGAAGAATCTGCAGGAGATGGGGGGGCTTTGACTCCAAACCAAGGGCCAGCAGAAAAGTGAGACCACATCAGCCCCACTAAAGCCCTGTCCCCTCTTTCATGGGACTGTGAGCCAGGAAAATCCCACACAGATGTTTGGGTCCCTCCATCCATACCATGTTCCCGTTGCAGCAAGGACAATTCTGTCACCAGCCTGAGCAGATCAGGGTTTTGTTTCTCTCCTGAGTCAAAAGCACTTGTTTGGCAATTGAGGTGCCTGATGCAGCGTTAACTTGAGCAGGGCTGAGACTGAGATGCTTTTCCAAACTGCAGAAAGCAGCTGTTCCCTCCCCAGTCCTGCCAGGGAATCTTGGCCATGTAACTCACTCTTTCTGCTTCATCTTTCTCATTTCTAAAGTGATGCCTTTCTTCCTTTGGAAACCCTTTTAAGATCTGCAGCTGATATCACTAAACAGTTTTTATATTAATTCTTTTTTTTTATCTGGGAGGTATGAACTATTCCAGTAATTAAAGTGAGTAGAGTTACATAGTAAATATATTGCAGGTTATGATATAGTGTAAGTCTGGATGTATGTGTGTGTTAGGAATGTTTCTCTTCTGTTGGCATTCTGTACAACTTCATTCTGAAAAAAATATGTACCCAGACACATAACATAGTTCAGAAATGCATCTATCATCCATCCAAGCATCCGTGCATCCAGACTGCCCAGTGATCTAAATGCACTTTGGACTGAGGTTGGAAAGCTTGAGGCAGAATAAAGCTTGAATAGGAAGTACAGCTAGAAATTTGAATAAATATTTCCAGAATTCCTCCCTTCCTGCTCTGAAGGCACCTGTCAAGGCCAGAAGTCCCTGGAACGTTTTGCCAGCACAGGTCACAGTTATGGGGGGCATTTCTTGTGCCCCCAACAAACTGAAATCAATGAACACGAAGGATTCCTCTAGAGGAGGATCACTGAATGGGCGGGGGAGAGAACGGGAGGGTTCCAGAAGGATCCCAAAGGCAAACCCACTAACACCTGCCTTCCAACCCTTGCTGGGAGCAGGAAGGGAACCTGCCACACTTCCAGAACTCTGGCAGTGCTGTACAATAGTATTTTGCATTGAATCTTAACAACTTGCATTTCTTCAAGTCTCCTGCAGCACAGGAAGGAAGAGTGTAGAGAAAACCCAGGGTGAGCACAGGCAGCCAAGTGTTCCTGGGGCTCCAGGCCAAGCTGAGGTGGGAATGGAGCTGTCCACTGGCTGAGAAGGAAAGTGCTCCAGGGCTCTTCCTGCACTTTGGAAGCCTCTGTATGATCCCTTCTGAGCCACATTTACAGCAATAAAAGATTTATTTGTAAGAATTTTACTACCTGAACTGAAAAACACAAAGGCATTTTTGACCTTTAAGTTTTTTAAGCATCTAATTTTGAAGAAATTGGAGGAAAACAGGTAACTTTCTTAAGGCAAATTGGAAAAAGAAATGCTTTAGACAGCACAGTCTGTTCCAAACTCTGAATTTGTTCTCCACACATCTTTCAGCCAAAACAACTTCTTCCCAGAGAATTTTCTGACTTTCTGTTTATACATTAGCACCAGTCATCTCATCTTCATTAGCAACAGCCCTAATCCTTATTTAACAGTATTTTCTGTCTCTTGGTGTCCATACTACATTCGGTTTTCCTTACTAAAATGCCTCTTGCTTTAAAGAAGTGGCCACAATGAGGCTGCAGGGCCACTCCTTCAGTCCAGCACATCTTCAAAGCCAGCCTCATGCAGCACATTATCCACTCAGGTCAAGGCAAAACTTCACACAAACTCCGTGGGGTTTGGTCCTTCCAAACCTGTCAGTGCTGAGGCAGGAATTAGAGCCTCTGAAGATCTACTTTGTCACAGTGCCTTCCTTCCCTTCTCGTGCCTGTGACCTTGGAAAGACATTCCCAAAGGCACATGGCTCCACACCCTGGCTCCACAGCAGTGTTCAAGAAGCCTGGGTGGCCAAGACTATTCCAGCTGTTCATTTTCTTCCCTGCTTTAAAGACCAAGCTAGGATTATTCCTTTCCAAAACTGTAGGCTGTCTCAACATGGGCTTTTTGCAGAGGAGGATTTTTTACAGGTGTATCCTTTCCTGTGGAGGGACAGTCCAAGTCACCAACATGTTCTAAATCACCTTTTCTAAATCTCAGTCGAGGGGTTGTTTAAATGTCCCACACAAAGTACCTTTCACTGTGCTCTGATGCAGAAATTATTGGATGATGTTCTTCAACCTTTACCATGCTGGAGGTTAGACTGGATGATCACACTGATCTCTTCAGACATTAAAACAGATAGATCTATGAAAGTGGAAAAGCTGATTGTGTACTTCTTAATGTTCCTCCTCGACCTGCTCCTCAAAGCCCCCAGAACTTTCTGTTCCAGTCAACTCTCCAATAACCAGATGAAATGAGTCAAAACCAGGGAGAGGAGCTTCCCTCACCTCCTACAAGTATTTATTTAATTATCCTACACACCTGAGGACCACAACAAGCAGCCAACAGCTCAAACTGCTTCTGGGGAAAATAGATGGCTGTCAGCAAATGAACCACTCTGGAAGACCCCAGTTCCAGTAAGGATAAACACTCAGGGAGGAACGGGAGGAGGAGGGGGGGAAGAGGAGTGCCCTGTATGGGACTGGTTAAACAATGAGCAAAAAGATTTGTTCAGAAAGTGGAGTGCCTTTGGAAAAGGTCATTTCCCATCAGCTCAGCAATTGACAGCACTCCTGGAGCTCATTGAAAAGTGGAAAGCCCAAATCCCATGGATGAATGAAAGAACATTTGCAGATCTACAGCTTGCTGATATCTCTTTGTTCCATAACAGCAGTGATAAGATGTAGGAAAAAAGGGAGATTTTATCAATGGAGAGACTAGACTCATTTATTAAGGAACCAGAGATACCATCTCAGCAGAGGATGCTGCAAGGGAGGCTGATGGAGCACTGATGGGAGGGAAGGAATAAAATGTACCCACCAGGCAGCAAGCAGGAACAGGGTGTGTAGGAATGACCACATGCCCAGAAAAGAGCTGGGAGAGGATTCAATCCTTCACCTTTCTGAGCTCTCTCAAACCTGAGGCCTCCTCTTTCCTCACAGCTGGATGGTGCCAGTCTGTTCTTTCAGGAAAGACCCTCTGGCAAACCCTCAGAGCACCCCTCTGAGTAACACAGGATGAATTCTTGCACCCTCAAACCCACCTAAAATACTCTTACTGAATTGAGCACTAAGCTGAGAAACATCAGCCAAGCTCAGCCTTGCCCATGGCCTGCAATCCTTCCACTGTTTACACCTTTATGGGAATATGGGCTCACAGGCAGGTTCCTGCAGGCTCAGGAGGGGTGAAGACACAGTGTCAGCTACTGTCCATGAGCATATTCCCACCCTCCAGCACATCTGAAGAACAGTTTACCCTGAGGAGCAATTCAGGTTGTGTTTACCCCAGGCTGGAGTCATGCCCAGTGCCAGGTGCTGCGGTGTGTGACACGCAGGGATTTACAACTCAGCTCCCTCTGCAGTAACTCCTGAGACATCCCACATCCTCGGCACAACACAGCACTAACCTTTTGTGTAAAATGTGCAGCTCATGCCTCAGGGATGTTATTTTTGCAATGATTTCATGATACACAACATAATCTGAAGCGATGGAAGCCTGTTGTACAAAGCTCCCTTTGAGCCTCAAACCCTTTGGATCCTGGCTGTCAAACCCAGTAGTGCTGCAGCTCTCTTGCTCTATGGGACTTGTATCACCACAATTACAAGTTTTTAAATAATCCATTGTGAGCTCTGACTTTCAGTTAAACAAAGCCTCACCACTCACAGCTGAATTCACAAAGAAAATCACCTGTTTACTCCCAAGACTGAGACAAACAGGGTCTATCTCGAGCACACAGACAGATTTGCCTGAAGTGTTTGTGTGTGTGTGAGTGTGAGTGTGCACACAAATTAGGAGCTGTTGCTTGCATCCATAATTGGGGGTGTTTATATTTCAGCAGGCAGCAAGATCCAAGGCAGGTTTGTCATCATCTGCAGGACAGTCAGGTCCCCACCTGTCTGGTTGGAAATTGAGGAATGTCTGTACCAAGGGCAGGTTTGCTCGGGCATCAATTATCCCACCTCCCTCTGAAGCACACACAACCCTAAATTGGCTCTGCCTGCTGAACAGGAATGGGCACAAAAGGGGGGGAATGGAGTGGGAGTCGAGGGGCTCAGCATGGAGCAGGTGAGGAATGTGGCACTCAGGTCCATGAGACAGCAGGCCGGCGGGGTTTGGCTGTCCAGGCTCCTTTACTGCAGGGGAGGGAGGGAGGAATCTCCAAACAGCAATTCCAGCAGTCAGGAAACAAGGCAGGGAGTTACAAAAGGTAACAAAGAGGATAATAGGGAAGAGTCTTAAATTCTTTCTTTTTTGTTTTTCCAAGGTTTGGAAAACTTATTCAAGGCTGCAACGGGAAAGTCAATTCAAGGTGCTCAAGTGGCTCTGGCTTTTAGAAATGAGAACCTCAAGAATAAGATCCTAAAAAAAGCAAAAAAAAAGGGAATAAGACATCAAACCCCTACCTTTTAAGCGAGGCTGATTCCACTGTAGGTACAATTCCCTGGTATTTATTTTCCTGAATATTTCCCACACGCACACAGTGAGTGAGGAGCAGAAATAGGCTCACATGAGGAGTCTGTTTTGACAATGTCGACCGTGTTACAGCTCCACAGACTGACTCAGGGATATTGATTTCAGTCTATTTATACATCTGCCTCAAGTGTTTGCAACAGGGTAATTTGCCACGAGACATAAACTGAAGCAAATTAGGTTTCATTTTGAAAGTCCCCTTGCTGTCTGTAGATCTAACAAGAAAACCCATGGCATAAAAAAAAAAGCCAAAATGATGGATTTGAGTAAACATATCTCTATTTTTAAAACTTCAGTGGGTTATTATACACACATATGGGCATCACCTGATGGTCCTTATGCCTCCAAGACTTTAGTTACAGGATAAAGCTGTGTGTCAGGTTGTTTCAGATGTTACCAGAGCTGTTAACAGATCTGTGCTCAGTAGATGGCTGAACTGAGGCTTATGGTTACAAACCTGAGGTCATTTAAATCCAAGCTTTGCAATCCAGAGGAACTGTCTATGCTTGTACTTAAAACTACAGAGAAAAAGGCAGTGTGTGCAGTTAATTGAATTCTTCCCAATGCTTTTATTTGACCACTCCCTGCACTGCAATATTACATGATGTACATACCTGAGGGTGTTGGTAATATTGCAAGGACATCTCTTGTTGCATTTGAGGCCATAAAACCCTTCTGGACACATCCTTTCTTGGCAGTAGATCCCTTTAAAGCCGGGGTCACAGATGCAGGCTCCGTTGACGTGGTAGCACTTGGCCCCGTTCTGGCAGTCGCAGGTTTGTGAGCACTGGAAGCCGTATGTCCCGATGGGACACTCCTCCTGGCACCTGCAGGGACACAGGGGACAGGGCAGCCAGTCAGAGCTGCAGCCTTCTGCACAGGAGTGTCTCTGTTAATGAACTAAATACAAAAGCACTGCTTTTTAGTTAAGTCACACACTGTGAACCGATGGTCTCGTCGGGGTGATGTGATATCCGGGCATGGAAAGGGCTGTTACCTGAAACTGCATTAATCTCTGCCCAATTAGAGCTGCAACATTTGCATTACTTAATATTGCCTTCGTTCACAAAGTGCATTCTTCTCTCCTGCACCTTGACAATTCCATTCACCAACCATAAGAAATTGATGTGGAATAAATGATTAAAAAACCCCTCTCCTGTTTGCTTTCTCTTTATCACAGGACGACTGTGCACTTTCCTTGAAAGCACATGATCCTCCTAGTGATGCTGAGGGTTCAAAGGGAATGTGGTCTAAGCAATACTGAGCAAAGTTTCTCCAGCAATGTCCAGTTTTACTTGCCCTCTTTGCTGTCATTGCATCAGCTTTATACCAACAAGGAGAAAACAAACTCCTTTGTCTTTTGTGTGTGTTCTGAGTAACTAAAGCTTAAATTTACTTTTTCTTCTCCTACTCCAGGGCTGCTCAGCAGCATAAAATCCCAATAAAAATCACTTTCACGCTCCTTAGTGAAGAATCTTCTTCAAAATTGCTGTTTTTAATATTTGATACACCCAAAAATGGAACCTGTAAACACTCTACACAGATTGCTTTGAATTGCACCTTCCATCCACTGTTTTAAGTATTTCCCTACTGGATACATTCTCATATCTGCCAAAAAGTCTGTCTCCTTGTCCTACACAACCAATTTAAGAGTTCATACTATTTCCTATTTGGAAAAGCTCAGCCAAGGTCCTAAAGAAAGCAACTGATTCTGTGCTTGACATAATTCAGTGGTTTCAAAATTCTGCAATGAGTCAGGACTAGAGTTTACATGATCCACCGTGAAATACAGACAGGCCTTTTCAGTTCATAAAAACAGCAAAAGAAGGCAAGAAAAGCCCAATTCCCTTATCACATGGATGCCAGACATTGGAAATTGCCTATCAGCATTAATTTAAGCCTGAGCATTGATTAAAGTGTATACTGTAAACTCGGTGGATGGAGGCAATTGTTAAATGTCTTTCTGCAGGTCATTTCACAGCTGGCAGGTGAGAGTTAATATAATGATCAGTAATAAAAGATTAATGTGTGATGCAAGGCAGGCAAAACTGCAATGAACACAGGCAGTATATAAGAAGGGCATTACTTTTGCAGCTTCAGATTATCACGTTTTACTAAAAATAAACGAACACAGCGAAAGGCCCAGCCAGGGACTGAATTCCAGCAGCCACCACCACAGCTGCTGGTTACAAATCCAAGGTGAGGAGTTCATATGAGACCCAGGGAGAGAGGAGTTTGTGACAAACAGGGAAAGAGCCTGCAGAATCCCCAGCAGCAGAACAAGCAAAGAAAGGAGGGGAGCAGTGGGGCTGGAACACTCCCAGCAAAGGAAGTGCAGGAGGAGGGGACTGAGCTCCTCATTCCCCACTGCTGCACAGACCCTGCTCGTGAGGAGAGCCCTGCACTCAACGGGATGAACACTTAGTCAATAGTGCTCTGTATCACTCCATATTTATAGAAGATGAAGCATTACCTAGCAGGGAGAAAAGCATCTGGAAATGAAATATTGACGACCTAATCCATTTACATAATTAGCCTTTTTCTACTAACAATTTAACCAACTTATTTATTTGGAGATCAAGCAGCTCCCGCTAATGAATTTTATACAAAGAATACTAATAATGACTCCTCTGGAACACGAGAATAATCACAGCAGGAATTAGCTTTCTACTTAAACATCTTTCCTTTGCAACATATCAATCTAATGTGTCCATAGCACCATTAACAACCAGATACATTGTTCAATTAAATTACAAAATGAGCTGCTAAGCCCTAGTTATGTTTCTTGTTTAATTTACATTGCTTTCTGCCTATCTGGGGAGATTCGTATTATAATATCCACTGAACTTTAATATGTACTATAATTATTTGGGTTGGGATAGGATAATATGGCTGTCACCTGTAGAATTAATGGAAGCAATTTCACAAAATATTAAACAGAAGACAGCCTGCTTAACAGATGAACTTAGTACATGGACCTAGATTTTTTTCCATAATTTCTTTTTTGTTAAGGAATAATGCTGTAAAGTTTGTTAGGCTTTTCTCTTTCTTTGTTTTGAAACAGTGATTGTGTTTATGTAGGACAGACAAATATGAAAAGCCATCCAAAATACACCGACCAGGAGATAAGAGATCCAGCTACAAACACAACAACAGGAGAATAAATCTGCTCGCATAGTTCAAAAAAATGTGATATTTATTCTGTTAAGATTCAACCTTTAGATTTAGTGGCAAAATGGAAAACAAAGCTAAACCAGCATGTTCACTTTTCCTGTCAGGCACTGAATTGTGAGACACTCCATCCTCAGCTTCTAACTGTGCCTCTGCTATTATTCCTTTCCAGTTTGTAAAACATACATTTCCTTGACAGATCCAGTCATTTCTGTGAGCACAAAGCATCCTGCAGTTATTAACAGTGCCTGCCAATTTCCTGGAGATTTAGTGCAGTGCCACTCTTGGAAAACAGGTAGGGAACAAAAGTGTGGCAATTACACTCACACAGCCCTGTCTGACCATTTCATCTCCACAGATATTTATCTAACTCTCTGTTATTATCTTCTGCACACCACGATGAACCGTAGCATTATACAGTACTTATTGATAATTTAAAGATGATAGTAGGCAAAGTGTATTTATATTTTTATTGCAGGTTATTCACAATATCAGTTATTATTAAGAAGATTTCTTCAGTGCCTTGTAAGACACGAAAGAAAACACTGTTTTGTGGTGCAGCAGATTCTCCTGCTCTCCTTGCAATCGTGCTGTAACTCCCCTGAGATCCAGAAAGTAAAACGAGAGTTTAAGCTAAACTGGAGCTGACTGATCTGTCCCATTGCCCACATGGGGTGAACACAAAGCCAAGGAAAGCAATTTAGACTCTTTAAAGACCTTGTCCTTACTCCTGCCCTCATCAAATTTGCTCAGCAGAGCCCCCAGCCAAGTGAGGGCAGGTGAGTCTGTTCAGGACAAACCAGAGGGGCACAGCTCCACTGGGATATAATGGGCCTGAAGTCTCCCTCCCTTTATAGAAGGGGGGTTAAAGGCTGACAGATAAACCTGTTTTAACCTTCCAATAACCTGTCTGAAAGGTGGGAATTTCTGCACTTTTGCCCTGCTGCTGGCAGAGCTTTCCTACCTGCCTGTTTTAATCCTGTTCCCATTCATCCTTCCACACCCCTGCATTTCTGCTCTCCCGCCTCTCCCTTCGGTGTCTTTTACTTCCCTGCTCCAGGATGGGGAAGGTGAGCCATTCCTTAGGGTTTTGCTTGGATACAGGTCCACAATGTGACCTTCCCTTGCTTCTTTTCCACCTCTCCCAACTGGCTGTGCCTTATTTTTTTCCCTCCCTGCTTCTGTCTTCCCAAGAAACATCTTTCTTTGGAGTCCAAACGTCTCCCACTTTTCTCCAGGCCCAGATCTGATGAGTCCACGGTCCCTTTGCTCAAGGACAATCCTTGTGAGCTCCTGACAGCTCTGCCCTGAGGTGTCTCCTCTGCCCTGTCTCTCCCTGAGCCACCTTCTCCAGCCCCTCTCGGAGGACAATCAGCAATAAAACCACCTTCCCATCTCCTTCCCTCATCCCAAAGGGGGATGCAGGCTGCTGGCTGGGAGATCCCAGCAGCTCCAGCACTGTTCATTCACCTACAGCCAGGAATCCATCAGGATGTGCAACAACCAAATGAGGAGACCTGGAACCAGAGGCTCTGTCAGCCTTCCCAAGCATGGCCAGAGCTGGGAACAGTTTGGGATTAAACTGTGGTCACCAGTATAAGGATCCAGGATGGGCAGTTGCTTCCTTTAGTGAAAAGTCTCCACAAGGAGAGAAACAGTAATTCTCTGGTAGCCCCTGGCTGGAAGCACTGTCTCCAGGTGGAGGATGGGGAACAGAGTCACACCGATGTCCTCTCACTCAATTATTTAGAAGTAATTAGTTTTTCCACCACATCCAATCCCATAAAAATCCTGAGCCTCTTCCAATTATCACTGTCCATAACATGGACACAAGGAAGTTCCCTGTGTGATGGAAGGAGCAGCCTTCTGACCCCCCAGGGAGGGGGGTTGGATGTTTTTGTGCTACAGAGACCTGCTGGTTACACAGCGAGGCAACAAAGGAGGAACTCTAAGGAGCTTTGCTGCATAAAAGTATAATTGTAGCATTGTCAGTATATGGAGATGAGCTTCCTCCAGCTCATAAAAACAGGGAATACACAGGAGGAAGGGCTGTAGCAGAGCACACTGGTGAGCTGTGCCCACGAGGTGCCTCAGCCCAGCCCCCAGGGAGAGCTGCCCCGGGAGCTGCTGTAACTGCACCTCCCAACCTCTGGCAGGCAGGATTAGCTGGAGGGCTGAGCCAGCACGTGCTGCAATCCCTCATTGACTTTGCTGTGTAGTCATTTTGCTGAATCCATGACACCTTGGTAAAACAATATTATCATCTCCTCTGATCGATTCATGGGTGAAGGCTCTCGTTTATAAATTTTGAGGATTTATCACCTTTTGCTGGTGGCTGAGATGGATCAGTGCTACAGCAGCACAGAGGGCTGAAGGAGACATTAAACTTGCTGTGTTGCTTACTCTTGAGGATATTAATTTGTACAAAGATAGTTCATTTACATATCTTGTAAACATGTAATGCTCTCTATTAAATTTATCACTGTAAATATCTAAATTAAATTTAATCCATTAAATTTTAAAAGTTATATTAAAAACCCCCGTAAATGGAGAGCATTGCCAATAAAAAGTAATAACATTGCCACATTTATATTGCTTGAAGTGCTTCAGAAGGATGAACCTAATTGGAGCAATAGAAACATAACACCATTTTTCAGAGGGGAAGATTGTCCTAGAAGGGATATAAATATTGACAATCCCTGGTTAAAATGAAAGGCTTTTGGGGGGTTGGTTTTTACCTGTCTCCTATATAGCCAGCTGTGCAGATGCATTTTCCTGTCACGGGGTCACAGTGTCCTCCGTTGTGGCACGGACAGTCCTGGCTGCAGTTGATTCCAAAGGTTCCAGGAGGACATGGCTGTGCACACACCAGCCCCTGGTAATGTTGCAGAAAGAGCAATATTTCAGTCAACATCCATAATGCAATAAATTTCTATATGCAGCTGAGATTTTTATTGTCCTTCTTGCTAAACCTAGGAGTGAGGGTAGCAGCAATATTTTATCTGTATAAGATGTGCTAAAGACAGTCTGAAAACTCTGCTACCAGAGTAAATGCCTGTCTAACTCCAGGAGGGATTTTTCTCACCACTGTCCACTCCCTGATAATTCTCTTCTCTGGATCTCCCTGTAAACTGCAGCTGGAGATTCACTGCCCCTTGTAAAGGTCCAGGAAAGTTTGGGAGAGGTTAAAAGCAAACAGAGAAGGCTACAAACCTTCTGGTATGTGCTGGTGGGGTTTTGTGAAATGGAGAGGCTGAAATGTTGTTGGACACACCCTGAGTAGAGAACATTTGGGAAGAAAGGGATTATTGGAAAGGTTGCGCTGGGAGGATGAAGTTGTGCGAGTTCTGATAGTCTGTGATCATCTCTCTTGTTCAGAAAGTCCCTCCTCAGCCAACCACAAAGAAGACCAAATACACCTGCTGGAGGAGTCCGGTACTACCCCTCAGATCCCACCTACTCCATTCCCTCTGCTCCCATCCAGCCCCCACACTCAGCACAGAATGGCACCTGCCAGTGCCCTGTGTAAGCCACGGAGGGGGCAGGATGGGAACAAGAGGTTGGGAGAGTTGCAGAAAGCCCCCAGGAATGACACAGAAGCATCACATCAGCAGTGCAGCAGCCTTTGGCCAGAAGAAGGGATTTTGCAGTGGAATATCTGCCTAATCCCTGAACATCAGCAGGATGCCTCATTCACCATCCTCCCAGCTCCTTATCCCCAGCCCCGGAGTCACATCTCAGTCCCTGCCCTGCCTCAACTCCACATCTTGCTGGTGACCTCCTTTCCCCATTTATGCTCCCAGCCTTCTGCCCTCCTGCCTCTTTATTCCAGTCCTCCCCAAATCCTTGTTGCAGACTCCCTTTTAGTGCTCTCCTTCATCTGGACCCAAATCCCCATCTGTGAGTTGTTTCCTCCTTTCCCTCCCTGTTTCACCACCCCCGAGAGCGAAGCACGGACAGACTGTCCCTGTTGGGCACCCTGGCACTGCTCACAAGGAAAAGCAATTCCTGGGCAAGCCTTGCTCCAGCTGCTCAGCCCCAAGGCAGGGAATGCTCACTGTTGGTTGGGGTCATGTATTTGGAGAATTTACCTGCCAAACTCTGGTGGTTTCCCCTCTGGGTATCCCATAATGTCCCCTGCCAAGTATCGAAGCCTTACAAGGATTTCCCCAGACTTTCTTAGAATGTTGTTGTTTTTTTTTTTTCTGGGAGCAAACATAAAGCCCAGGGCTGGGATCCAGCTGAGGAACTCCAGCCAAAACAAGGCTGGCAGTGCTGGGAGCTGAAGTTGTGGTCCTATAATGGAAAATGTTTGGCATCTGCAGCGAGTGGCGCTGTTGCCAGTGCCACCACAGTGCCCAGCGTGAGACAGAACCAGTGTTTGTCTGGCCCTGGGATTATTTGGTTTAATCTCTCAGAAGCCTTGTTTCCCTAAGCAAACCCTGAGGGCTCTGGGTTTTGAACAAAGCACATATTAGACACAGTTTATACAAAATATAAACCAGGAATATAACGGCTGCTTTCACTCCTCGGGGCTGGGGAAGTTTAGCTGTGTCAACAAGCCCAAAGTGGAGAGGCTGCTCTTCAATGTCACCATAAAACAGACACTTTGAGCCTTTCCCAAGCAGTGAGAGGTGGCTGCTTGGCTGTAAAACAGCCAGGCTGGCCTCAGTTCAAGAACTTTCAGATTACAGCATTAAAAACTGGTGTCTCTGGACTTGAGTAATACACAACACTATATATCAGAAAACCTAAGTGTCCATTTATCTTGATAATAAATACTTTCTCCCTTCATGTCTCAAAAGGAACAGGATTTCTATCAGCAAATGATGAGAAAGCAATACTCTGGGATGCATCCCCCCAGAGCCAAGAGGATCTTCAGGCGTAGTTGTTGCATTAATACGTACTCAGGGAATTCAAAACATCCCTCTCTGGAGGATCAAATGTCAGCCCAACGTTTCCTGCTGCTTATACATCTAATCAGCAAAGTTCACCCCATCAGCACCTTTTTTAAGGCCCTGATTTCATCAGCTTCTGCTTTTGACATAGTTTGCTGTATTTTGTGGGACAGAAAAGATTTTTTTCTGCTCCATTTTCTCACATATCCCTAAGTTTGAAAACCACCAAGGAAAGAAAACCAGATAAAACCACAAATTATAGCTGTTTCATAAAGGCCAGATTCAATGAGAAAGAACTGATCAGCAGAATGTGTTTTATTAACATGGCACCACGATGGTCTGGGACCCAGCAGGGTGTGTTGCCAGTGACAAATGTTCTGTCATGCCAGCAAAGATTGCAGCTCTCCTGAGCACAGGGATCTAGTCCTTCAAAAGTGCTTCTGAGAAGCACTGTAAATGCTAAATTAACTTCTCTCCCCACTTCCTGAGAATGCTTGGAGAATTTAATACAGCAAATGAGAAAGATGTATAGAATTAAACCTGTAAATTGTTAATGAGACCCTAAAGCAGCCTCCCACTGGCTCCCACAGCCACAAAGGCACACAAGTGGAAAAAGCCCAAAGTTGTGGGATGCTGGCAGCCACATTTTGTTGACTGGCTCAACAATATATGCTGTCAGCCACCATCCTCTTGGTGAAAAACCCTTGGGATGGCAAAATCCCACAGGACATCATCCATACAACTTGTTCTTCTGGGAGATTCTGCACTGGGTGGGAGGAAAGAAATCACAAGTCATGAAAGAACCAGGCTTTGGAGGTGGTACATCCAAGGAAGAAGCTCAGAACCCCAAAACTTCCTCCTATTCCACTCCCTGCCTCCCCTTGCATGTCCCACCAGGCCCCCAAGGGAGCTGAGCTCCTGTTAATAAGCCTGCCCAGGAAAGGATAAAAGTTGCAGCTCATCCAGCAGCAATAAAGTCCAAGTGGATTTGCACTTGCATAAATCCAGGGAGAATTCTCTCCTTTCAAAATGATGGTATATTCAGTACATACATGCAGTCTCAAGCCTCAAAATCAGCAAGTAAAATTCCTGGTGTCAGAGAAATCCTCGGTGTGAAGTAAAATGAATGCTGTCTAGCAATCCCATCTCGCCTGCTCGTTCACAGCCCCCTCATGTCTCACTTCCCAAACCATTCCAACCACCAAGAGTTAAAAATATAGCATGAAAAAACCCATATTTTATCCCTCTCTGTGTACTGAATTACCAGCTTTTCATTAAAACCCTGGAGAGACCCTTTATACTTAAAATCTCAACATTTACAAGCTGAGTGCTTTTACTTATAATTTCAGTTTCTTTCTGCAGAATACTTGATCTCTCTCTTCAATTTTCAGTTATGCTTGTTTCAGACATCAATTGTTAACTCCAGGGTTCCTCTGGGGACAGAGCAGCCAACAACACAGTTTTCAGAAAAGTCTCTCTGGGCTCCTAAAAATGCAAAGAAGAAACTCAAGGCTGTAAGAACTGGGCAGGAGTGGGCCAGGATACAACCAGAGCTGCTGTGCAGCCCCAGTGCTGTGGCTCTTTTTTATAGTCTCTGCTGCATCCTAAAAGACATGTAAAAATTCCTGTTCTATTCTGATATTTTTATCTGTTTATTGATGGTTTAACTTTGAAAAAGAAAACTCCTGATAAAACACAGTTCAGGAAGGGTACAGCAAACCAACTCGGATTCTGAGAAATCTTGGCACGCAGAAGAGGAGATGGAAAAAGTTGTACTTTTTTTTATGTTAATCACTTTACTGATCACTTCCTGGGGGAAGTGCCAGAATGGACTGATAGGCCCTCAAAAATATGTGAATTCCTTCCTTTAGCTCCCCCACTCAAGGAAAAAACCTTTTCTTTGCCTCCACTGAAGGCCAGGTGAGGGTAAGGTGTCATATTCATATCAAAGCCAAGGTAGAGAAACTCTAACTCTCCAGTTAGAAAGAGATTTTCCATATGCAGCTTCCACCAAAAATTATGGGCAACAATGTTCTTCTCCCACGCTCTCCCAAGCCACCAGCTCCTCATGGTTGGCTCTTCTGAACTCAAAGCAGCTGTGATCAAATGGAAGCAGCATTTGATGGATGGAAAGGAACTCCAGCAACTCTCTCACGTGTTCCAGCAGGTAGAAGGTCCCCAGCAGAAGCCACACACACATTTGTCTGATGATCTGCAGGGCCCTCCATGTAAAAATAAAAATTCAGAGCACTTGCACGCATTAAAATCCAGCCAGTTTGCCAAGAGACTAATTGTCAGATACAGGAAAAATGCCAGGAAATTTAGTACAGCTAAATGGTCCGAAGGCCTGTGAGACTTGGCAAACCCCAGGAGAGTTAATTATTGCATTATTGATAACGTTGAGGACTTTAAAAATGTTTGGCCTTGCTTTCTTGACACAGAGGATTAAAGGTTAGAGATTGTCTCTCTCCAGAGCAACCCCTGGTACAAGCAAATCTATGGCAATCAATGGGAATGATGCCTGAGGAAGGGCAGGACACTGAACTGACCTCTGTCCTGGGTGCAATCCTGCTCTGCTGACAGTCTGAGCCACTGAATTCTCCCTGATTCTCCCTTTCCCTCTCTCCTGAAGGGGAACAGGACAGTTTGTGCCTTTGACAATGTCATGCTGAGTTTTGAGCTTTCTGTCCTGTGTGAGGGCAGTGTCCAAGGCTGCAGGGAATATTCCAAGGAACTGTAACCTGGAGACAATCCCTTTGTCTCTTAGTTTACTGCTGATTTTTAAACTTGATGATGGCAGATACCAGTCAGAGAACCCCAGAATCATTTAGGTTGGAAAAACCCTCTAAGGTCACTGAGTCCAATCAATGTCCAAGGACACCACCCTCCCAAGCACAGAGATCTAGTCCTTCAAAAGTGCTTCTGAGAAGCATTGTAAAGTCTAAGTTAACTTCTCTCCCTACTTCCAAGGGCAAGGACACCACTAAACCATGTCTCCAAGTGTCACATCTACATGTTTTTTGAACACTTCCAGGGATGTGCCAGGTCCCAGAACTGTGGCCTGTGCACACAAAGATGATCCCAGTTTTGGAATCGTTGGAGCCTCGTGACAAATAACAGCAGATACACATGACAGGCACTCAGGGAAGCATCAGCTGAGACAGTGAGCAATGAAATGGTTAGTTAATCACACTCCAAGCCCTCCAGGAGGCTGGGTGTGAGTGGTACCCACCGTCCATCCCGCGGGACAGGAGCACTCCCCGGTGATGTGGTGACAGACGCCCCCGTTCTGGCAGGGGCAGCGCAGCTCACACTGGGCTCCGTGGCTGCCGGGGGGACACAGCTCCTCACAGCTTCGGGGGAGAGAAGGACAGAAAACAAAGAGATCAGCACAGGAAACAGCAAACGAGGAAAACCCACCCCACAGCTCATCACGGGAGCCCTCGTGTGAACAATGAAACCTCTGCGAGCCTCAGCTGGCACTGCCAGTTAGCCAAGATTCCTTTAATTTCTGTTTATGTGCTGTGGATCCAGCCCTGGAAGGCTGATGCCTGTGTGTAACCTTTCTGCACATCCCAAACTCCACCCATCTCAACAGGACAACTCATAACCGTTAAACCAGCCCAGGAAAATACGAGTTGCAAGATGAAGCCTTCGATGTGAATTATGGGATGTGGCAATAAAAGAAACTGCAAATAGAATAAAAGGAGGGGATTAAAATGCTTGCAATTTCTCCAGTCACTACTGAATGTTAACATTTGCAGTGTATAATGGACTGGCAAGGACTCAACATCATTTAAAGGCTATTTAAGCTCATTGAGTCTCTCTCAGTACTCGTGGGGAGGCAATGTAAAGCTAATCCCTGCAAAAAGAGTGTCTCCTACATTGGTGCTTTCAGCATCAAGGTTCTGAAACTACAGAGTGTTCTTCTCCTAATTGACTGTCCTCTGATGAGGATGGTTCCTACCACATATCAGGGGCTGGCCCTGCTGAGAACTGACACACTGGTGTCAAGGAGAGCACTCCTAACAGTGTGCAGAGTCTTTAGCAGTGAGTGCTTCCACAGCTGAGGTCACAAGTCTATGAGGAAATCAGGTGCTAAATAAAATATTCAAAAGGTGTATCACTTATTTATGAGGGTTAACATTGTCTTTAGTTTTTATCTTCCCCTTCCTGCAGGTCAACAAATAATAATAGACTGCAAAAGTATTAAGTCACCTGTAATAGATCTCCAACCAAATTCAGTGACTGAATTCTCTTTTCCCCTTAAATAATTCTGAAAAACATAATTACTTCTGAAACTGCTGAAAGATCTCTAATGAGAACTGATGTTACACTGTGGGCAATTTTAAACAAGGAACTATTGCTTGCTGTCCTGAAATTAATATGCACATTTTGTGAATCCTACTGGTAAACTTTCCGTGTGGTGGATGGGGATTTAGCTACACGATTCTTGTTGAAGTTAATAGGAGTCACACAGCTAAATCCCTGCTCACTATGCTTAAAATCTACCCCCTAGATAGTAAGCTGATATAGTTAACAGCAATGCTTTCTCACTTAGATTGAAAGTCAAATAAATTGGGGATGGTTAAGTCTCATTTGATACTGCACTGGACTGCTAATGAGGAGAGAGTCCAATTGCTTATAAAAACTCAGCTGTAACTTGGATTGTATTCACATTCTGAAATTAAGAACAGGTAGAGGTGTTGCACAAGCTGGAAAATATAAAGGATTTTAAAGCTCATTTTAGCACTGTATTGTATTTCATTATGATAGAATCATATAATCCTGGAATGGTTTGGGTTGGAAGGATCCTTAAAGATCATCTGGTTTTACGGCCTGCCCTGGGCAGGGACACCTTCCACTAGCCCAGGTTGCTCCAAGCCCCATCCAACCTGGCCTTGAAAACTTCCAGGGATGGGGCAACCAAAACTTCTCTGGGCAACCTGTGCCAGGGCCTACCCACCCTCACAGGGAAGGATTCCTTCCCAATATCTCACCTTAAACCTGCCCTCTGGCACTTTAAAGCCTTTGTTATATCACTACACACCCTGTCCAGCTCTCTGGAGCCCCTTTAGGTGCTGCAGACAGCTCTAACCAGCAGCAAAAAAGAGAGATTTCCTTTATTTAATCTCCATCCTACCACCTGATTTCTCCAAGGGCAAGTGCCAAACACGCCGTGCCCACTTTGCCAACCGCTCTCGGCACCGAAGGCGCCCGATGCAGGCGCGGAACCGCCCCCGCGGTGGCACTCACAAGACTCCGGTGTATCCGGGCGCGCAGTGGCACTCTCCGGTCTGGTGGTCGCAGGTGGCCCCGTGGTGGCACTGGCACTGGAGCTGGCAGGCCTTGCCGTAGGTGCCGGGCTCGCAGAGCTCCTCGCAGCGCCAGCCGCGGAACCCGTCGGCGCAGACGCAGGCGCCCGTGATGGGGTTGCAGAGCGCGTCGTTCTGGCACTGGCAGCGGTTGCTGCAGTGGGGCCCCCAGTGCTCGCTGTCACAGCCTGCAAACACACACTGCAAACTTCACCCTCCTGGCGGGCACAGGGCAGCCCCAGCGTCCCCTCCCAGCCCCACCGACGGCAGAGTCGGGTGCCGGAACTTTCCGAAGCACTCCCAGACTTCCCAATGCCCAGCGACGGGTTCAGCGCGCGAGGAGACGACAGCACGGCTGTGACGCTGAAATTTGAGGACTTCTTTAACACCCTTATTGGATCAGGACCGAAATCTTTTAATATCCTGTTTCTTAGTGCTCTTAGGTAGCTGGAAGGAGTGAATTTATAGCGGAATTAGAGGCAGAGGATCACATCCTGCCTGCAGCGTGGTTCATGGCAGGTGGCACTGCCAAGCAAATCCTGTCCATTTAATAATGTCATCAAACACAGTTGCTTTGTACTGTTCCCATAAGATAATAAATAAGATATTCTAAAGAAGGTTTTCTCCTTGGTGTTGGGGTTTTTTTGTCTGGTGGCATTTTTATGGTGGTTTGTTGTTGTTGTTTTGGTGGGGGGTTTTGTTGTTGTTTTGTGTGTGGGATGTTTGTTTGTTTTTAATTTAATTTTTTTGTGTTTTCTGGACTAAATAGATGGGAGGGAAGAAAATAACACTGGAGACAGGATGACCTGAGGCTGCCCAAGCTTAGGGATGAAGGTATGGAATGTGTATGCCAGGTAATTGCTGTGTGAGTAACAGGAACACAGAAGGACCCTGAACCTTCTGGCCACTGACAAGGAGAGGAGATTCCCTACAGAAGGCATTAAGGCACAGGGAGAACCCTTCATGTGACAGTCCTGCCCAATCCCTTCTCCTCTTTTTTGGAGGATGAGAGAGGGAAATCAGCATTCCAGGAGCAGTTTGTCCCGAATTGTTACAGGAACAGCAACTGGCACCTGCACAACACCTGTCTGAGCTGTGCACTGAGCAGAGCTCAAAGCAAGCACCTGAGCTCCAGCTTTCCTCAGCAAACCATCAGCAGGAAAACAAGGATCCCATCCCTTTCCAGCTCCAGCTGGTTGTGCTCGGAGAGCTGGTTTCAATCACACCAACAACCCTGATGCTCCTGTAAAACCCACTGCCAGGCAGGAGAGGGGAGAGTAATCCCAGCAACAGAGCTGGCTCCACAACCACTTTTGTTTGCAAACATGGAAACTAATCCCCAGGTGCCACGCGCTGCTTCCCAGGCCTGGATCTGTTTCCAGGATTAGTGAGGTAAATGTAAAGCTCACTTAAGCCTGATGCTTTTGTCCTGGAAAGCTCACAGCCCTCTCCTTCTACACTACACGGCTCTAAACCCACGCTGGAAAACATCATCTATCAGTTCATTTTGGCAGTACTTTTATCCTTCATTTTGAGAAGAGGGATACTCCTTGGTCAGACACTCTGAGGATACCCAGCAGAGGAAGGAGAGAGGCATTATTCCACCCACACTGCTGATTACAGTTTACAAACTCGTGTTTCTTGAGCAAGTGTTAAAGGCCAAAATAAACCCACAGAAGACAATTCCAGGGTCTCCAAAAGGATCTGCAGGGTCCTAGAGGATGCAGGTGCAGAGAGCTGGTTTCATGTCCTGCAGAAAGCAAATTCCTGTGCACAGTCCTGCTCATGCCTCACATCACACAGTTTATTGCTTTGCCTCACTTCTCCCCCAGCTGCAAACAGGGATGATAGTTCCTCTCTAACACCACTGGGAGCCCAGCAAACAAAATCTTATTCTTTATAAGACTTAAATTATTACTGAGAATCTGTGGAAAGAGATGATCTATCTTTATTTCACACAGACACTTGCTAAGACTCTGTGAGCCTTCTGGGGAGGGAGCAAAGCTGCTGGAGCTGCTGGAGCTTCCCAGCAATTTCCATTCCAGAAACACTGATTTGTTTTCTGCAGAACTTGAACACCAAGGGATGCAGTTCTGCACTTCCACAAGGGTACAAATCCGAACTACACAGGCACAGCTGAGGGCCCTGAGCATTGGGAAGTGGAATTCAGGGATCAAACTTCACCCTGCCTGCTTTGGGAACTTGATTCCTCCTGTACCACACCTCACATCAGAGCCCCAACTGCACATTGTCCCTTGTTCTGGGCTGGTACAATTCCAGCTGCAATTAATTTCCTTAATATGAGTAAATAACACTCATTAGAAGAGGTGATTCTATCCTTGCTCTTCCCTGTCTCAGGTGGGTGCTCCAACCATCAGATTTGTCTGCTGGGTTATTGTTTTTCACTTTGAAGGAAAGTGAAGGAAAAAGAAAACCTCTATAGGAAGGGAAAACCATTTTTCATCATCAGTTCAAGCATCTTGTTTCACCTGTCCAGTGCCTCCCCCACCCACAGCTCCTTTTCTGTAAGTCCATCTTATTTGAACACTTATTTACTACTGATATTTAGTCACACGCTTTCTCCATGTACCAAAGTTCACTCCACAACCCAGCCAAAGGGAAGAGCAAAGTGCTGAAGGAAAGAGCAGAAATTCCTCTCATTGGTTGGAAAATCATTAAAAAAAAAAAAATCTGGAAAAGAAACCTGCAGTGACCAGAAAACCAGCTGCCAGATTTTTCCAAAAGCTTCTCAGTAAAGGCATCAGTGAGTGCATGTTACAAAGCAGTGAGCCCAAATGGTTTAAGTACCTCCAAAATAAAGCAGCTTGGCATACCAGATAGCTGCTAAGAATATGAATTTCATGGGGATTTATTAAGGAGAGAACATAAAAATGAGGATTAAAGTACATCTGAAAGCTCAGGGAAGACAGAAAAAATAGAATTACCGGAAGATGAGGCTTGTACAGTGTCATTGCCAATGCCTGACACAGCCTTTGCTTCTTTTCTGTTCCTAAAACTACTTGCAGGGATTGACTACAGTTCTCTAGATGGTTGGAAACCAGTCACAGTGTGTGTGTAAAACCAAGGTGAACACAGTGGATGTGTATAACCAAGGAGAACATCCTGCTGTCTCACTGGTGATGGGATCACACACACTCAATGCCAGGTTGGACTCCTCTAGATTTAAGTCTTTGCCTCAGATGGGAAATATTTCCTGCTTTCAGCCACCAGCTCAAGCCCTGTATTTGTCACACTGAGCAGGGCCATTTCATGCACTATCAATTCATCCAGTGCTGATTAACTGCAAAGGGAATTGAGTGGAAATCATTGGCAAGGTGTTAGTGTAAAACTTGTGATAATGAAATATCCCCCTCACCTGATTTTACACTGCCTTAACCTCACATGAAAATAAGATCTGTGTTGCTCAGAGTTTATCAATCCCTATTGGTTTTCTTCCCCTCTTTCCTTTAGGTCCCATATTGCAGTGACAGACTGAAGTTGGAAGTAAATTCTTTACCTGTGTCATTTCACCGGAACATGACGTGATATTTATATGATAACTCAGAGATCTGCACTGTGATAACTTCTGTGCCTTTACACAGGTAGCAGATACAGAGATGATAAGCTAAATCCAAGTCCTTATTCAGACAATTAACTCCACTGGGCTCAACAGGCTCACTCAAGTGTGAGACTATTCGAGTGTGAGACTGCTCGAGCGTGTAGCCAGCTACAGCATTGGGGTCCAGCAGCTCCTACTAGAAAATTAAAAACCAGAAGAAACCAAAGACTTCAGCAACCAAGATGTACTTTTTCTATATCCACCAGTGTGGCAAATCCTGGCTGGTTGTGACAGTGACTCCAGTTTCTGAGATAAAGGGCAAAGCAGGCTCAGAGCCACAGGATCCCGCTGCACTTTGGGATCGTCAGCACCTGCTCCCGTGGGCTTGGAGAGACCATCTTAAAAGACAAGCCCAGCCTAGCACAGCCTAATCCTGCTCTTGTTGTGTGTTACCATAATAGAGATAAATAATAACAGCAACAACATGTGAACAGAGAGCTGATTAAAGCTTACATGAGCGATCCACTCTAAATGTATATGCCATTAAAATGTCAAAATGATACAGAGACTTTAACTAGACCATCAATAAGGAAAGCAACCTGAGAGGGGGGATGTCAGGGAGGTACAGATGCTCCCCTTAGCTGTGTGTGGGGATGTCAGTCCTGTGAGGGATGAGCCTGAAATAGCCACTGTTCTCTTGGGAGATGCTACACTGAAGGGAGCTGCCATATTTCAGGTCACGTGCCCACATTCCCTGGCAAACGTGCAAACTTAGTCACTTCTTCACCTTCAAAAATAGGACTGGGGAATAATTGCCACCGATAAAAATGAATATAACTCTGTAAAGGATGATGCTGGGTGCCTAAGCATAATTACACTTGTCTGCATAGGGTATGACAGGGGAGGGATTCATCCTCCTGTGGAGAGACTGCTCAGTGCAGCACCAAGAGTTCTCCAGCTCATGCAGCACCAAGGGGTTTTCTCTTCTGGCCATCCCTACTCCCAGCCCAACCACAGTTCCTTCTTGAAGTGAGGGATAATTACTGCAGGCTCTGCATGTAGAATCATGGAATCATAGAATGATTAAGGTTGGAAAAGACCTCCAAGTCACCAAGTCCAACCTTCGACCCAACAGCCCCGTGCCCACCAAACCACATCCTGAAGTGCCACATCTGCTTGTTTTGGGAACCCTCCCAGGGATGGTGGCCCCACCACTTCCCTGGGCAGCCTGTTCCAGTGCTTAACCCCTCTTTCAGTGAAGATGTTTTTCTGCTATTTCATCCTGTTACCAGTTCTGTCCTGGGAAATAAAATACACAACCAGGACACGCTGGAAGTGCTGCTTCACTCCCAAAGGGCCGTTTATCCCTCTAGCAGTGATTAGGGAATTGCTGTGTCCTGGGTCCACAGAGCCACCCAGTGCTTAGTGCAGCAGCACAAGTCAGGCACAATGCAGCAAACACACAAATGGCAGATAAATAAAAGGAGTCCCGAGGAAGGGATGACATTTATTGAGTGATTTATCCTGACAAGAGAGAGTCAAAAGGGCTATTCCAGAGCTTTGCCATCCCTGCACAGGCACACTGTTAATATGAAAACAGCATCTTTGCTCACAGCAGCACCTGAACCTGTGGTCTCAAGGTCTGTGTTTATTTTGTTCTCATCAGCATAAGCCTCCCTGGGTCTCTTTTGCAGCCAGTGACCATTCCTGGGTCTGCAGAGTCAGTGGGACATCTACAAACATTCCCGCAGAAGGCACAGCTAAAAAATACCCAGTGTTGATTTCCTTGGTCTAAATGCTCAGGACCACATTGAGCTGATGGGGAGTTTCAATTAATCCACACTTTAGAGCAGCTTTCTGCAGATTTGCTAAAGCACGGAATGCAGCTCACAGTCAATAGTCAATATTTTGGAATATTTCCAAATTCGGTTTGTAATGTTTAAATGAGATGCCAGCCCTTAAAAATGCAAACAGGAAATAAAATTAACTTATTAAATCTAGGAGGACATGGCTTAAGAGAGATTATTTTAGAATTTACTTTGAAATTAGTACTGGATTCTCCCCTTAATGTAACTATTGTAGAATGATTCTATGAATACAAATTAAGGTGAAATGTAGCTTGAATTCTGGGTGGGGTTTTTTTTTGGTCTAATTCAGTTTTGGAATTGGGCAAAGAAACAGCGAAAGCTAAAACATATGCCTGGATGTAATGAATAAAAAGGTAAAAATAATCAATTATTTTTACTCCCTGCACTTGATCCAATAGGAAAATTACAGCCCCTGTATTGTCACTGCACAAACACCACTCACTTTGGCAGTTCAACACCACTGGAAACAGAAGCCAAGCAATAGGTTTGAAACAAGGTCCATGAAGAGGGAATTCCCTTCCAAGGACACTTCCCAGCACTTTGTGTTTGGCTCTGAGCAGTCCCGAGTCCCTCACACACCAACACCCTTCCAAAGGCAGGAGCCAGGTTACTGGAAAATCACTCACTGAGCTGCTTGATTCTAAACCAGAAAAACATCTTCATCCTATTAGACTGTTTACTTTGGAGTTTTAACACGTTTATGGACGACGACTGACCTCAAAACAACCCAGATTTTCAGAAGTGCCCTTCAAAAATATTCTTACAAACACTTAGGGAGACCAGTGCTTTAATTCCATGATTTTCCCAACCAGCTGGGACCCCTTCCATGGACAGAGTACTGTCCCACACCCAGGGCTGTGCTCCTGCATCCCCAGGGAAAATCCACCTGTACTTGATCAAACTAATAAAAAATGTCATTTGCAGACACTCAGGGCCACCTCTGGACAACTCATTACCTACATTCCTCAAAGACTTCATCTGCATTAAAAGCAATTTGCAATTCAAGGCTTCAGGGCCTTAGCAGGACTCCTTTTACAATTTTTCCTGGGAGCACCAAGGGCCACTGGCTGTTTAATCTCCGTGTAGGAAGTGCCCCACAGGGAGGGTGAGAACCTTCTCCTCCCAGCCCACCACCCACACACCAGAGGTTGACTCTGGTCCATGCTGATGAACCCTCCTGATGACACCCTTGAAGGGATTTTTCATATTCCCCATTTGCTTTTTAAGGAAAGCCAACCCAGAGTGGGAGCATCACACGTAAATAAGACTTATAAAGTTGGTGTCACCAAAATAAGATGTCAGACAAAAGGCTGGAAGTAATGCAGTAATTCAGTACTTGAGCCTATGAATTATGATATTTGTTCTCATTATGTGAGCACAGGGTGCTGTTCACACACCCTGGCATTTGCTGACTCCTGAGCTTGCAGCTTTGCAGCCCGAAGTTTCCCAAACCTGGATCCTGTGGAATGGAGTCTGCACGGGCCTTTTATCTCCAAGGACAGACTCTCAGTCACAGCACACACACACACACAATTGCAATGAAGAAAGTGCCACTCTCAATGTTTACGACTCCAAGACTGCCCAGAGCACCTGTTTTGCATATGTAAATAGGCTTTTGTATATCAATCCAAGGGGCAAAAACCTGGAGTTAATCTGAGAGTGGCAGGGCCTGCAGTCAGTCTCGTTTTCTGAGTTTATAGACCAGTCTTCATCAGATAGAAAGGGAAAGATGGAAGGGAACATCAGCTGATTTTCCCCCAAATTGACAGATTATTACTCACAGGAGGAAATTAATCTCATTTTGTGTTTGCCTATTTTTTCCCTTTCTTAAGGACAGGAGAACAGATTTTCATCCTCCCAGAAAGATTGTCCTGATCTCCCTGAAGCTCGCGGTCTGAATCAGATACGAAACATGTGGCTGATTTGGGCCCTGATTTAATCTCAGCTGATGATCTCATTAGTCACTGAGTCTCCAACATGTGGTACCTAATTCAATCACAGCACTTCAGAGACCCTGCAGTTTATTTAGAATCCTCTGAGGAAACATTTTCTTTCCAACGTAATCCTTGTTTAAAGAACATTCCTCCAGTATTCCGTGGAATGCTTACAACAGTTACCTAGCTGAAGGTTGGTATTTTGGATAAATGAAACAAAATCACTCCAAGTCAAAGAAAAGTTGAGTATCTGGATGTCAGCCTCATCAAATCCCATAATGAACCCGATATATTTTGGAAGCAGCAAAGAGGGAGAAACAACTTCCACTCCTGACAGATATCAAAGTGTGGCGTTTTCAGAATTTTCATCATGAGCTATTTTGACAGAGACTTCAAAAGAAGTGAAAATTAGAACATTAAAAAAAACCTGAGAATATTTCCTATTTCTTTTTGTAGAAATTACTGCTCTGTTTAATGAGCCTTTAACTCTACTGACACTCTAGATCTTACAAGGAGTTTAAAATCATGAAACGCTTCATAAGGGAGCGACAACATTCTATACAACGCTGGCAGCTTGTCTTCTCATTATAATTTTTGTAGAGAAAGATGCTGCATTCTTTAAAATGCCTTTTTTTTTTTAGTGTCATATTAATGGGAGGCAAAGTCTGTTCTTTAATTAGAATTTTACTGTGGTGAATTAAAAAATACATGGGCAGAGTATCAAGAGTCTAATAAAACTAAATGAAGATACTATCTTTCCCCTGTATGAAACCCAGCAGTCTTTGCTCTGGCAAAACTTCCATCAATTCGTCATTATTATTGTCTAGGACAGGATTGTAATAATAAGATCTGCAAGAAACTTACTTCCACATTCTGTCTTCCAACTGGGTAAAACATTCTCAACATCTATAATGGACTTTAGATGTTTTCATTGACTATATAATGAAATTTCCTTGTAATGCCTCTGCACAGAAGTAAAATCAGTTCTGCAAAAAGGGGCAGAAACACATTGGATATGCCTAAAGCTCTGCAGGACAGGTAGAGGGGGGAGATGCATCCTCCAACAAACAAGTGTTGGAGAGGCCACTGGAGGGGCCCAGGAGTGGTGGCAGCAGAGCTGCTGGGAGAGGTCTCTGTCACTGCAGGTTTGCAGCTCTTATCTGTGAGAAAACCCATGTGCAACATCCATGGACAGCTACCTGCTCCTCTGAACAGTCTTTAGCTGAGAGCCCAGCAAGGCAGCTGTGGGAGCAGAAGCAACCCCTCTTCCCCCTCTTAGTCCAGAAATTCCAGCTGATTTTGATGCAGTTTGGAGCAGACCCACGGGGCCGGCCCGGGAGCTGCAGCAGCCTGGCCATGCTGGATGCCCTTCAGTCACACCCTGCAACTGGGCAGCAGAACTTTGTCCATCACCTGGGGAATCCACCCAGCTGAAAGAACCTGCCCTGACCACTGCAGTCACCTCTGCACCCCCTGTGACTGCACAGGATCCACCCCAAAGCTCTTGGGAGTTGTGCTCAGCTCCTTGTTTTTCACAGTGCATAAACCAGGCACCGAAGGTCACCCTGCTGAAGTTTTGCCAGATATGCAATATCCCTTTATTTGCAGTGCTTAAAGGAGAAAAGCTTCTTGTCACTAAAACAGCCAAGAGTTGGAGCACGTTCCTTCTTCTCATTCCCACGCAGGGATTTGTGTCCCTTCACCTGTGGGTCTGCAGGTCAGGGACAAAGTGACAGCAGCAAAAAGACTGGCCCTTCAGTGGGTAAAATCCAGACATGCATATAGAATAAATGCTATATCCAGCTTCAAATTGTGCCATAAAGATTCACCTCCAAGAGGATTTACAAGCACATCCTTCATGCATAACTTAACTCGCAGCCCTGACTCATCAGTTGTTTTTAAGGTGGTCAATAAGCAATTTATTTTATTGCATTGATATTGAAACATGAAGTAAACACTGTGGATTGTGGGATTCGCTTTTATTTCCAACAGTGTAGCTGGAGAGTGAAAAGAACCACTTTACTACAGTCCTGTCCTAATGTCTAATCACTGAATCCTGGAATGTTCTGGGTTAGAAGGAACCTTAAAGATCATCCAGTCCCACCCCCTGCCATGGGCAGGGACACCTTCCACTAGCCCAGGTTGCTCCAAGCCCTGTCCAGCCTGGCCTTGGACACTTCCAGGGATCCAGGGGCCAGCCACAGCTTCTCTGGGCAACCTGTGCCAGGGCCTCCCCACCCTCCCAGGGAAGGATTCCTTCCCAACATTTAAGCTAAATCTCTCCTCTTTTGCTTTCAAACTGCTCTCCCTTGTCCAATCACTCCAGCTACTACCTGTGCACTGCTTTTCAGCCAAACGAGATCAGCTTAAAGGATGTTCTGCCCCAGTAACTGAATCTAGGAAAAAAATCTTACCTTTTCTAGTGTGAATTCTGTTACCTACAGACATTCAGAGAGAATGAGAGCAGCTGAAGGCCCAGTGGCCTTTGAAATAGGGGTGTCTTTTATATCCAAAACAGTTCAAAGGCTTACAAAAAGCTGTGTGCAGGTATCCACACCAACTGCTTGCTGTTCTCTTTTCTTCTAGGCATACTTGAACCTTCACATGGCTCTTTAATGTTACCTAATGTCTTCCAGATCTCTTAAATACACTGCTGTCTTTCTCTTATAAACCATTAATAGTAATGTCCCTTTCAGGCACACAAAAAGAAACAGTTTTGGAAAAAAGTCTTGCCCTGTGTGACCCAGTAAAAAGTAGAATGTTCACTCATCAAAACACACTGTGAGACTCAGCAGTCTCTGCAAAACCTTTCTTAAACTTACCAACAGAATGTAGCAAATATGAAATTATTGGGGGAAAAAAAAGGAAAAAATACTGAAATATGAGAATATTACACCCTCTTTTCATACCACTCCAGTAGTGAGATGTGGGATGTGCTGCTAATAAAGAGATAATCAGAGAGGCAGGCAAAGACTGGGTAGTTAAATACCAGGAGCCAAACCTGGGTCCCTGGGTGGGTTGGGGGTGGCAGAGGACACACAGCCCAGCACCAGGGGAGTTTTATGCTGTAAAATTCCGGTGTCCCTGAAGCAGCTCCTCAGACTGCACCACTGCTGCAGCTCTTCTGCACCACTTCTCCAGGATGTTAATGCTGAGAGAGCAAAGCAGCCACGGCCTCGGAACCAGCGCCAGCAGCTTGTGCTTCATCCCCCTCAGCACCCAGAGCACAACCCCGAGAGCTCAGCAGGACAGAAAGACATCCCCGTGTCCCTGTGGCTTCCCCTGGGGATTGCTGGGGCTTGGGGTTCATCCTGGAGAGCCAGGCAGGAAGAGAAAATCTTTTCTCCCAAATTATTGAGATTGGATGTCTAAACCTTGACATCTTTCTTTTTTTGACTTCCCACCACGTTCCAGCGTTGTTCACAGAAGCATAAATTAATGCCAGTTTCTAAACCAGAAGTTGCTCTAAACTGGGAAGTGAAACTTTTTTGTTATGATGTTAAAAACAGACAATTCTTGAACTGTTTTACATTTTGAGAAACGGGATGATCAAAACTCTTCATCCTCACAATCAGTTTTGGGTGTACTGAGCTGAAATGTTTTGACACAATCCCAGCCATATGGAAGCCGCTGCTTTCGGAACAGTTCCCCCATTGTGGATTCCTGCATTAAGCCATCAAGTGTCAGGCAGGCAGAAAACACTAAATCATCACTCCACATGTTTTTTCCTCACTGTTTACAAACAACATGTTCGTGCCTCCAGCATTATCCATGGGTCAGCTTCCCAGACACCAGGAAAACCCACAGAGCAGCTCCAGGGCCTGGCTCTGGGTGTCAGTTCTTGGAGGTTCATCCCACCTTCACGAATGGTCTCTGTGGAACAGTTTTCTCTCTGGATTAATTTAATTTCTCTCTTTTTTAGTGACAACTGCCACTGAAGAGGAAAAAGCAAAACAGACATACGTGACTTCCTGGCTGGATGGCAGCAGGGAAGGGAAGCGGGTTTTGCTGGAAGAGAACACAGCATCTGTGCATTAAGGGGTTTAAATGCCAGATTCCCTTTAAGGTTCAGAGCTCTACATTTTCCAAGTGGCAGTAGAGATACATATTAAAAAAAATCACAAGGGGAAAAGAGGGTTTTTGAGGAGACCATTACCAAAATTGTCCTCTGACCATCACAAGCATCTCAGGCCCAATCCAGTGCCCCTTACAGCCAGGGAATCATCTTTGGTAGGGAATGGCCACTGTGGGTTATGTTGGTGCCACCTGGAAAAGGATGGCACAAGTCTCCTGCTCTTCTCCCTGCAGAACATCCCAGCAGAGCAGACACTGCACCCCCCAGACATTAAATAATCCATGAGGAGAACACGACATGACCCCCCCAGCAGAGCCTCTTCCTCCCTGCTCAGCAGGAACCACCCAGGGAAATGCTGGCTATTCCCTGATGGATGGGACTGTGGAGTAGGTGGTGATTCAGGAATGCTGCTGACACACAGGCACAAATCTGATGACACAGGAAATTAGCATCCGCTCCTCTCCCCCCTGCTTCAGGAGAATTTACTAAATATAGCTCACTCTTTAAATATTAAGGATATCTGCAGAATGTTGTTGTTTTTGAAAGGGTTCTTTCCTGCCTGGATTTTCCTCATCAGGCTTAGTAATCAAGTTGTTTTATTTGGAAGGGGTAATTATTAGTTGAATAATTAATTATTCAGAGTACATTGCTAAAGAAAATTCAAAGTAGGCTGGTATAATGAAAAAGTGACAATGTGTAACAATTTGGGTTCTAAACTGTGCAATAAGATCAAAATGTGTAGGGTTTTTAGGTATGTAAATGTGGTTTTGCACATTCAATAGAATTGCCTCCATCACCAAAGTCCCAAAGAAACACTGACTAATTCTCACAGTCCATCTACGAGCTGGAAAATGTATTTTATCACCATTTCATAGAAGGGAAACTGAGACAGGCAAATTACATTAAACTGCAAAGCTACCCAAAAAGTCAGTGATGGCACTGAGATAGGACAGCTCCAAGCTCTAAAGTGTAGATTTATGCTATAAATACTTCAGAGTATATTTTGTCGCTACATTTATAATTCTGTGCTGAACCAAACAGATGAAAAATGGCTCTTTCATGTCTGCAGAGATTAATTTGTAAAGTATTTTTCTGTCTTTCATCAATAATAATGTTAAAGAAGTGTGGAGTTGGTACAGACAGCAGCCCTGGGATCCAAACTGCAGTGGGAAACAGCTGGTGCAGGACCTGGAATATCCTGGGGAAGGGACCCAGCCAGGAACTCCCACCACATCCCACTCAGGGACATTGAGTGACACTTTATATGATTCTCCCTCCTGGTTTTACAGGTCCCAGCTCCCCCATTCTCCTTAAGGGAATGTGACATTCCCTGGACACAAGTCATTTCTCCGTGTTTTCTTCTGCCATTGTTTCTTACCCTCACCTGGGCTCTGACAAACCAAACCCAAGAGAAGTTACACAATATTTGCTGCAAATTTTTCCACAGTCTGTGCTGGGACCTGGTAGGTTTTGTTTCCCTGCTGCTTGCCAGGGTTGCAGAATTGAAATTTTTGCAAGGCAAGGGATCCAAAAGGCAGTAAAACTCCACATACAGAGACTGCTGGAGCTTCTTCAAATATTTGTTAATTAAAATTGTTACAAGTAAATGAATTAAGTTCATATTGTCCCAGAAGGACTTGGCCTCACAGAGCCCTCATAGCCAGCAAATTTAAATGCTTTACTGTTCTCTAACTCCCATCTAGGCAGACTCCTCTATTTGGCACATCCTTAATTTCTGTCAAAGTAAAAGCATTCTAACATTTTATCAGGGAGCTGGTGTAAATCTTGGAGAAGGCTTAAAAAAACCTCTCCTGTTGCCTCATTTCACTCATTCCTAGGCAGAGCTGAGAGAAGGAAGACTTGAAAGCAACATTATGAGCCCAAGAATTATCCTCGACCCTTGAAAGGCACACAGAAAATTAAACTGGGGGATCAGTATCAAGGTATGGAAATTATTGGGTCTGTGCACTTAAAAGCTGAAGAAGGTGACTTCCCACTGAGACTCGAGAACCCAGGTGCACATAATTTTAAAAATCTGCATTTTTAACCTTTTAAATTTGCTAGCAAAGCAAGGAAGTTGTTGAGAAACTGCAGTAAACATGGCAATTCAATCAGCCTCTGCCAGACTCCATCTCACAACTTTCTGATTCCTGAACCCAGCAGGTCAGTGGATCCTGGAATGACTCCCTGGCAGCAGCAGTGCAGCAGCTGAACGGAGCTGGGAGAAACACAGCAAGGCCTTTTTGGCAACTGCCTCACAAAATCTTTTAATTCACTGCAAGGCTGGCTCTGGTCATGGTCATTACTGAAATCCATGCCCTGTTCCCTGCTCTTTCCTGGGAATTGCAGGAGGACCTCTGTGAAGAGCTAAAGCCAACTCTTTGATAGCAGTCTGGAAAAAGATTCGATTTTGGAAAGTTTGGTATCGGTTCTGTGCATTTCTAAACACAGGACTCTACTGTCAACTATCTACAGGCAAGAGCAGTGGTTTTTTTTGAGGTTTTAAGCATGTCAGAGGTGAACACAGATTTGTAGGTGTTACTTTTCCCTGCGACAGCCAAGGGACCTCAGGCTAATTCTTAGACCCACGGACTTCAAAACAATTATAACCTCATAATGCAAATACTCTGAATTTCATTAAAAATCAAAACACCACTTGACTGCCAAGCAACAACAAGCACATCTGATGCATAAGCTAACTAATTCCACCTTCTGAGCCTCTGAAAAAGCAGTAATTGTAGCTCATCATAGCTACACCTCGGAAGATAACCTTGCTCTTGATTTCTGCTGCCCTGCAATTACAGGCAAACCACTGTTTACATCTCACTTACAGCAACGGGACCTGTCGTGGAGCAGGGCCACCGAGCTGCCAGCCAGGACACAGAACAAATATTACACCACAGATTTAGAAAGCACAGACACTAATTACAAGCCCCATCCCCAGCCCACCGAAATGAAAGCAAAAGACACCACTTGTTCTCCCAGCGTAGCCTTATAACCTGATTTATCCTCGGATTTGTTCTGCCACCCACAAAATACTGCCGGGTTGAGTCTGAGTAAAAAAGATTTGAAGCTGTCGATCCAAGCCCTTGTTTTCTCAAGTCTCAATTATGGGCCCATTTTCCTTGTGGGAGCTCTTTATTACTTCCCACTGGGAGCACAACTCACCCCGAGCGGAGCTGCCAACGTTCCTCCTCACAGGCTCTGCTCCAGCACAGCCACCTGGTTTTGCACTATTTACACTACTGCTGTAAGGTTCTTTATTGATGCCCAGGTTTTACAGCTTAATCTTAAGCTACTCAACAGTTGTGCTCAAATCTATCTGATAGATCCTCCCTGCTCCTGTATGTTCCCAATTGCCAGGGAGGTCTGAACTGGCAGCGTGCTCAGCCCGCCCGAGACACGACCGTAAGTCTTTGGAATTGGGATTTTTAACAACTCTGCTTTTCCTGATTCTTGTGCAAACCACTCAATCTGTCTTGGCTTTTAAACTAAAGACATTTTTATTTGCTCTTACTTTTGACTGGTCTTGGAAATACATGCCAGTGAAATACTGTTATTGTAAAACACCTTAAAAAACAGGTTTAGGTGTAGAAAACAGTGTGAATGAGATCACAGAATCCCAGGATGGTTTGGGTGGGAAGGGACATTAAAGATCATCCAGTCCCACCCCCTGCCATTGGCAGGGGCACCTTCCACTGTCCCAGGTTGCTCCGAGCCCCACCCAACCTGGCCTTGGCCACTTGCAGGGATGGGGCAGCCACAGCTTCTCTGGGTAACCTGTGCCAGGGCCTCCCCTCCCTCACAGGGAAGGATTCCTTCCAATATCCCACCTAACCCTGCCCTCTGGCAGTGGGAAGCCATTCCCTGTGTCCTGTCCCTCCACCCCTTTGTCCAAAGTCCCTCTCCAGCTCTCTTGGAGCCCCTTTAGGCCCTGCAAGGGGCTTTGTCTTCCTGGAGCCACCTTCTCTGAACACCACCAACTCCAGCGAGTTTGATGCCACTGGAAAAGAAGTTTACCAGCAATGATTAGTAGAAGTGCTTTATACTGACCAGCACCAGCAATCACCAGTCACACATTCACCCAAACCAATTGTCCTTTCTGCCCTCAGATCTCTCACTGCTGTGAAAGCTCAGAGAAAACATTTGGCTGCAGGTGAGCAAAGCACAAGATGAAGACCCAAAGTATCCCTGCAGTGTCTAAAAGGAACAGGGGGAAGACAACAAGGGATTGAAAGTATTAGATGGAAAAAAAGAAAATCACTAAGACCAGGAGGAAAGGAAGAGTCTGTAAGGAAAGAGCAATGAGGGAAATAGGTTAAAAGAAGGGGAAAAAAAAACCCCTGCACAAAATCCAGAAATAAGAGAGAGGTAAATAAAGATCTGCAAGGAAAGCAGACGTACATTCCCACTGTCCCTGCTTCAGTGTCCCACTTAGTACGCCCCTGAAAATAATGAAGGTCACAAGCACATTATAGGAAGTGGCCAGCAATGAGAAACACATTCCAACCAGCACAGAAATGATCAATTTGTTTATCCTTGTTAACTGAAAACAGAAAACAGCGTGAGAAGGGGGTGGGCTCTTCTTGCTCCCCAAGGCTTTGGCTCCCCAGCCGCTTCCCCTCCCCGGTGCCACGCACACGATTCCCGCTTTTTCCTCTTGGATAGGCAGGGAATAATGACTAACTGTAATAAAATAAATAACTGCTTCTGCCACACACGACATCTCGGGTCTGATTTCCTGGGAGCTGCATTATCAGGGTTTGTAAGTCAATGTTTAAAACTCGGGACAGCATTAAAAAACTGACAAGTGCCGCTCGGTCACGTCCCCGTCGTCACAGTTATTGGGGCCTCTGGAGAGAGTGTCAAAGAAATAAAGCAAATTTCTTTTTTTGCTTAATTTGTGTCAATTGATTTCCTATTTTTAATTAATAATTCTAATTATGATGCAGCAAATTTACCCAACAGACACAACTAGTTTAATCAGCACGTATTGATTGTAACAGTAGAATTATCCCAGTGTTCCTGACACCATCGATTTCCTGCTGCGTGACGGCGAAAAAACAGCAGCTGGACAGACTCTGGTGTCAGCTCACGGTGCTGATGATCCCTGAGCTATGAACCCGTGCTCCTGACCCACAAATAAAAACACAGACATTATCTACTGCTTCAGCACTCCAGAGAAGGAATCTGGTGATTAACTTATGGCACAAATAAGGGGTTTAGTCATAGCAGGAGCAGCGGGAAGGTGAAGCTGGGAGACACTGATCTCAGGCAAACAGCAAATGCTCAGGCAGCAGTTGGGGAAGTCCTTGTAGAACTGAGGTAAATCATTTGGGGTAAGTTCCTCATTTGCCTGCATTTTGGACAGCCCCAGAACATCTCTTTAAGCACAGTGCAGTAAAGACCTCAGGATGTATTTTAACCCAGATCTTGCATTTTTCATAGAATCATGCAATTGCAGAATGGCTTGGGTTGGAAGGGATCTTAATATCATCCAGTTCCACCCCCTGCCATGGAAAGGGACACCTTCCACTAGCCCAAGTTGCTCCAAGACCCGTCCAACCTGGCCTTGGCCACTTGCAGGGATGGGGCAGTCACAGCTTCTCTGGGCAACCTGTGCCAGGGCCTCCCCACCCTCACTCAGGATTCCTTTCCAACATCTAATCTCAACTACTCTCAGTTTGAAGCTTCAGTCTCTTTCCAGGTTTTTTTTCCCTATTTTTTTCCCCAGTTCATCTCTGGAGGTGCTCACAGGGCCAGCAGGGTGGCCAGGCCAGGGACAGCTGCTCACACAGAGCCAGGGCTCCCCACAGTGTCACTGCTGTGCCCTCCCTGTGCTGGCTCCAGAAGCAGTGGGGAAAGAAAAGGGCAGAGAAGGCACAACGTGGCCCAAGTTACTCTTTAGTCCTTTTGTTGGAAACATTGGGATTCCTGCAATTCTCTGCTCACTGAGCTCCAAATTCTGCAGAAATGATGCAAAGAGCCACTCGTGGCACAGGGAATTTTGAAAGCGTACAAAGGCTTTGCAGCAAAAGGTGGGGTTGAACTGGCCCTCTGGAACCAAGGTGCTCCCAGGTTTATAAGGAAAAATTCCAAGAGATCCAAAGGCTGGGCCAAACACCAGCCCAAAAAGGAGAAGAAAAGCCAATGTAGATGGTACTGCCCCAATATGGGAAGGCAGAGACACGTCCCTCCATTCCCCCAGGGAACACAGGCCAGAGGATTCCTTTACCTGGGGCTGGAACCGGCTCCTGTGAAAGGTGTGAAAGGGAAAGCCTGATTTTTAGTCAGCTTGTTTCCTTGCAGAGTTAATCATAGTATAGCAGAAGATAATTCCCCAAGTTTCCCCTCATTTGGTTTTCCACAATAGTTGAAAATATGAGCACATTTAGCAGAAAAGCTGCTGTGATAGAGGGGAAATCACGAGCAATAGAAGAATTACAATTTTTTCCTAAAGCTGTTAATTCATATTAAACATTTTCAGTTCTGCTTACTCAAACTATAATGTGTCAGTAAGAAACATGTGATTATACTAGTTAGCTTTTTGGCTAAAATATTTGGAACAGTAAAATTGATAGATAATTACAGTAACAGTTATTTGTTCCCTGCCAAACCTGCACTAAGGCATGTCTGCCTGCAGACTTATGTCTTTTTAAGCACAAAAAGATAAGCAGTAACACATCATAACACTTTGAATAATGAAAAAGATTTCCTATGGCCAGCATTCCAGAAGTGGAAACAGACTGTGGTTTGATACAAACCATATCTATTTATGTAAAATGGGATTTTAATTGGAGCTACTTATCCCCGTGATACAAATGAGGCAATGAAAAATGATTGATGCACTCTGGTAATTATTGTTACAGCACCTTGCAAACTACAACAAAAAAAAAAAAAACTTTCATGTGCATAAGGGCTGTTTAAATTTTCATAAGATCCAGAACTGCATTTCAGTAGGCAAAATATTAATGCTGCATTTTGGGCAATATTTATATTTAAACACAACCAATATTTAACTGAAAAATCAGAATACATGAGCAATGCTGGCTGGATTTGTTTAAGTGATGAATAGATTTATTTTGGAAACACACAAAAGAAAGTAAAAAAGGCATTAACTAGTTATTTTTCGCAGTGGGAACGTCCAAGGATGATACTGCACAAACTCACTGTCTCCCAAAGTATAAAAAGGATGATGGTGCAGATATATCTGGTCTCATAAGAGCCACTGTTGCTGCTTCCCTCTTTCCACCTCACAGCAAAGGTTAAGAGTGCAAACACAGCTTCTGTCCATTGTTACACACCAGGAATAGCAATATAAATTCTTAATAATTGCTATACCTGTGGGGGAAGTAAAGCAATTCTGCTCATTTAAATGAAATGAGAGCTGGGCACTGGAGTCCTCCTTTTCCTGCCCAGCTGTGGAACTCTGTCCTGGCCTCTCCAGCACGGCTGGGTCAGAATTCCCGGAAAACTGAGCAGCCAACAAGGCTCAGAGAGGCCATTCCAGAGCCCAGGGCTGGGACACCACACAAGGGCTCCTGTTAGAGATGAGTCTTCTGAGGACACAAAAACTGCAGCAAAGAGTCCGTCTGTAGGACCGACTGATGTGCCATTTGTCAGGGAAGAAAAGTCTACGTTTGCCCAGAAAAAATGCCAAGAAGCTGCTTGTAAGAGAGGAGTGTATTGAATAACAGACCAAAGCAATCAGGACCTTCTGTGGTTATAATCTCATTTGGGCATTGACAGTATTTCAGTCAATAGACTGTCAGGCACTAGCCAAGAGTTGTATTGCAAAAATGTTTGGGCCATCATCTCAAATTTCATAGCTGGTGCTCGACAAGGTCAGGCAGTGGAATCGTTATTCTTAATCGGATGAGTGATCAAGCCATAAATCCAGCAAAATCAAATTTTACTTTGGTGTTTCCTATAAAGAAAAAATACAAAAAACCACCCAAAACATTCAATTTTTGTGTGTCGTCATTTCTAGCAAGCAGATCACGTTGCATCAAGAAAATCAGGGGCCTCTGCATGTAAAGCATGATCTCACTTTTACTGAAATCAGCCCCAAGTTCTTCCTCACAGAGAAGTAGGGGATAAGAATGGTCTGGTTGGAAGGGATCTTAAAGACCATCCAGTTCCACCCCCTGCCATGAGCAGGGACACCTTCCCCTATCCCAGGTTGCTCCAAGCCCCATCCAGCCTGGCCTTGGACACTTCCAGGGATCCAGGGGCAGCCACAGCTTCTCTGGGCAACCTGTGCCAGGGCCTCCCCACCCTCACAGGGAAGGATTCCTTCCCAACAGCTCATCTAAACCTCTCCTCTTTTAGTTTGAAACTATTCCCCCTTGGCCTATCCCATCTGTCTGTGTGGAAAGTGACTCTCCTTCTTTTTTATAACCCCCTTTAAGGAATAAAAGGCTGCAATGAGGTCTCACCAGAACCTTCTCTCTCCAGGCTGCAGGGGAACAGTTGGGTTTGGAAGGGGTTAATTCCTAATTAACTCTGTGTAATTCTGGATGCAGATTTTCCACATCCTGGATGTTCACCTTGCACCAAGTGATTGCAAAGCAAACCAGGCAGCTCAGTTTGTCCTCCCCCTCTTCCCCAGCTGCAGTTCCAGCTCTGCAGTGGGAGCTTTGTACAGATATGCCCAAAATACACCTCTGTGGCAGGAGGGTCAGCACATGGTCACACTCTGTCACTCCAGACATTCCTTTGGTTTCTTGAGCCTCTCAGTGCCTGAATCAGGTACAAAAAACCCAAAGGAAACCCTCAGGTCATGTCCTCTGGTTTGGGTTTGTATTGTGAAACAAGTGCCCTGTGGAAGGAAGGGGAGAAGGAGGAGCTGGTCCCAAAGCTCACTGCAGTGCACATTCCTGCATTGCATTGCAGCTCCAGGACATCACTGAACTGTTTGGCTTTTGAGTGCCTTTCCATTGGAAATGCAATATTAATGAGCCATACTGAGCCTCCTCAAACAATAACAGGGATATGAATAAAAAATTACCCCTAACTGTCCTAATTCCACATGAACCTTCCTAACCCAGCTATATTTAACACCAAAAAAGGGGGAAATGCCCAAAGCAGAAGACATTAATGAACTGTGAAACATGGATCAAGGGCATTTCTCTTAAATCCCTGATTTGATCAGTTCAAGATATGTCCCTCTCATATACCAGCAATCACCTGGATACAGGGTTTAGCAACTAACTCTAATTATAGAGATGTTGAGCAGTGATTTTTTTAAGGCGAGAGTTAAGCTGAGAAGAGCTTCTTGACTAGAAGCCAGTGTGCTCAATCAATTAAATTATCATAAGAGAAGAAGAATCAGACCAGGGGGGGAATGTGGATGCGAGTGTGAGGCTGATCATTAGTACAACTGAACTGTCACCTCAGCTCGGGCTGGAACGCGGCCACGGAAGGAGATTGATGGATGGATTTTGCTCAGCAGAGAGCAGCCCACAGTGAATTGCTGATAAGATCTGAAAATAAATCTTACAATATTACAAGGTAAGGTGGAACTGCAGCCTCTGCAGCCTTGCTGGAGCTCCCAGGCTGAGCAGGTCCTCCTGTCTGCCTTGTCCCAGGGGGCTTTCCCGGCTTGAAGGAGGTTCTTCTGCCCATGTTCTGGGATGTTTGTAAAGTTTTAGGGAGGTGTTACACAGCAGCTCATTAACACTGGAAGTGGAGTGAGCTGGGAAAGATTTGCATGGGTTTGTGTGACTCAAAGATGCAGATTTCCCCTGGAACTACTATTTTTGCTAGGTGACAACTTCACATCTGCCAATTAGAGGAAGGAGAGGCTGACTGGAACCACAGCAACCCAAAGCAAAAAGGCAGTGTGGGATGTGAGGGATGTGAGGATGAAGCTGTCTGGCAGGCTGGTTTCTGGGTTCATGGGGCCTTTGGTAACCATGGACCTGCAGAGTACATTGGAGAGGGGATGGCTGCCAGACAGCTCACTAAGGGTTTCTCTGCTGTGTTTAGCTATTTTAGTGCTCAGCATTCAGGGACACTTTGGTTTAGGCTCCCTCAGTAGAAGGAAAGACAAAGAACTACTGATCTTGGCATATGGAGTCAAACTTTAAACTGACAGTGGAAAATTCACAGTGAATTCATTAGGTGCCCACAGAGTCCTAAGAAAGAGGAGGCCTGGGCTACTGTCACGATCCTCTGGCTTGCAAGTTACCGAGATGTGACTCTGGAATCAAAAATCAGTGTGTAAATCATGACCAGACGTGAACTTCCTTCATCCCTCATTTAGGAAGTTTGTGCTGTAGGAGATGTGAGGCTCATTCCTATTACACAACCACAGGACTGGCTTTACAAATGATTATAAATACCATTATTTAACTCCTGTAGGAGCTCCAACACTCCCAGATCTGCACTATTCTGGCAGGAGCTGTGTGTGAGACTTGAAATGTCTTGGTTTGTCACTTTACTGCAATTAGATGTTTTTGGAATATGAAGTCTAAATAGAGATTTTTTTTTCCCCCAAACTGCATCCTAGATAAGATTTACACCAGGTGATTTCTGTCTGGCACAGACAAAGCTCCCACATCCCCCTTAATAGTCCAGAGCACTCTAATTAAGACTGTGGGTAGTGAGCTGCCTTTTTACAGTGTGTGAAGTCCATAAACCAAAGCCATTTACAGAGCTGTCCATTAAACCTCACACCCCTTTAAGGGCATGGTGAGATCTTCCCCAAACCATTGTAATATTCCTGTTCCAAGGGTTTTCAGTATCACTTAGAGATGGTCAACCTGAGAGCAGGAGGAAGAGCAGCTCTTATCCATGACACTGGAACTCACACAAGTATAAAACAATCCTCCTGGTGCTGTGCCTCCCTTAAGGATGACATTCCATTCCTCAGTGTCCTTAAGGCACGAGGAAAGAGAAGGCTTTGGCTGCAAAGTCCAGTGCAAAGCTCACTAAATAAATCAAAATCTTTGCACTGACCTAAGCTGACTCTCTGCTAAAACCACAACACTGAACTGAATTCAGATACATGGAAATGAGGTGCCAATTGGTTTTTTTTGCTGGAAATCATCCAGGGCTCACTTGTGGGGTCTTCAAGCATTTGAGCCTCTTCTCAAGGTGCCCTCTCACCTCTGAGGTGCCTCATCAGCAGAAAAGGGATCACATTTGTTCTTCACAGCCTCTTTCCTCAGAAATTTCCAGTGCTGAGCAGACAAGGCTCTTGGGGGGAGGCAGCAGGGGTGTGGAAATGCTGCTCCCATCAGCCCCCAGCCCACCTCCCTGGCCTCATCAGTCCCAGCTTTAGCAGGGAAACCCCAGGAATCAGGGCAGGGCTTAGCCTGTCACTGGTGCCACCCTGGGGTCACCCAGCCCAGGGGCTCAGCCCAGCAGGAAACTGGACACATTTATTGGAGAGATGTTGGATTCCAGGGATAGGGACACGACCGAGGCTGTGCCAGTTAAACTCAAGGGCAGAGAATCACCTGGCCCAAGGACAAACCCACTGTTTCCTTGGATCCCTTTGCTTGGCAAACCCTGTCATCTCCTGCCTCACACACAGTGAGTTCCCAGAGCACACAGAACCAAGCACAGCTCCTTGCAGAAAATCATAGGATCCTAGAAATTATAAAAAGACTCGGGTTGGAAGGGAGAGAATTGCCTGGGTTGGAAGGGACCTTCAAGATCGTCTTGTTCCAACCCCCTGCCATGGGCAGGGATGCCAATAATATGGAGATAAATTTCAACCTTCCTCTAGGAATGCTGAAATAATGAGTCAGCTGGGTCAGATGGCTCCTGTGAACGCTGTGTCCTCACCAGTGCTCTGCCAGTTCGTCTGTCATTCACAAATTTGAGCTGCAGTGATTTCATATTTACTCCTCGATCATTAATGTAAATATTGATAGGAGGGAGTCTAATAGCAGAAGCCCACCAGAAATACATTTGATGTTTATTCCACACTGACAGCTGCTTTTTGAGATCTGTCATTTAGCTTTTATTCAATTATTAATGCATGTTATTGATAATTGTATAGTGCTAATTTTTTAAATCAGAATATCCTTCAGCACTGAGTCGAACGTGGCACAAAAATGTATTTTATTTGCACGGCTACTCTAATAGACCTTGCAACTAAATCTGTGATCTCATCAAAGAATGAATTTGTGTAGAATGACCAATTTCCTGTGAAAAGCTAAACCTTATTTTATTCTCTTTTAATTTTTCATTGATTGAAAGCAAATAGCACCATAATTTATTGTTTTGCCTACTGAAGTAAACAATCTTGTCCAAAATCTGCACAGGATTGTGAAAACATTTTTCATTTTTCTTAGAGACATTTTCTAGGACTTTTCTTAAAGACATTTTTGAGAACTTGCAACAGAGGCATCCAGAAGAGTGACTGGCACAGCAAGAAAGCCCAGGGGGAAGAAGGAATATCTGAGTCATCCTCACAGCTCCCTTTTCCAGGTCTCAAGCACAAATCAAAGAGCAACAGGGAATTGTTCCCAGGCTGCTCCAGCACAGGCAGAGATTGATTTCAAGGTGCAGAATGTCACAGAGGCCTCGTGCTCTGCACCAGGGCTGGGCTGGAGGGACAGGGACTCCTCCTGCTCCCAGGGCAGGGAATTAATAGTGTTGGATACTGGCAGGAACATGAGCAGCAAAGCAGCTTTTGCTTTTCCCTCCAGCTCCCTCTCACTCTTCCCCTGCTCTCACAAAGGAATATGATTAAGATGTGAGTTGTTTAGATCCATTTTTAATATCTCCTGATCAAAAGGGGAAGCTTAAAGAGCATGTAAGGAATGACTTTGATATTAAAGAGAGAGAAAGAAGAACAAATAGTTTAATTTGCTTCTTGTCTTTCTTGGCTTGGGATTTTGAAGCAGATGTTCATATGCAAACACAAAAAAAGCCCACATTCTCTCCAAGTCTGAGCACAAATGGCCTGGCTCAGAGGGAAGATGCCTGGTGAGGGCTCAGGCAGTGTGGTGCCTGCTTGGGGTGGAGCAAGGATGGCACAGGCAATGACCTCTGTGACTGGGCTGGACATGGGACAAAAAATGAGACAAGAAATCCTTAAAAAGGAACAAATACCTGCAGCAATCCCCCCCATAAAACATGTGTAAGGGTGCTGCTGCAAGTGCACCCGTGGATCTGAAAACTGAGATGGAGTGTTACAGTGAGAGTTTAATGACGATCTCAAGAGACAAAGGAGGAAGGGATGGGAAAAGAAAGGAGCTGATTTCTGCATCTTAAACTGATGAGAGCACAGGGTGGCACATGTGAAGCCTCTGATTAATCAGAAATAGGGGAAACAGACTCTTCATATCGTCCAAATTCTAAAGGGCTGCAATGTCAGATTTTCAAGAGGGCTTTGATTCTTTTTGGTCTGTGCATGTAATGAGGAGTGAGAGTGAAACTGTGCAAAGCCAGACCCTGGAGAGGAACCCAATCAGCAAGGAATCAAACAGGAGGGGCTGGGATGTTTCACACATCACTTTAACCCAGAACCTGGGAGAAATGGTCCACTGCAGCAACTACCACCAACCTTCCATCTCCCCCCTGAAGAGGCACAGCAGCAGAACCTCCCTGTTCTCCCAGGTGATTCCCAAGCAGGGAAGAGGGAACCAACCACCTTGCCAGCAGGAGAACAGGAATGGACACAGGCACTGGCAGAGAGCTTTCAAAAAGTCATCCTGCCCCTTTCCCTTCAACCATGGAATCATCACAGCTGGACATTATCACCCATCCTGGTATGTCCTACGTGCTTATGATTTTTAAAATTTTTATACATTTAATCTCCACTCCTTTTACAAGAACCTCAGGAATACCCCCAGCTGCTCATGATGAAGATAGAAGAGGAAGGGGAAGCAGACCATGAGTACTGACAAGTAGAAAGACCTAACGTTTAGATATAAATTTGGGATGTTTGATCCCACAGCGAGTCCTTGAGCTCCTACTGTTTAAAGCCTGTTCATGTGAGCAAGGCTGTGGATCCAGATCATACACACGAGTTACACATGGACATACACATCCCAGTGGATTTATGGAGACACTGCCACTCATCTCTCTGGTTATAGTTCTGTGGAAGCCAAAATGTGCCACAGGGACATCTGTACCTCACAGGGTCCAAGCACAACTCTGTGTCCTTCGACCTTGGAGAGGTTTGGTCACAGCAGCTGCAACCACCATCAGATCGTGTTCCAGGCCAAACACCTCTTCCATTCCTGCTTCTAAATATGTTCAGGTTTCATATGGGAGATTAAAACATTTCAAAACATCTCTCTGTGCTCAGGTTTTGTATCAGTAGCACAGTATTTACCTTGCTTTAACTGAGCACAAACTGAGTGCAAAATCTGGCCCTTTGTACAATGGGATACCTTTGGCACTGGGCCCAGACAAGAACAAAAAAACAATTGCCTGAATTTAATCAGCTGGTGTTAGCTGGCAGTGCAAGAAGTCTTTATGCAGGTATTTATTTGTCCCGGTAATAACAAGAATATTGGAATTTATATCCAGGAGATAAGGGAGTACCTTGTCACTCAAGCACAGCTAACAAGGGAATTGCTATTTGGTGCAGACATGTAAATGCCAAATGCTTAGTCTGGTTATTATTGTAAATTCCATTTTTTACAACCCCTTGTTTTTAAAATGGTCTCTTAATTGATTTTTAATTATATTTTTCAATGACATTTAACTCCACGTGCTTTGTAAACAAACCCACACAGATGCCAAAATATATTAAAGGAGCAAACACCGGTGCATTGGAGGTGCTGTTTTCCCAGCCTGCACTAAGTGCTCCCAGCAGATGCTTTGCATGAGGAACTGAGATCAAATTTGTTCTGGGTGTAAGTGGGTGCAGTTCTACCACAGGCAGCTGCTGCCAGGTTTGGTCCTCAGAGTGTTCCTGATACACATCACCAGGAACACTGCTCCTCCTGACTGGTATCAGAGTGGAATGGATGATACATAAAATGGGTGGTAACTTCCAATTCTGGGCCCTGGGTGATTATCCAGGTTGAAATTTGGCCAGGACATACTAACCTAGAGTGGTTTAGGGTAAAGTACCACGAGGTCTTTAGTGGAATGGAATGGGATGATACATAAAATGAGTGAAAATTTCCAATTCTGGGCCCTGAGTGATTACCCAAGTTGAAATCTGGCCAGGACATAGTGACCCAGAGCTGGTTTAACATGAAGTTGCACAATGTCTTTAGTGATCAGAAGAGGTCAGGACATCTCTTTAACCCCAGGAACACCATGTTAGAGAGAAGCAGAAGGCATCTCATGTCTCCAGTGGGTTTTTTGGAGGTGTCCAATAGCCCAGGTGAGCACTGGACAGTGTTTAAGGACATGGAATTACAAACTGCATCCATCCAGCTGCCTAAAGCACAGGTTTGGGACAAGTTTAAAAAGTTAATCCAATTAACTGAAACACTGTATGAAACTACTCAAGTCCCTTGAGTTTCTGGCTCAGCATCCCCCAGGTTTGGGGTCCAGAGCATGATGTGCCATTCCAGAGAGAAACCACGCACCAGGAGAGGCTGGAAGCAGCTCCCTCAGATCCCACCACCCTACATTAGCCATGGGATTTGTTGGAAACCACTCACTGTTGTAGTTGCTGTTCCCACCAGTCTCTGCTGGAGCGGTGCTGGGCTCCCCCAGCCCATCAGAGGTGGCCAGATCTTATGGAAAATCAAAATGAGAACTTGAAAATACCACTCCTCGTGCATTCCTGAAAACACTGCACCGCCCTGTTAGTCAGCAGGTGAAGACTTAAACCTTTTTCCACTCAAAACTTGTGCTTGCTGACAATTCCCACATACCTTTCACGTGGCCAGGATGTCACACTGTTCTGAGCAGGACTGTAATTTCATTAGTGGTTACAGAAGTGGAAAACACTGGAAAACCAGAATTTAGTGTTTACCCAATTCCCAAGCTTAACAATTATGGCAGAGGCATAGTGCTTTTGTTGGGGAAGGACCTGATTCCCTTATGTTGTGGAAGACATAAAAACCACAGGACAGGGGAATGACTGTATTGATCTTGGATAAGATTCACTCCTGTGCAGAGATCCAGCACAAGCCAGTATATCCCATAAATTCTGTTTAAGCCCCATCCTGCAGGATAAAGCAGCACTCAAATCACACATTACTGGGACAATAATGCTTTGTTCCTAAATATTGCTACTCCAGAGGAGGCTACAAAATGCTTCCAGAGACTGTCAAAAAGGAGCTGTGACTTCCCAAAGGTCACCCAGCAGGGAAGAAGGGCTGGGATACACCTGGATGCCAGGGCAGAGATCCATCTCCTGCTCACTGCCCTCCTCCCTGGTACAAACACTCAGAGACAGCTTCTGCCCCCCAAAATGTCTCACCTAAAACGTGTAAAGTCTGTCTGCACAATGGGAGCTGAGTGTTCATCACAAACTACACTCATTAGTTCATGCCATTTGCTTTAATTTCAATTATTTAATTAGGTGGTGTGTGTGTTCCGCATTGATGACTAAAGCTCTTTTAATTTTTCTCCAGTGGATACATATTTTACCTGCTCTTTTTTTCTTGCAGCAGCAGTTTTTGCTCACCGATGGGATTTGCCCACCTATACTTCCTCCTATGGGATCTGAGGAAAAGGAATGTAACTGGCATCCCTTTCCACACTTAATGAAACCAGGGTTCAGGTTCCTGCCGGAATGTGAAGTCTGGTAAAACATCTTTGCTGACAGTTTTAAAACTTCCAGAACATGGAAATTAAGCAAAAGGAATTGGAAATCTCAGGGACAGATTCCAACAGACAGCAATGCACACTCAGTTCATTAACTGGCTCTGAAGAAATGCAAGTTCTACATTTCATGTGTGTCACAAACCCTTAAGAACAATAAAAGTGTTTGTTAATGGACTTTTTAGAGGGAAAAAAAAGCTAAAGCAAGTGACAAAGCACTTGGTACTTCTGTGTCTCAGCAAAACTGGCTGCAAAACAGAGTAAACTGTGGATATATTTAGGGAATTATAAGTAAAGTTTCAGATCAATCCATTCCTGAACTTGTGCTGATGCTCAAAACAGTAACTGGAAAACAATCCTGGTAAGGTTTTGTGCAGCAAGGATAAAAATCCTTCCTTCAGCACAAGCCAGTCCTCTTGTCTCCTGGGGAAGGGAACCAATGGTTCCACTGGGGATCCAACAGCTCTTTGTTGTGTCTTTTAAAGCAAACAGAGATGCACCTGTACCTATGAATAGTTACTTTTTCATTTGGCCATAAAGTGCCCAAGTGGTCACCTAAGTCTATAATTCCTCCCCTAATTGCACAACCATGAATATTCACGGGCAAATTGTAATTACAAGGGCAGGTTCCTTCTGCATGGACAGTCTCTGTTTTACTGCTCTTAACTGCCAGAACATAAATGGTTTCAAATGATAAGGATCCCACCGGTTCCCATTTTATGTGGCCACGAGACAAACTTAACAGCAAATCTCGGGAAGGATTTGGGAATTCCAGTTGGCCCAGCACAGGGAAGGGTGAGAAACCCCCTCCTCCTCACACACATGAAGGGACAGAAACGCAGGGTAGACTGAACAGAATCAATTTGTCACGACCAGTAAAAGAGAGCTGGAGCTCCTGTTTTCATTTCTGAGCCCTGAAGTGGCAAAGCACTTGAGCAGAGACGTTTATTGATCAGCAGCCCCCAAACAACGCCGGGGAGGGGCAGAGCCTGGACAGGCAAAAGGCACACATTAAATACAACAGGGCAGCTCCAAAAATCGCCTTGATGGCAGAAAAAAATGAGAAATAAATTCAATTTATAGAGCTGGCGTGTGTATGGGAAGCATGAAGCCACTCCTGCCAGCAGGAAAGTGTTGAGATTTTGCTGTTACATGGCTTTGCCTGTCATGTTTGATCACTATTTTAGATGCAGAGGGGACACTGTGCCTGTTAATGTCACTGGCCTCAATCATGCAACCCTTAATCAAGCAGAAATCCCTGCAGCTTTGCCCATAAAAGAATTACAGACTTAGTTATAGGTTTTCTGGTGCAGATTTGACCCCTGCTGCCTCCCTGCTGCAATAAAACTCCTAAACCCTTTTGGATCATTACTCCTACAACTTGCCAGAGGGCAGAGGAGGTGCAGCATTTATGGGGCTGCTTCTGGTTTTAACCAAGAGCTGAGGATCTTCCAGTGACTGCCCTGGCCAAGAGACAGCAAGAGAGACCATCTAAACCAGGGACAGGGCTGGGAGAGATCCCTTGTCCCTTAATAAATCACTCCACCAGCTAATTCCCCACTCAAAACAACTTTCTCATCCTTGTTCAGCCACTGCCAGAATGTCCTTTTTTAGGACATAAAACCAGGCTTCCTTAATGCTGTAGAAAGGTTATTAGTATTGTTTATTCTAAGCTCTATGTATTCAATTCTTAATTTGCCTATGTGTCTTCTAAATATATGAACATTGTAGTGATAACTGGGCTGATATAAAATCAAGACTAGAAAACATTAAGCATTGCAGTGACTGGAGTTGTTTTTCATGGCATTTATCATCTCACTGCTTGTTTTGCAGAACTAAATTTCCAACACAATTCTCTTTTTAACCTACAGCATCAGGTGAAAATATTAAACATGTTCCCTGGCAGACAATATCTGTTCATCAGAGACAAGCCCAAAAAAAGCCCTACCCTGCTAAAGGCAGAGCCTGCAACTCACTCTGTTACACAACCCAGCACTGGGGAGGAAGGAATGGAGAATCACAGGATCCTGGAATGGTTTGGGCTGGAAGGGATCTCAAAGATCACCCAGTTCCACCCCCTGCCATGGGCAGGGACACCTCCCACTAGACCAAGTTGCTCCAAGCCCTGGCCAACCTGGCCTGGGACACTTCAGGAAGTCCATACAATTATTCCTACAATGTTCATGGCCTGGTTGTATTCCAAGCCTGTGATTTGGACTGACCTTAAAATACCCCCCTGAGGATCAACAATAAATTCTTCTGGATTCTCGTTTTCAAGTGAAAAGAGGAAGCAAATGATTTAAATTGTGCAAGGAGACATTAATTACAAACTAATCTAAATGCATAATCCCCTGTAGTCATTTAGCCTCAATCCTTACAGATGAAGTGTGTTCTTAGGGGCAACCAAAGGTGATTTTTGGGTTGGGGTTCAGCCTCTAAGTGGTCTGTGGAAGCTGACTCAAGACAGCTGAAATTATTCTCCATTGAGATCCACATGAACATTCAGATAATTCCAAATGCCAGACATCAATAGAGTTCTTTATTCAAGGTGCACTTCATGCTTTATTTACCTTATTTTAATAGGCAATAATAATGGAATAATAAATGGGAGAAAACTAGTTTTTCTGTTGTCTTTGTTCAAATTTCTCAGTGTGAGAGAGCAACACGTGGCTAATTTTTCATCTATCCTTGAACAGCCTGAACTGACAGATTGCCCATAATCTGTTCCACAATCTCAGTGCCAGCACATGACAATAGACAGCCCCACGGAGAGGCTTGGGAATCAAAAAGGAAATAATTTAATGCCAACCAACAGCTAAAGGGTGACCCAGTTCGGAGAGGCCTGGAGAGAGATCCATTGCTGGTGGCTCCAAGCATGTGTGGCTCCATGCAGGCCCAGTTAAAAGGCAGATTAATAGGCAGTCAGGTGTGAGGAACAAAGCCAAGGAGCCCCACTGAGCAGCACACGGCATTCAGCCTGCTTTGGAAAGCACTTTATGAATTAACCTAGCCTGGTCTTTTTTAAACTGTGAGCATCCAAGGATTCACACCAGTGTTCCTCCAGCCTGATCTGTATTCCAAAACAGTCCTGCTCACATAAATCTCAGTGTTGTTTTTTACCAGGGAGTGAAAGGGAGAAAAGCTGCTGTTAAATCAATAGGCTGCATTGCTCACCACAGTCTATGGAAGTGCTGGTGCTGGGCTTATCATTTGTGCTGCCACCAACTAATTGCTGTCCCTTGCACTTCATTATCCCCTGTAATATGGTTACAATAACAGAGAATGACAAATAAGAACTGTTATCTTCTCCTGGCCAGTCTTCCCTCGCAGGGTGAGTTCCCATTCAGATCCATCTATCTGGATGAATGAGATTTACCAGATTACACGTTGACTTAAAAGGTTTAAGAGGAGCGCTGACGGAGAGCTGCCTCAGGAAATATTTTCACAGGCACACTTTTGGGATCTGGCACAAAAAAAAAAAGTCTTTACTGCTGCTTTTGTACCCACCATGGTTTCCCTCAGCTCTCCCTGCATTTGAGGCAGTGATGCTGGCAGACAGAAACCCTGGTTCCTATGAAATCCTAAATGTGTTCCCTGAATCAGGTCTGCCAGTCATTCACACACACCAGAGAGCTGGTCTGATTCTTTTGATGTTAAATTAGATCCTGTAACTAATAAAACTGCCTACATTGATTAGGAAGGAGAATCAGGCAAAGAATATTATGGACAGGAGAAAAGACTTTGGGTCTGGCAAGAAAGGATAAAAGTATCCGATCATAAATGTGTGGCCTAGTTAAAGAAAGTCCTGTGTTGCCACAAAAAAAGAGGAACTGTAGAAAATGTGAATGAAACCTCCAGTAGCCACTTAATGGCCACCTGGTCTCTGGTGGGTTCAGGAGGGCAAGAGGAGCTTCTTCTGTGGCTTCTAAACTCTCTGCAAGGATCAGATTTCCCCACTGGATGTAAAGAATGTCACAGTGTCAGAAGGAAGGAGAGATGGGGAAGCCCCCATGACAAAGTCTGCATTTATGCTGATGATCCTCCAAACTGTCCTGGTGTGGTGTGGCCTGCAGGACACAGCCATGGAATTCCCATTCTCTGATCCCATGGCAGCCTCACACAGAAGTGCCTCAGAGGTCAGCACTTCCCCTGGGCACCCACAGCTCCCAGATATCCCTGGAACGTGTCTGCACCAAGAGGCACAAGGGCACTGACACCCACACGCAGAACTGAGACACCAACAGGGGAGGGAGCACAAAAAAAAGGCATCACAAAGAAAATCATTGCTGAGCCATTGCTTTCTAAAGCCTTCTAAACCAAACCTGAGGTCACTCATTGCCCAATATGCACTGTTCCAACAGCCATTCCATAAGGATGGCTGGAGGTGGTTCCCATTCTCATCCCATGCTGAGCTCTCTGTAAACTTCTGCATTTTTCCTGACTCCTTCTGTTTCTTTTCTTTTTATGTTTTAGGGACAAAAGATGCTCTTTTTGTTTTCTGCTTGGCTACAAACTAGTTATGATCAAGAATCTCCCTTAGAAAGCAGGACCACACAAGTGCCCATAATTCTGTGTAAACTGGCTCTAAATATTTCAGGACCCCAACAGCACATGAAGGTAAACTTGAACATGCCCATGAATCAATGTCTCATTTGTATTATTTCAAATGCTCTGCTAGTTAATGATGTTTTGAATTGGTTTATTATTATTATAACCTCTCTGATAGTTAAATCAATCAAACAATCATTGCTGCAGTTCATCAAATACACATCTCCAGGAAGATGGTGCTTCCCTTGCACACTGCTGAGGGAAAACAGCATTTCTTTATTACAGACATGATTAGTTTGTCTTAATATCCCAGAAATGTGGGGAAACAGTGCCTTGGAGGTAAGTGAACTATTTTTGCATGTGTTTATGGAGTTTCTATTTTTCTTAGGGAGGAGAAGATGGAAATGACACTGCACCAGAGCTGTTGTGCAGTCAATGGGGTGTGTGGCTGCAATATGTTACCCAGCACTGCTCCAAAGCAGGCACCGACACGCACTCAGAGAAACCCATCCAGCATTTTCCTCTTCACAATTATGCCATATCACACTGATTTTCCTTTTCTCATTGTATTAAACCAGCCTTTCAGAGGCTTTGCTACATTTCTGTGGATATCAGCCTCTCTGTGAACAGCACTAAAAGGAACTACTTGTCTTAGCACTGCACTGACATTATCACGGCAAATTGCTCTAAAATATCACTTGTAACTGTAATATTAGCACAATAAAATATTTTAAATTTGCCTACTGTGTCTCAGAAATTGCCCTGATGGTGAATTACTTCTCATAGTACATTAACAATGATTCTAATAATTGTCAGGGGCACTGATGGACATTTTGTTCTCCTCAATGAAGGGAGATCACAGCTCCAAGGACACAGGCAGTTTATTAAATTTCATAACTCCTGGCTTTCAGGTGGGTGATGTGGAAGTCTTATACCTGTATATCAATTATAAGTTTATTGTGCTAATAGGCTGCAGGATTAGAGCATCTGCAGGCTGCAGTTTTATGCAGGACTCAGGATCAAGGCTTCCCGTGCAGTGACTCCCATTGCTGCCTAATAAAGATGAATGCAGCCAGTGTTGCTCAGAGAGAGAGCTCACTAAATGAAGAAAGCAGCTCAGTGAATGTGGAATCTGTACAGCAGCCAAACCCAACTCCCTCTCCTAACTCAGAGATGCAACATTTGGGCAGCTGCCCAAGGAAGGAAAGGGAAGGAAAACCAAGCATTTTTATTTCTCACTGAAAACCAAGCATTTTTATTTCTCTCTGACTCCAAGCCCACAGTTATAAAATCCAACTAAATTCCTGATTTCTTCATATGTGTCGTTCCAGACTCTTTAATCCATGTATTCTTCATCACAGGGATGTAATTGATATGCAGGCCATGTTAAATGCATTATGGTAACTTTGCAGTGAGGGATGTAACATATTCCCACTAAATTTCAGTGTGATGCAGTCTGAAGCGAAAACAAGATAAAAAGAATTCAGAGGATGAGAACTCAGTGGGGTTTCATAATCCTCAGCATGTGCACAGTTGAGAGGCAGAGTTCCAAATGACCTGGACAAATCTGCATAAAGTTTTTTAGCAAACATAAATGAATTCCTGAAGTAATCACTCCATCAACACATGGGATTGTATCTCCACCTCTCCCACTCTTCACTTCTGCTTGCAGAAGAAGACTTGCATAATAAGTAAAAACTGCTCTTGCAGTGTACTATTTTTTGAGCCTTTAGGATGAACACTGCTCAACCTGACTACCTGGTGGATGTATTTAATAATTTATCCAAAATATCTATGCTGTGCCTGACTCTAAGAAGAGAAACAAGGAATGATAGTCTCTAAACATTAGTTTGTTACACAACTCTCAAAGTCCAAAGGGCTGGACACTCCTGTAACCTCTGCATTGCACAAAGGGGACAATGTGTTCCAAATCTGACCCATCACTCTCAGGAAGGTTATCAAAGATGGGATGGTTAAGAAGTTGGCTTGGAAGGAAGTTACATTTGGTAACCAAAAGACAAATGCTGGTCAAACTGAACCAATGCTACAGGGTTGGGCTGGATGATCGTGGAGGTCTCTTCCAACCTCGATTCCGTGCGTGACCTGAGACCAAACCCTCTGGAGAGGGTTATCACAGCTCAGAGTGACTTCCAAGGCTGTTCCTGGACAACCTGGAAGTGCATCACTGGAGAGAACGCTCTGGCAGCTCCATTCCAGCCCTGCTGTCCATACTGGGTTGCACCATCAGGGTCCTGGGGGCACTGCTGGGCCGTGACAGCCCTGCCCAGCCTCCCCTGGCACCACCACCCACAGCCCAGAGACTCAGAGGCTGCATTTCAGCTCAGCCCTGGCCCCTCAGCCCCTGCCTGAGCTTGCTGGAGATGTGTTTGTCTCCAGCTCTGTCCCAGCCAGGATCCCTGTTGATCCCTATCCCATGGACTGAGAACCTGCACTGACCTCACCAGCCTTGCCACCAAGGACCTGCTTGGCACTTGCTGCACCTTTTCACTCAAAACAGGGTTAAAACTTGCACATCTCTAAAATACTGTTCTTTAAATCATGGGTCATTTGTTCATGATAATTAGCGTGTGACATCACTCATGCTAATGTTCAACATATGGTCTAATGCAATACCACATTATTTATTGCTACATTATGTTACATAAGTGCAAAACACACAAAAAGTCAAGAAGCTGAAGCCTGCACTTAGTCATGTTAATTCTCTCCAGCACAAGGATATTTCACTGCACCTCCTAATAGCCAAATCTTCCCTGCCTCTCTGCTGCCTGGCACTCTGGCTCGGGGAGAGGTGGGGGAGCCATTCCTGTAGCTGAGATCTCACCCTGCCTGTGAGTGCCTCACCAGATGCTCAGCATATTGCATTTTCCCCTCGGTAACATCCTTTTTTCTCCCTGCATCTGGAACTCAAGTAGGAAAATACTTCTGTTGTTTCCTGTAATGCTGAAGGTAGGGATGGATCCTCAGCTCCTGCACGGTGCAGCTGCCCCTGGCTGTGCAGTATCATGCTTTGAGATATATAGAATTTTGGAGGCTTATTTCACCCTCTCCCAGCCTGATGATGCTGCCTCTTTGATCAAGGATTTCTCCAAAACAATTGCTTATTTGATCTCAGGTGCTTGAAGTGTTGCTTATTCTATTCCAATGCTGCTTTGAAATGGCCTTTTAACATTCACGATTTTCATCCCAAGATGACTCTATTAGTTGATCAAAAGGTTCTCCCGACCCTGTTTAAAAGTTCTGGAGCTCTTGCTGCCTATTGTCCCCTAATTAGAGTCACAATCCCGCTGTGACACTCTTGCAGAGGAACACTGGGTCCCACAGGAGGTCACCGGGATGAGGTTGCAGTCACTCTATTGTTTCCTTGCTCTGAGCACCAAGGAGTGTAATGGTTTTTTAAAAATCCTGTGTTTGCATTAACTGATAATGTGTTTGGGATGGAATGACTTTTTTATTGTAACATTTTAGCAGCAGCTCAGAGCTTTGAAAAGGCATTGTTTTAATAGCACAGTGCTCACCTCCTCACAGAGCTGATGCTCCTGAACACTTTGCAAAAGAGTTAAACATGGTACACAGTATTTCAGGAGTTCATTTCCAAGCGCCTTCAACTTCTTTAGAAAACAACACCCTGAAATCACCAATCATTGCAGAGACTGCACTAACCTCAGCCTGGCAAACAGTGAGTCCAAATATGCTGCCTTGACAGTGACTGTGGTGGGTTGTCCCTGGCTGGGCACCAGGTGCCCACCAAAGCCCCTCCTCCCCTCAGCTGGACAGGGGAGAGGAAATACAACCTTGGGGTCTGCAGAGCTGTTCCTCTCACATGTTCTCACTCCTCCCACCAGCTGCAAATGCACAGTTTTGGGGTTTTTTCCATCATAACTCTGTTATCCCAGAGGCTCTACCACCATCACTGATGGACTCGACCTCGGCCAGCACAGAGTCATCTGGCTTTGGCTCCATGGGACATGGGCAAAGCTTCCAGCAGCTTCTCACAGAACACAAGGACTACACCCCTGTAGTCCTCCACTACCAAAACCTGGCCATGCAAACCCAGTGCAGTGACTGTCACCTTTTAAACTGGCCACAGCAGCCAAAGGGAAGATCCACCTCACCCAGGGGAACACAAATCGCTGCCACAAGGAAACCTTCCAAAGCTCTTCAGATCAGGAATCTAAATCTTATTTTCAGAAAAGATAGAAAGCTTAAAAGCTGAAGCATCCCTGGCTTTAAATGTGTCAAATGTTGCATTGGCTGTGTCTGTGCTGGTCTCACTGGGGTGGTTCTGGCACTGCTGGGGCACCGACAAGCTCAGCCCCGACTGCCAAGGCCCTGGAGGAGCAGCTTGTACAAAGCTTCTTGTACTGGTGCTTTCCTGAAATCCTGACAGCAGAGGCAGGTAGATCCTACATCCATTTTCAAAGTGCAATTCACAACTTCTGAGAATTTCCCCCCCAGTTATTCCTCACTAATGTCTCTCGATGAGGTCAAATTCCTCTTCCCCTCTTACAAATTTGTAATCTTTGCTTTTCTCTCCAGACTAATTTTGTTTTATAAACTATTAGCTTCAAGGAGTTACTCCAGAGTAACACTGCTATGTGATCAGAATATAAACCAGAGGGAATTGCCTCTGTGTGTTCTCATCTATACCATTCAACCATTCTCTCCTTTTCCCTGTTTTTTCACTCTCTCCCAGTTATCCCTCCCAGACATCCTCCAAATCCCTTTATTGGGTTTTGTGTTTAACAAAGAAGCAATGAAGCCACAGAATTCTCCCTTCATTACCAGAGTATTGTAACAGCATCTTTCTTTACTCATAAATAGTATTTCATCACTGTGAACATCTGCATTGTGGGAAGAGGAACTCTGGGACTGTCAATGGCCTAAACAACATTATCAGCTCAGACACTCCTGGCTAAAAGACCTTCCAGACATGAGATTTTGCATATTCAAAAGCACAACCATATCTGGAGAGTTTGATTTGCTTTAAGACATTTAAGATTCCTCTGATCTCTCTTCAGAGAGCACACCTAAATAAAATTTACATTTCCATGTGCCAGGATATGGATAATTGTCTCAAGAAGATGAATATAAACTCTGCAAATTAAGGAAAACATTTTTTTTTCCCTGTAAATCTATCTAAAATCGACAGTTGGGCAGTGCAGGGTGAGGAGTTTATTCCCAAGCACTTCAGATGACCCACTTAATTCTCACCTGGATTTTCTACATCACTCACACATTCACCTCAGAACCACGTCATGAAAAACCTTCAGACCTCCCCCCTTGTCTTGTGGGGCAGCTACAGTCAGAGGAGTCACTGAGGTCATTGAAGTCCCTTAAGAAGCAATGACCAGGGTGCCACATTCCACTGTTTCCATAAAGGAATTCCCACTGAACTCAGTGGGATCTTACACAAAACAATCCGTGCTGGATGTGGCCCCAAGCAATATGTTTCTTCAGTCATAAGTTACATTTCTGGTGATGGACATGAGTCCTCATTGCTGTTGACAAGTTTTACATACCTAATTATTTCCCTGAGCTCCCTGTTAAAACTTGGTGCTGAGTTTGGCCACAGTTTGGAGGTGGCATTTTTGCTGCAGAAAATTCAACCTGTTTGCTGCATGTTCCTACCAGCTTTTAATAAAACAGGAACTAATCTTGACATCTGAGTCAAGAGGCAATTTATCCAAGAAGAACAGGGTAAAGACAACAGGATGTGATGGAAAGGAGTGTTTTTTCTGTACACTATGAGAAGATCTGACATGCTTAGACATGGATATGAACAGAGCCAAACTTCCTTCCTAGTAATCCATCCAATAAACTGAGCAGAACTCCTGCAGGATGAATGGGTGTGTAAGACAGTGATACAGGTCTCTATTACTGGTAATTTAAGCTGTGGATAAAGCCAGAAAACCTTCTGTGCATGTCCCTGGGATCCTTTGCTCCCAGGTCAGATTGCCCTGCCTGGGGTTGCTCAGGCATTAGCACACAACTGATGGGCTTTTCCAAAGCTGCTCATAATGACATCACTTACTCCAGCCAGACACTTACCCAGATGCTTCAATTTAAACCATTTCTATTCAACAAAGCGTGAGATTAATTTTCAAGCCGTGCTTAAAAGCTTTGTTGAACCAGGTTTCAGTAAGTAGACACTGTGAGCAAGGAGGGCCCAGATAAAAGTGACCCCAGAGCTGAGCTGGGCAAAGCCAGGCAGAGCCAGGTCCTGCAGGAGTGTGATCCCAGCCTAACAGAGACCATGCCCAACACCAGCAAACATGCTTGAAAGGGGATTCCAAAAAGGCTTCGCTCCTCTTGGTGTGAACCTGCCCCTCACCTCCACCTGCCCCGTGTCCCACTGCCCTTTGTCTGCTTGTTCACTGGTGGTTCATCTCAGGCAAGTGCTAAAACAGGCTAAAACCCTACTCAGGGTTCATAGCCCTGCCCCACAAATCCAGGAAAGACTCCTTCTGAAGTTCTGTTATGCCTGAAAGCATGTTTGTGATCATTTTTTCAGCAATTGTTCCTTCTGGAATGTTTAGGTGACAGCAGGGCTGAGCCAGGGCCTGGCCAAGTCCCAGGGAACATCCCAAGAAGTTGGTTACTTGGTTGGCCAGTCTGTCCTGGGGACACTAAAAGGACACAGGGACAGACACCAATATTGCTGCAGTGTGGAAGAGGTTCTCTCTGTCTTCCACATTCCCTTGCAGGGAAGGGAAAGGAGGGACATAAAACCTTCCAGTCAGCCACTGAAGTCCTCACTGTTGCAAAGATAAAGTAGATGGAGAGGAGCTGGAGTCATTTAGCAATTAACTGACATTTTAAAAAACAATTCTTTTGCAACATTCAGGCAACTCTTTTTATTATCCAGTTAATGGTAGCACTTAGAGAAGCTAATTTTATGTGTAATAAAACTTCATTACTATCCTTTCTTCAGAGAGAAGGGTGAAGAGGACAACTGGAATAAGAAACATATGGTTTCTTATACTTTATCAGTCATATACACGTGTGTGATGCATCAGAGGTACCTAAAACTTTCTCCTGTGTTCTTTTTCTCCTGTTCCTTGGCTTTTCTGGCTGTGCACTGCTGTGCTCCTTCATGTCAGAGGTCACCTATCAAATCCTACTCTTCTCTTTTTTTTCCCCAATCACAAATCAATGATGAGGACAACAGAAGGTTAGAGCCTTTTTAAAAATAGCACTGATGCTGCTGCTGGCTCATTCAAGGTCTGTCGAGTGTCTCTCAGGCAGAGCCTCCTCAGCAGCACATCCCAAATCAGCCAGACTGGAGGGTGCTGAGCTGAGGGGACAGGGATGAACTGCCTGGCCAAGCCCTGCTCCAGGTCTGGGGCCTGGCTGGGCTCTGTCACAGCAGAAATTGGTGCTCAGATGGAAGGAGAATGAAGGCTGAGCAGGGAGCAGTGTCAGTGCAAGGTGACAGGCTGACATGGCTTTTAGTTCTTTTTCAATCAACAGAGTCTCTCAGCTATCACACCTCATTTCTGGAGGATCTGGTTTTCTATCAGTCATTGTTATTAGCTTGATACTTATTGTATTCAGAGTGACAAAAGTGGACAGATTGATATCTCATATGATATGGATTCAAAAGCATGAGATGGAGCTTTTATAAAGAAATCACAGATTTGCAGAGCACACACATTATTTCCTAACACGAGGACAGGAAAGGGCAACAAACCCGAGCTGGTTCTGCATAATCACCATTAAAGCAGCACAGGGACTTCCTCAGGGGGAAAATTCGGGTCTGTATCATTCACTGCATAATTCAGGTGCTTTTTCTGGCTGCTCTGTCTCACCTCACAGTGAGCTCTTTGCTAAAGGTGAGGGGCTCCAGACCAAGAGCTGCAGGTTTCTGCTTTAAGAGTCTGACCATTGCACTGCTGAGGCTCCTTCAGTTGTCACCCACTGAGGATCCACTTGTATCATTCCCCTGTAGGCTCAAGAAGAAGTAGCTGGACTGTGTGAAAAGGGCACTTATTAAAATACAAACACTTCCATCACAAAGGAAGATCCTCTTGAAAGTGCTGGCAAAGGGTATTTTCTTCTCTCTTTTTCCTATTTGCTCCAGCAGGATGAGCCAAACTCAGCTGTCACTGCAATGCTGCAAACACAACAAGCTGGTGTGAACCCCAACACTCCATTTGGGGTGGAAGTGTAAATTTACACCAAGGGAGGACCTGAGCCACGGGCTAATTTTACTGGTGTTGCTCAGCTCTCACCCTAAGGAGGATTTTTCTCTGCATTTGTCGTTTCTGTTGAAGTTGGAGGAATTTTATGAATATGTTTAACAATGAGCACCCCAGGGACAGCTTGGTAAACCAAGCAAGAGAGAGAAGAAAGAAATTATAGATCTGTTTTTCAGCCATTCCAGCTTATGCTCAATGAGTGCTCATGTCTTTATGCATCCCCTCTCCTGGCTGTGACAGACACCTGCATTGCTGCACACGTCAAAGGCAGGAGCAGGGATTTAAAAAAAACCTCATGATTTGGACCCAATTGTTTTCCATTCTTTGTAATTACTTTAACTTTCAACATCAGCTTTTCCTGTGAGCAATTCAGTAAGCAAATCAATTTTCCCTATTCTCAGGAGAGATTCTGTCTAGGTTTAACTTCAGAAAAAAATGCTCTGTGACGGGGTATTTCAGATGTGTGCTCTTCATCTGGAGACAGCTCCAGTCATTATTTCAGCTGCAGGTACAGTCTGTATCTATTTCCATCTAACTTTCCACAGACAGGTATATTTTCTCTACTGGATCTGTGGTACTGATATCCTTTAAAAATATTGGAAGGAACTCAAGAATCCCAGCTTTTCACTGTGATATACACAACTTTCTCCTAATCATGGGATGGCTTAAGATAAAAAATCTTCTGTAGAAACAGCATTACTATCTCAGTGATCTGCACTGGTGGACTCATGGCAACTTCAGGCTCTGCAGTAATTCCAATAAACGAAGCCATGTGTCTTTGGAATATCTCGGAGCATGTGGCACATGTTCTGTGGGGCAGAACAGCATGGAAGTGGGAAAGCACTCAGCTGGGGCAGCCAGAGGACTGGGTCTGGTGCCAGACTCACCCTGTTGTATCTTGTAGCCCCTGTCAGAGCACTGGATGTTCCTCCAGGGAGCTCGGTGCAGTCCTACAGTTCCTCTTTGCTTCAACCACATGCACATGCATATATAAACTTGGCCTGGGATGTGCTAAATGCCTTTCTAAATATGGATGAACTCCTGAATCCGAGCCTTCTCACAGTCATATTCCCACCTTTGTGAAATGTAAGGAGCAGTGGGAGGTGCTTTGTGCTTTGCAGTACCATAAAAATACAATGTTAGATCTGGCTCTGAGCCCATTGTACAGGAAGGATCTGAGAGCCCGGGGTGTAAAGAGCAGAGCCTGACCCACTGTGAGACATGAATCCCAGCCCACATTCCATGCCTGGGCTGCCCATCAGCAAGTCTGCTTTGAGATTTCAGTATTGTTTCTGTATTCCCTCAGTATTTCCAGATGAAAGGTGCTAATGTCCCAAACATCATTATTAACTGGGATTCATTGCCTGGCCGGGCTATGAAGGAGCCTGATGTTATCTGAGGCACACTGAGAACTGTAGTACTACACAAAGCAACCATTACCCTTCACAAAGGATCTCAGCATTTATATCGCTGAAAGAATGGGTTGAAAAATACATTTGTAATTTTAAATTAGACTTTTTAATTAAAGTGGTGGATTGCAGCCGCTTCACCAAAGCCGGACACGTGACCCGGTTCCTACTGAGGATGGTCTTTAAACAGATGAGCAAAGTTTCAGGCTGAAAAATGTCCTTACAATTACAAGTGCCTGCTACAAGTACAAACTAGAAAGGAAACCTTAGGAATGAGAATTTAATGCATATTCTTTGAATCAAACAGTGCTGAGTTTTTTTTTCTCTTCTTTTCAGTTCTCTGGTTTTGCCAGGCATTTAGAGCCCCTCAAGTAAGAGTGTTTATGAATTTACTCCTGACTGTTTGGGTCTTCTGACTGTCACAGGCATCAATAAATGTGTATTTTTTCTGTATAAGTTTTCCAGTGAGGCAGAGCAAAGAACCTCACTCAGTGCTCACTAGAGATGCACGTGGCGTGGCAGAGCTGCTGCTGACACAGAATTATAGCATGGCTTGGGTTGGAAGGGACAATATAAGGTCTATTTGGCCCTTTAATTCCACTTCCAGCTCTGAAAATTGCAGTCACATGGCACTCCCTGTTAGGATATTTTCTACTGTCTGACTGTTACATCAGGACAGGTAAGAGAATTAAATGTTCCCTCAGTGGCACACCTGGAGATCCCCCAGCACCTCACACACACACACACCAGTTTCCATGGATTTCCAGCACTGGACTGGATCCTTTACCTGCCCTTCTGCTTCTTCCTGTCTGGTCATTCCCTTTATTCTCTCCTTCCTGTTATCAAGCACATGTTTCTATATACCAAGATACACCAAGAAGAAATTACTGAGCTGTTACTTTGGGATGCCAAGGCTAAAGAACATGAACTCTGTTGTACTCTCTTCCCCGTTTATGCAGGTGCTGTGATGATTAATTAGTTACTGCTATGAAACACTTGGGACACAAAGGTATAAATGCAAGTATCTGTTATTTATTATTATAACATGTCAAGCAGAGGTGAGGCAGCTTATAGAACCAAAATCAGAGTGTGTGCTTCCACACAGGGAGCAAAACTCCCCACATAAAACCAAATTCTCTATTTAATGTCTTCACTAAATCTATTCCAGTGTTACCCATGTTGGGAAACTACAGAAGAGTAGTTTCCACAGCTGGATCACTGTTCAATGGTGTCTTCCAAATGCTGCCTTGAAAAGTGCAATTTCCCCCCAAGCAAAACTTGGCTGCTCCAGATATTTCAACATTTATGACCCTTGCAGTCTCGTTCAAAGTCCTGATTGTTAAAACATTAAAGATTTCTATCCTCTGCTAATGGAGAGAAGGTGAGCTGGTGCTAGACATCTGCTTCTTGATAATAATTATCACAGTAATTAAGTTTTGCCATATCTGTTAGAATAAGGATCCAGTTTTGACATTTATAAGAGTGGCATTATGAAAAGCTGAACTCAGAATTATCTCTTTATCACACGACTAAAACAATTACAGATGTTCTATTGATGGATGCTGAGGTCCTCTTCTCAGCACAATAATTATCTTTTAATGAGCCCACATTAATGTAAATTGGATTCATCAGGAAATAAATTTCCCAATGAATGTGAGCCACTCTACAGGTAACCTTTCACAAAAGCAAAGCAAACACTAATCTTGATCATCTGTGGACCAGAGATTTCCTTGCAGGTCTGAGACAAGTCAAAAAATCCAGGTGGATCACATTGTTTCCTGGCATTCCAGGCAACTTGAAGAATTCATGGAAATAAATTGAATTTGTCACTTCTGTAAAACTGGCTGTTTATAAAGGATGGATAATAATGCACATTTTATCTTGGTTCCCATTTCCATCATGTCCTTTTTCACCTCAAAGAGTCATCAGTGCCATGGTACAAGTAGTGGGGGCTCAGTGCCAAACCTGCTGGGTTATTCCAGCTCCTGTGTTCTAGGAATACCTTCCTGCTTCTGCTCCACCCTGCACCAGTTCTGCCATGTTCCTAAATGTCTTGAGTTCTCTAAAAATCAAGCTTCACTGACTAAAAAAATTCCTGCCTCATACCCACAGGAAAAAAAAGGGAAAAGAAGGAATTTTTTAAAATCTTATGAATATATAAATTACATGTTATGGATATATAAAAATAGATAGATAGATAGATAGATAGATAGATAGATAGATAGATAGATAGATAGATAGATAGATAGATAGATATCTAATGTGACAATTTTGGAAGAGGCTGGATGGTCTTTTCTAGAAGTCTTCAACCTAAGACCATAATGAGTAACTAAACACATGTATAGACAAGAAGGTGTGTCTGCTGTATTTCACAGGATGGAACATGATTCTACTCAACTTTCTAAACCTCTTCTGCATTTTTTACCCTAAAAATGAGGTTACTGAAGGAAAAGACACAATTAAACCTGGGTTTGTAACAGAAAACGGGGGGGGAGGGAGGAGGAAATGCTGAAGGATTTGGTTTTGGGGAGATAAGCCTTTGCCCAGATCATGAAACTCTGAGTGTCCCAGTTGTTCCCAGAGCCACTAATCAAGGTCAGGATAGGATAGGGAGCAGCTTGGCAGAGGGAATTCACCTTATCCCTGATTGTGTTCTCCTGCCATTGAGCTCATCATGACACCCAGAGAGCTACAGAGGTGACACTGAGGAGCTGAGGCTGTGACACAGAGCTGGGAACTCCACCTGTCCCAGTCTATACCAGTCAGGTCCCAAAATTTAGATATCTACAGCACTGCTGCACCTCACATTTAGCCAGAGTCCTGTGTGGGTTCCTGGAGCTCATCCTAATGCCCTGCATGTCCCCCAGGAAATGTTTAGGTACAGGTACATACCTGTCACACAGGGCTAGGGTAGGAGCCCACAGATGGCCAAAGCCACAGAGAACAAAAGGGACCAAGGACATGGTCCCAGTCAGTGACAGATTTACCAGTATCCTAAACCCATAACTGCCACCAAGCCTTTTGTGGGCCTTATCTCTGTGCCAGCAGCAAACACAAGGTCTGTGTATTACTCCAGGTCTGTTCTGGGGGCTGAAATGTGGTTTCATAGGCACACAGGCTCACTTTGGCCTTCTGCAGACAAGGATTTGCTCCCACATTAGAATATTTAAAATAAACTTCATTCAATTACGGTGACTACACGGGCTATTTTCCCCCCTGAATCAAACATTCCATGGCAATTCATCAGGAGCTATAGATTGAAATGCATGCAAATTGTGTACACACATTTACACTCTCCCAGCTACAGCTCAAGTCTCCATTAAAAAGGCATTGCCTTCCCTACTGCAGCATTTGTCTGCAGCTTCTAAATGTCAGGATTATCCCCAGTGAGAAGAGGAAGGAGGTGGAAAGGCTGGAAGTTTTTGGAAGCTGATTGCCACCCCTGGTTGGGAGTTGTGCACACACCTTGGTGCAGCAGGGACGCGCCAGTTTGGGGGCTCTCTGCACAACAGAGCCACACTTTGGGATGCCATGACCCCTCACAGGAAATGAATTCATGTTAATCAGAGGGTATAGCAGTGGATTAAAATGATGTTCTTTAAAATTTATTAATAACAGACCCTTTAAAATAATCCCTGTGTAAAACCGACCTCTCCGGGTCGGTCCCTGTTTTCATCAAGGACTTGGCCAAGAACACGTGGGGGCTCAGCACTAAAAGACAAGCTTTAAGGGAATTTTTTTTTAAGATGTCACAAATAAGAAATAACACTCTATTTGAAGCAGCAGTGATCACCAATTTGACTCCATATGGCATTTTTGTTGCACATCAAAAGTGGATGTTAGTCAGAAATTCCCTCCCCCACCCGGTGCCAGGGAAAGCTGAATTTTCTTTGGCACTAAGACAAGGTGGTGGATGGAGCAGCTCAAAGGCTATGGGTTAGATGCTCCCTGAATGTCACCTGTGTCACTATGGACAAAACAAACCCACAGAAAGGGCCCGGGTTTTATCCAAAATGACTATGCCATTCCCTTTAAATAGAGCCCTCTAGGAAAACGTTTCACAAGGATATTTAATTGGAATTAATCTTTGATACTTTCTAATATGTCACTCTTGCTTTTTAAGTTTGGCTTTTTGAGTAGACTGCCAATAAATAAGTGATTTTTCCCACCAGCAGGTTACCTCTTGAAGACAGTTTTCTATGGATGAAGGGAGAAGGGATGTGTTGACAGTCACAGATACCAAGACCATATGCTGCCTAATCTCATCTCGAGCACATACTCTGAACCTCATGAAATCTATGTGATATTTAAATGCATCTACACTACACAACTCCACATCCATCAGATCTCTTGCTCCATGATCTCTCTCCACACATACACCCACTTTTCTCAGTGCTCTCCAATATTAGGCCCCGTGGGGTTGGTGTTTATGACAATTTGCTCAGCGGTTGCAGCGGATTTGCTGCTGTTTCCCTGACTCTGACTGAGATCACAGTTTTGATTTACCTTCTACACATTATGCAAAACAATTCTAATGAGTTTTACTTTGTTTTACCAAAGACACTGGGCATTTCAACATGAATCTGAGCTGAAAAGGTACTGGACTGAAATCACTGTTAATGCAAGATGTAACAGTAAAAAGATCTGTAAAGTTAAAAGTAAAGGGAAAAAAGTAAAGATCTGGTGTAAAAGACCTCTTTTGTTTTCTTCTTTAAATAAGATTTATATTGCCCCTGTGTGTCTGTTCCTGCCTGCCTGCCTCCCCTCCTCACTAGGAACTTGTTTTAACCCACCAACAGCCTTTGGCAGACTGGCAGAATATCCAAAAATACTGCAGTTCTCTGGCTGCAGTTAGACAATGAGACAGAAAAGGATGATTTTATTACTGCCCTGAGGAAAAGAACCCTGGTTTTAAGCATCAAAGGATGCATATGGGACTAATCAGCTGGAGGCAAAGGCTTTAAATTCTGCCTCCTGACAATGCCCATCACACCAAAGTGCTGCTCCCGACTGGGGCTGCAAATCACCCCCGTGAATATTTACACCAGCACGTCCCTCTCTGCCTCCAGCCCAGGACAGCAGAGGTGTGGTGCCATGGCATAAAACAGCCTCTCTGGAATTACAGAGGGATCCCAGCTACAAGTGCAGCCCAGACACCGAATCTGTCCTTTGCCTCTGCTGAGATTACAAGTGTGACAAGTGTGATCTGGAGAAACAGGCCATGATGGCACAATTTCATGCTCAGTTTGCCATGCTTACAATCAGGCAACAGGAGGAAAAAAAAAAGCCTTCAACTGGTAAATGGAGTAAATTTGCTATGGAAATCACTGAGAGGAGATAAATATAGAGTCCTACAATGTCATTTTTACAGTCAATTTTCTCTCTGTATCTGAAGTTTATCTCAAAAGAAGGGAAATTACATAAACATTTCATCTGGACTGTAATAGTACTAAATTAGGTGCTCTAGAGATTATTTATGTGGTGTAGATAGGCTGTCAGTGGCAAATATGAGAAGTACAGTAACACTGAAACAGAATCCTCCCTAATTCATGTACAGTAGTAAGTGGGAGCTTATGCAACTTGTAAGTAAACATTTTTTTACAGATATTTAAACCACTCCAGCTGAGCAGCGTGTTGAGGAGACACAGCAGTTCCTTCCCCTCAGACACAGACTTTCTTTTGAGCAAACCTGGGGTGCTTTACTATAAAATCTTACATGAACTTTTTTTTACCTCCATCATTTGAGGGAGGAGAGAGAATGTATTAAACTGCCACTGGTCCCACTCCAGGTCCACAGTCAGAACTGGCTGCTGGAGTGGAGGGGGTTTCTCCCAGCCATGGGAGTCAGTCATTTGCTCCAACTGCCAGAGACATTCCTCACCAAACCCAGGTACTGTGTGTGAGTTCTCAGCACTCACATCTGTCCACCAACCATGCTGCAGAGACATCAGTCACAGCTCCTCTGTCACCACAGAAAAGCCATGGCTACCTCCTTGGGATGCTGGATTAGAAGGAATGCTAAAAGGTGGATTTTTCTCTTTGACTCACTCCCAAACCATAGTTCTGCTGAACACAGGGCATGAGAAGCTCTCTGAAGATCTCTGCAGATATGTTCTGTTTGGTGAGGACACCAGGACATGCAAAGGTGTTACAGCCAATGCCTCCTGTCCCTGCACAGGGACATTTGTGGGGCAGGCTGGGCAGAGGATGGGACAACAGCCAAGTCCTCCTTCCTGTGAGCTCAGTGGGAACAAAACTCCTGCTTGTGCCCTGTGGATCAGGGCCCAGAGCTGCCCAACTATCCAGCTCCTCCAAGGAGTGCAACCCCAGCCTGCCTTTCCCAGGGATGCTCTGCCCTGGGGCTGAGGAGGGATACGGGTGTTTTCCTGGATCTTTCTTGGAGCTGTAACTCCCCCACTGAAAACCCAACCCTGCCCTCCCTTTCTGAGCAGGACTGCACTGCCCTCCACCCCGGTCATCAGGAAAACCCAGGAGTTCTTCACCTGCAGCCACTGAAGCAGCACCAAAACATCCCCTCCTGCAGCCTCTGACTCACTGAGCCTGTTCCTTTCCACTCCAAAGTGACATTAAAGCACCTTTCCCCCATTAGCTGATATTGCAGCAGTGGCAGATACACGACAAATAATACATTACAGACCTGTACTTCAAAGGCCTGGATAGTTCAAGTGCAGTATCTTCCTCAGACTCAGTTTATTTAATGTTTTCCATAAAAAAGGTGTGTGATATTTATTTATTTGTTTTCCAGCCGAGTGCTTTGACTGTGGTTCCTTCCAGTTTTCACTCTACTGCTTGGTGACCTGGCTGCTCCAGTGAGTGCAGAGGGCATAAAATGGATAGAAATACAGCTATTAATCAGCACAGCTTACTGAAAATGAGCACACTGCACAGGGCCAGGCCCAAAGGAAAGGAAAAAAGTCATGACATTTCTAGGAATGCCTCTTGGAGCTGTGTGACAAACCTCTGAATAATGAGATGAGAAGGTAAAATGAATGTAGGTGGGGTGCCCTGAGGGGTTAAAAAGACATAAACCCCTGTGTGAGAGGGGAAACTTCCACAGGACTATATTGTGTATTAGTGTTTGAGAGGAGTTCTCACAAAACTCCTGCTTGCATTTCCTTCAGCTTTGTCTGCTGCTCAGATCTTTCCTAGAGCACCATCCCAGGACATGCCCTATGCCAGAGGGAAGGGTGGAACCAAACCCCAGAGTCTCCCAAAGGAGCTGCAGGGAGGAGGCACAGCCCAGCTCTGAGGAACTCCCAAAAAGGGACATCCTGGGGGCACCAAAGCACTGCCCAGTTGTATCTCTGAGAGTCCTGGCAAAGAATTACAAAGAATTACAAAGAAGCACACAGGATGGGCTGGGATGAACCCCTCCCATGGGCCTGCAGTGAAGTGACCCCCTGACAGGACACTGAACTCCTCCCTGGGCCGGGACTGCCCCGGGCAGGGCTCTGATCTCAGCACCACACCCTGCCCTGAGCTGGACAAGGGATGGTTGTTGCCATCAGGTGCTCACCAGGGCAGGGGTTGTGTCCCCACCATCAGTCCAAGGTGGGATATGGAGCCTATGCTGGAATGTGGCCCCTGCCTCACCTGCTGGGGAACAACATCTCTGAATGTCCCACTGCAATCAGAGATGAACCACAACTGCAAATTAACAGCCAACTGACTTCATCCCTACAAAACCATCACCCATTCAAAAGCTCCTGGAGGTTTATATACAAAAATTGACTCCAATATTTAGACAAATTAATCAGTTCACAAGTTTAGGGCACAGTGAATTTACTGTATCAACTGTACACCCAGATTAAATTAACACTGTTGTAGCAAAGCACAGAGCACAGTTTACAACAGATTTACAAGTACTGTATGGACATGTTTGTCTTTTCTTTTATTCCCTCATAAGTGATGCTGTTATGATGGCCATAACTCTCACTTACTCCACTTGGAGGCTGCTGGCAATAGCATAAAAATAGATTTTGAGAATTTATATCATACATGCATCATAAGGAGGCAACAAAAGAGCACAGGTAAGATTTATTTAGGTTTAGAGCCAATGTTCTTCATATTCATTTCCACACTGACCCTGCCCCCCCTTAGAGTCAGTGGCCTCGCTCCCCACCAGCCCCAGGACCTGCAGTTCCCACCAGGACAAACAGGAATGCACTGAACTGTGGGACTGACTTTGGGCTTAGTTCCCATACAGAAATTGGAAGACAGCACAAATAAATAATTCCCACGGGAACACCGCTGCAGTCCCAGAATATTCACTCCCAAAACTGAGGAACTCGTTTCTAATTCAGAATGCACCACGTGTGACATCTCCTTCAGCTCATCCCACAGCACCCAGAGACACCACCCTGGGAGGGGATCAGCTGATACCTGGCTGAACTCCTTGGAAACGCACCAGTGTGGAATCTGGACACCAGAGTTGAGAGAACAACGTTCCAGAGATGGCATTTCACAAGAATAATTCACAGGACACGTCACAAGACACTGTTCTGCTTCTGGAACCTTCTCCCAGTGGTGCAGACACCGACAAACTGGGGGTTGTGGAAGGTCCTGCCACCTGACCCGTCTCTGCACCCACATCTCCCTACACGGGCACCTTTGTTTGCTCAGTGACAAAGCAGGAACTGTTCATTACCTTCCTGCTCTGGGCTGTTTGCTCTAACAGGACCTTCCTTCCACCTGTTATCAACTTTCATAAATCCAGAGTGAAATATTCAATAAAAAAGGGAAGATCTGCAGTTACAGAGAAGAGCTCAAATAAAGTTCATGGTTTCTAAGTAATGCAGCTTTCAATTACCATACCCTTTTTAAACTGGGAAAGATGTAATGTTAATCAAACATGCAATTTGCAAGTGTTTTTCTTTAGTAAATGTCATGTACAAGTAGATATTTAGGATGTAATGCAAAAAGTAATTGCAGTTGGATAACTTTCCAGGGTAATATTTATTTACATTAGCGCAGCCGTGAGTATTCCTGAAGAAGGAAATGAATATTGTGCATGAAATCCTAACCCCACTGAGGCCAATTCCAAACCCCCCACTGCCTTCCAGGACTAGAATGTCACCCTTTAGCTCAGTATGTTCACTAAGTCCTTTCCTGCTGCTTATTAAAGATGAGTGAAAAATGGAGCCAGCACAAGAGAGCTTATGGAGGAAAGGCCCAGACTCTCTCCAAGGAAAATATTCCACCTGGGAATGATGGAAAGTGCCTGGAAACCACATGAGTGGTGCAGTCAGACATGACCTCTGAAGGCAGAGGTTCCACTCCAGGCTCCAGTTTGGTATCTCTAGATGTACCATGTCACCTTTCAGGGGCCCAGGATCCTCACAAATTCTGAGGAAAAGGTTTTGATGGGAATTTATTCTTCTGATAGGTACCTCTACTAGGATTAGAGCACCCAGATGCTTCTGTGGGGTCACTCTAGATATTTAAATGGTTGTCACAAGTCAGTCCTCATCTTGCTGGGGCACCCCTCCCACTGCCACTGGCTATAGATAATAATGAGTTATTTTCTGAGGGTAACAGTCAAATTGAATTCTACAAAATAAATTTATTTGTGCTTTTAATAAAAGAGTGCTCCCCACCTAGCCCAGCTGGAACATCCCCTCCTGCTTTATCCACCATTCAGGGGTCAGCAGGAGGGGATGTTAAGCTGGAATAATGACTGACAGCGATGCCTATCAGGGCAACCTGGGAACTGTCACCACGATGAGGAACTGGGTGCTCCCAGCAGGAAAACAATCTTTACATTCATGGGAAGAGGTTTCACGAGGGGCCATCCTGCCCTGGGAGCTGCAGGCTCTCAAACTGCCCACAGAGGTCAACCCTGGGGCTGAGTTAGGAGTTAAAAAGTAACTGTGGAGTCCTAAATAGGGGCTTTCATCAGGAAACAAATGTTCTTTCAGAAAGCCTTTGCCAGTGGCACGTTTCAAACTTCTGCAACATCCTCGTAGGAAGAGTGCAGGCTCTGTTCTGCTCTCCCAGTTGGATGCACACGTTCCCAGCAGCAGCACCTTTGTCCTGCCCGGAGATTTGCCCCTCCCACAAGTGCAGTTTATTGGCTCCATAAACAAGAGCATCCAGGATGGACAATGGAATCCTGGGAGAGGGGGGGAGGCTCACCCACGTGCCAATCCCCCCAATCCCCTGAGGAATTAGGGCTCTCTCTGGTACACAGGGGATGTGGTGGAATGGTGCAAACCCCACCCTGACCATGGATCCCAAATTTGGCCGGGAGGAGGCAGCTCCAACACCGCACACACGGTGTGCTTGGATGCCCAGGGGGGGTTACCTGGTTCATGTGCTACTTTCAAACATCATTTCTTTCTTAACTTCCCAGAAGCTACAGAATTCATGGCAAGGCAACGTTTCCAGGGAAGCCATCAGGCAGCAATTTCCCTCCACTTGTTTATGTTTACAAAGCATTTTCCACTGTTTCCTCTGCCTGGAAAATTGGTTATTTTATCAAAGAAAGCTATCAGCTGCCTTTTGTACTATCTACCTTAGATAAATATATGTTCTATTTTAATCCATTTTTCATTTACTTCTAGGCAATTGATTCTCTTATTTTCTTCAAAATGTATTCTATGATGTTTATATTATTTTGACTGGAAAAACAGGCCTGTAGCTACGAACATTATTTTCCCACCCTGTTAAATGCAGCAAGTGTGTTTGATTTTCTGCAAGTACATGATACTGTGACCAAGGAATGAATCTCTGTCTCTCTGAGTTGTCTAGACCAGCATGGGGAGGGTATATATCCCAACATGGAATACAAAACATGGACAAAGAAGGAGATAATTTGAAGAGAGCAGTGGGCTCCTTCCCAGTAACTGTGGACACAGGGTGTCATGACAGTGAACATTTATAGAGATTTACAGAGATTTGTAGAGAGCAGGAATGAAATCCTGTTTGGATTGTGACTCAGCTGTATTGCCATGGCCATGCTGTGCTCAGTGTGGTTTGGGTGCCATGTCTGTGCCCTGCTGGATCCCTGTAACCCACAACCCCACGGGATTTCAAACAGGACACTGCATTAGGACTGACCCCCTCATGGGCAATACCTGCAAGAACCTGCATGTTCTGGACTCTGCCAAGGCCTCACTCCACCTTGGCAAGGTTTATTACCAAACTTCTGCTCTCAGGCCACGTTCCCTGTGCTGTGGTTTGGGAGCTGGCAGATGATCTCTTACAGGAACATCCCTGTGCCTTCACACTGTGCTCCCACCTCACATATTTTGTGGTTCTTTCTTTCCCCTCTACTCATCTTCTTTTTGACCCCACATTCATCATCCCTGTAGAAAACTGGACAAATGCTCTGCCCAGCTTTGGTGACACCAGTGTCCTGCTGCATTTCCCCTAAAGCAGGGCTCCCTCAGCCTTTCCTTTTCTCTTTTTACTTCCACAGTTCCTATTTTTTTCTTTTTAATAGGCATAACTCAGCTTGACTTTTGGCAAATCTCACTTTATCCCTGACATATTTTGACTTCTAAAACATAGTTTTGTCTGCTGTTCAGTTCCTTTTCCTATTCCTACTCCTTACCACTCATTTCTACCATCTCTACTTATTTCTACCATCTTCTATTTCGATAACTAATATGAACCTGGCTCTAACATCTCCAGATACAAATTTCTGCCTCTTAAGCTTAAGTTGCTGATTCCTGACAGTTTTCTTAGAGCCTGGACTTCGGGACATCTATCATACCAAATTTCCTGAGCGTTCCAAGCCAAAACACATTTCAAATGAATCTCCTCAGTTTGGAATGTTTGTTTTATTGCTTTGCAATTCATGAATGACTGACGTTATTTTCTGTGGCTGGGTCATTTATTCCATCTTCATTACCTACAACACTACATCCGAAATAGTATTTTCCTGGTTCAGTAATCTGTTGGCAGGAATATCTACTATTGCAGTAACACTTGTTCTCCAAAATATATCAGAGGAATTAAAGCTTGGAAGCGATACAAATCCCAGACGTATTTCTCTCAGTAGTAACATTTGACAGGCCCCTCCACAGAGCCAACTCGAGTGCTAAACCTGCAAAACAGATTTCTAGCACTCCACCACTCCAAACTTTCAGCAGCCTCTCCCACAGTGATTCTGACCTAAACAGATGTTGATGGATCTTTACTGTCTTTTATTCCTCTTAAGCCAATCATAACCCTGCAGCAAAATGCTGCCCTGGCAGCTTCAGTGCCTTTTAGACAGAAACCAGGATAAAGTGGCTCTGTGCATTTTTATAATCATGTAATTACAGACTTTTGTAGGGGAATTTATGCTTTCACAGATAACATGTCTTTGTACACAGCATGTGATGAAACCTTTACAAATACAAACTGCTACGTTTTGCCTTCCTAAATGTTTGGGACTGGAAGCACCAGCTCTGTGCAGAGTGAGTGCCTCAGGAACAGAAGGGACCAATGAGATCTGTGGGTTTTCCAGGCTGGAAAATTTAACTCTAAGTTGCTCAATACAGAAAAAGTGATTTGATCCATTGGATTCTTCCAGCTCCCCTTTTCCTCTCCAGAACTCCACCAGAGCACCACCATGACTGCATGTCAGAGTCATTCATTAATGTCACTTCTGTCTGTCACACAGGACACAGGCAGTCACCTCACAGCACAAACACTTCATCTCCTCATTTGAAGGAGAAACATCTATTTCTTCCGGAGCACTTTTCATCTAGAAACTCCAGGATCCCGCCCAAAGGCACTCAGGATCACCATTCCATACACCAGGAAATGGAATACAGAGGGAAAGGACGTGTCCAGGATGATGCAGCAGTCCAGAAACAGAGCTGGGAACAGAGCCTGAATTCCTGAATGGGAGTAAGGAATTCTACTCATCCTGTTGAATATGCTGAGGAAAATACATCCTGTCATAAGGATTTCCAGGGCATTTCAGGATTTTGGAATGAGAACAACCACATAATTCTTTGGACAGGCTCCCCATAATAGAGTTGTGCTCTTACATGCAGAGGATATTTCCCCTCCAAAAGTCCAGCAGATGTGGTGAGGGGGCTGGCTGTATCCAACTGCTGTATCCAACTGCTGTATCCAACTGGTTGTTGACATTTTTCCTAAAGATCCCATGGTCATTCCCCACATTATCTGCCCTGACTCAAACTGATCATGTCATCAGTGTGAAGGCACCCCCAGCACACCAGGGGCATCCCTTCATTCACCTGAAAGGTGCACGGCCACCCCCTCGGAGCAAGTTTGCAGAATGCACCTGGCTGACGGTCTCCCCTGGCACTGCCTTGGCAAAATCCACCCAAAAGGAGGTTTTTAACTTTGATCAACCCAAGTCAACACCCAGAAGGATGTTTTGCTGAAATTATATCACACTTATATGATTGCACAGAGCAACAGTTTACAAACAGGACAGGAAATATTCTGGGTTTGTGAATGTAAGCAAAACATTTCCACAGAGCCTCCGGGAGATTTGCATCCCATGAAATCCAGGATCAATCTGCTCCAGAGTGTGACACACAAGGACTTTGTGTTTATGCTCAGGCTGATGTTTAGCATGCTGCAGTGCAGCAAACAGAAAACTGGAGTTGAGCTGTCATGTAAGATAATTGATTTTGACAAGACTACAAGTTAATTCGTCACTATTTTGCAACTTATTTGAAAATTCTTTGCAGCAATGTCCCAGAGGACAGCGTGTAATCGCTTGTAAACTGAAATTAGGTCCAGAGTTAAATATCATTAAATCTCAGGTACAGCCCGAGCTCAGCATGTGCCTACTAATGCGTTACCTTCCCTATTACAGCAAGGACACGACTCCAGCAAAGGTTATGGAGATTATTGCTCAAGTTGCAAATTGCTTATAACTAGAGAATTAAACTGGGATACCTTTCCAGGCAGCCTAAAAATGGGTGCAAGAGAAAAGTCACCCAATGGACACCTGACAGTCACCAACGTCCAAGTGCACTCGCATTTTCTTGCTACATTTTTGCACCCACACACACAAACCCCTCTGTGAGATAAGGAACCCAGAGAAGCTGTGGATTCCCCATCCCTGGAACCTCCCCAGGGCCAGGTTGGACAGGGCTTGGAGCAACCTGGTTAGTGAATGGCATCCCTGTCCATGGCAGGGGGTTGGAATGAGATGAACTTTAAGGTCCCTTCCAACCCAAACCACTCTATGATTTTATGATTCTAAAGAAAATAAAGAGGAATATTAAAGCTCATCTTCATACTAATATATCCAAATTAAATCACCGCTCACATCAGCCATTCCAGTGTTTTATTATAACAGAGTATGAAGGATTGGTAGATATTTTAAAACTGCATTGAGAAGAACATATTGTTTGACAGTTTTATTTGAGACTGTTAAATATTAATTGCTGAACAAAAGGGGGCATTAAAAAGTTATGTTGGATACAAATAATTCAACTCCCTATAACTAGAAAGAATATTTGCATATTCACCTTCTCTCAAGCCTAACAATCTCACTTTGGACAGGTTTGGGGGTCTTGATGGTAATTTCTACTAGAGGGAACAACTGCATTAGGATTTGACTTACAGATTAAAGGGAAGGTGGTGGGCACAGCAATTTAAGAAGTGCCCCCAACAATTCCAGATGTTTCAGTGGCTGGTTAGGATCTCTTGGATAGGTAGGAAAGGTGTTGTTTCCAGAGATGCTGCTGCTGCTCCCTGGGACTCCCCACCCACGGAAGGAACGTGCTGGTTGTCTCCAACCCCTCCCTCAACTGCACAACAGTCAGAGCTGCCTGAAACTGTTGGGATTTATGAAATGTTGTGTCCTGAACGGGCAGGGGGAGCAGGTCCTCCCCACCCTGCAGTGCTACACAAAGCAGGTTGAGAAGCCTCGGGCTCTTCCCCCAGGCACAACCTTGCACAGAGACCTGTCCATGCACATTTTGATCTCTGGCGTGAAATCTGAACTGCTGGGCCAGGAACTAAATTAAGACTCTCCCCCAGAATCCATCTTGTCCTCAAACAGGCAGTGCCTTACAGTCAGAACTCCTTAATTTCACTAATTACTTTTTAATGATCATAAGCAAACAAAAGACACCAGGAAGGTGCCACGTGCCAGGAGATTTGGTGCAGTGTCTGGTCAGAGTCACAAAACTAATCATGCCCCACCTGCTCCCAAAACCTGCCAATCTCAGATTGGTTTGGGTTCAATTTCTGAAGAAATGGAGCCTCTGCTCATTCTAATTAGACTTTTGGAGCAGGGACACCTGTACTGAAAAGCCATCTGAAAGCAGGCTCAGATGGTGACTGTGATGCTTCTCAGCAGCAATCACGGATTTTGCAGAAACAATTCTCTGCCCATTATTTGAACTGAAGTGAATCCAAGTCGTCTTGTGTTTTATAGACTCTTATTCCCTAAATTTTAGAAAATGCCTCATAAACCCTTATGTATGCCTCTTTTTATTCCCCTCTTCTCCTCTCCCCACTCAAAGTTCAAATACAGGAACACACTGCTGAAATCCCCCTGGGTGGTAGCCTGGCAGCTTTTGCAAACGTTGAATTCACAGAATCACAAATTACATTAAATAAGTGTTTTTGATTGCCTGTCTCTGTTTTCCACTCTTATGTGAGAGTGTGGCACTGGTGGCACACTTGGCAGTTTCCACTTAAACAGTGGCTTGGCTAAGACAATAACCACATGGAATAGTTGGTATTTGGGGCCCTGGAAAGGCAGGCTGGCATTTTGAAGCACAGTAAAGGAACCTTTCTGTGATGTAAAATGGTGTTGCAGACTCTCAGCTGGGCTACCCAAGCAGCACGAGGGCCATCCATGGAAAACAAGGAATAACAGAGAACTCCAGGCACTAAAATCCTGCCCCTGCTCTGCTTGAGAGCCATTTCATTGCTGTGCTGCAACGTCTCGCTGTGGGTAAAGCCACAGGCAGCTCCTTGAAACCCACTTTCCCCTCTACCCCTGGATCAGGCAATCAGGACAACTCCAAGTGGAACTGCAGCTCAGGAGGCCCCTTCCCACCCAGGAATGAGGAGGGATTAAGGGCAATAAGGGAGGGAAGCAGAGGAAAAGAATGGATAAAAGCAGAAAGCAATAGAAGGGAGATGCTCAGAGATACAAGGGGGGACACAGTGACAAACAGCCAAAGAGGTCCAGCACAAAGGATCATTTCTTAACTTCAGGCTGTGGCAGTAGCATCCCATGCCAGGGGATCTCAGGAACTGGTGATGTCAGCCATGCCTCAGTATAAATCCCAGTTCCCTCTCCAATAAGGAAAAAACTTCACCCACTTTCTGGCCCATATTTATTTGAGACACACACACTTTAGAAACGTGACACTGCTCACTGTGAGGGGTTTGTTAAGGAGATACAGGACTGCACTCAGCTCCTAAAACTAAAGAACTGATTCATGTTTAATGTGTCCAGAGAACCCCTGTGCTGAAAGCCTGACATAACAGGGGGGATGAGTGAAGAGACACCAGAAAGGCTCAATGAACGTGCCAGTTCATGGTCACCATTACCTGTCATGTCCCTTTGTTAACAGGGGGTACATATGAAGGGTTGTGGTGGGAGAGTCCTTGGCAAGTCTGGCAGCACCATCATCCAGGTGCTACACAGACTGTCCCTTATGCAGGACATGGAACAATCCCAGCCACATGGAAAAACAATTCCTGGGGTCATGCAGGTGATGTCAGCAGGAACATCACAAGCAAGGGACAGGGAGGAAGCTCTTTGCTTCATGGGTTTGGAATATAGTTCTATTAACTACAGGTCAGGCCAAGGCTGTCATGCATTGATGTTTATATATTTAGATGAAAGTGCAATAATTAACTCAAACAAATCTGTTTCTATCTCTTGAAAATAACAAGTAACCCAAGTATAACTTTCTCTGTACTATATTTTGGAGTTTACAGAGCTCTGGTACCTTGCAGTGCTGACCTGCTGTGGAGGGGTTTGTTTTCCAAATCCTATCAAAACAGCAAATATCTGCAATTCATTTCCGAACTCTGCTCTGCATTAGAAGTTAATGTACTGATTAATTTACCTAATTACAGTAAACCAAACAATCCTGCAACTGGGGCTGGTCTGTCCACTTCCTTAAAATGCAATTCCACAGAGCCCCTGCTCAGATGGGATCAGCCCCTGGATATCTGAGGATGGGCCACGATAAAATTTTAAACATTTCTTCTGGTCATGTTTGTGTTTTTCATGTCTGTCTCTTTTGAAATATCAGAGACTTGTTTGACATTTAATTTCCATTTCTGCACTGAAACCAGGAAAATCCGTGGCTCTAGAGGAAGACACTGAGAGAGGAGCAAACATGAGCTAATCAGTCCTGGAGGAGTGGATGGTGATGAACATGTTTCCTAAGCAGTGTCCAGGGAAAATGAAGCTCAGCTTCTGTGCAGAGAGCTCACACCACATCAATTAACTACTGAATTCTCCTTCAGGAGGGATAGGAGCTGGATCTGAGATCTTCAAGGAAACATAAGTGGCAGAAGAACCTCATAATTCTCCTCCCAGAGGGCTGAGCAGCCCTGAAAATGCTCTGTGGACAGACTTCCACTGACAAAGGAATTCTGCCACAAATGTGTCCTATCCCAAATAGAAAACTTCAAAGTTTGGGTCCCTCCTGAATCCCACTGTGATGGAAGTATAAGAAGAAATTCTCAGTTATGAAGAAAAAGAGGATTTTTAACCTAATTTACCATAATTTTACCTTCCCTTTCTGGAATGTTACGACAGTCTCAGTGACTCATACCTGTGCTGACCTTGGCTGATTTTATTAAAGGAACTATTCCATTTCAGGAGAGAAGTGTGGAAAGCCTGTGTTGTGCAAGAAGCACAGGAGGCATCATGGAAACTGGGAGTGACAGTCAGAACATCTCCCCATCAGGACTCTCCATCATTTCCAGTTTACTTTAACGTGCTGTGCTGTACTACCATTTCATGTGGGAAGGACTTACCGAAAAGGGAGAATTTTGGGCTTTTATCTGCATTAGAAAACACAGGATTAAAAGAATCCATGTAACTTGGAGGGGAAGCACCTTCCTTGTTAGGCAGAGCACTGGCCACAGTCCCATTGCAGGGATTCCCAAATAGAATTTGTGAAGATCCTGAGAACCACAACTGAGATGTAAATTTTAGTTTACTTAACGAAGCAGAATGTTTCCCCACAGACAGCTCTGTGTTCTGTTTGCTGCTCTCCCATTAGGGTAATACCAGCTCAACCCAGAGAATGCCCTGCAATTCCATTCATCTCTGCAAAATCTGATGTTCCTTCTCTCCATGTTTCTCCCTTGCCCCACCTGCTCAGGATTAACAGCCCCTTCCTGTGCATCCAACCATCTAAAGGGAATGTGTGGAGTTTACCTGAGTCTCCTTCTCTACTCAGCTTAGAAGGAATTTCTGAGGAGAGCAGTTGTACCTGCTACAGAGCAACCACTCAGAAATGTTAAATATTGAGTTTAAACATCTGACAAGGGCTGAGTTTCTGCTGTCAGCTATAGGAACCCACAATAATTCCACTTGTGTAGCTCTGTATGAATAAAACTGTGATCAAAATGCAATCCAAGGCTCTCCCGAGATGCAACAACGTCCTTTACAACAACAAAGCAAATGAAGCAGAAGAGAAGGAAAAGTGAATTAAAACCACATTGAACTCGCAGATACAAAACAAAGTTGGGATAAATATTAGCACTGATGATTTTCTTTCCATTATCCACAATGTGTTTTTCCTCATAAGAAAAAAAAAAAGGGAAAAAAAAGCAGGGGTTTAATACCATCTATCACTCATGGAAGGGATGGAGCGTGAAAGATGCCTTGGAGCGAGTTAACGGCTTGGCTGTGCCTCAATTTGTCATAGTCATACACAAAGCAAAACTGCACCTCCTAATACATCCAAACATGTTGCATCCTGGAAGAACAACCCAACATCTGGTCATCTGTAACACAGGGAGCCCCATCACGACTGCATGTCAGAGTCATTCATTAATGTCATTTCTGCCTGTCACACAGGACACAGGCAGTCACCTCACAGCACAAACACTTCATCTCCTCATTTGAAGGAGAAACACCTATTTCTTCCAGAGCACTTTTCATCTAGAAACTCCAGGATCCCGCCCAAAGGCACTCAGGATCACCATTCCATACACCAGGAAATGGAATACAGAGGGAAAGGACGTGTCCAGGATGATGCAGCAGTCCAGAAACAGAGCTGGGAACAGAGCCTGAATTCCTGAATGGGAGTAAGGAATTCTACTCTTCCTGTTGAATATGCTGAGGAAAATACATCCTGTCATAAGGATTTCCAGGGCATTTCAGGATTTTGGAATGAGAACAACCACATAATTCTTTGGACAGGCTCCCCATAACAGAGTTGTGCTCTTACATGCAGAGGATTCCCATGGGCATTCAGAATGCTCTGACCTCCTGCTCAGATATTCCATGTTTTCCACCATATCTAGCCTCTTGCTCTGATTCAGAGATCACTGAAGTTACAGGAATAAAATAATTCATAGAACCATAGAACAGCTGAGGCAGAAAGGGCCCCTGGAGACCATTCAGTCCAAACTCCTGCTCAAAGCAGGGTAAGCTGGAACAGGTTGCCAAAGACTCTGTCCAGTTGACTTTGAATATCTCCAAGGACAGACTCTTTGAGCAACCTATTCCAGCATTTAACCCCTCTTACAGCAGAAGAGCTTTTTCCTGCCTAAATGGAACTTCTTGTATTTGACTGAGCTCTGAGCTGTGAGTCTGAGCACTCTGAAGGGGCCTGGAGCCCAGAGGCTGAGGGTGAAAGATGGAGAGACTTGGGGGGTGGTCCCTAAGAAACTCAGAACTGGGCTGTCACCACCACATTGCATGAACAGGCTAAATAACAAGACCCTCTTCTCAAAAGATTTCTGAATAAGCTCTGGCAAAAGTAAATCCTACACCTGATGTTGAAAACAAACCCACTGGGCTCTGTCCTGAAACTCAGGTGTATCATAACCCCAGCAAAAGAGTTACCATGCTCTACTGGCATTCCCAATCTGCAATCTGGGGAATTCCAGTGGCTGGAATTTATCCTAGAAGGTATAATTTGCAGAAATGCATGTATTATCTCACTGCTCTCCCAACTGAACTAGATGTAGTTGAGAAGCAGTAACAGACAGGCTGCAGCAGATGATGAAGCAAAGGTTATTCTGGATTCTCAAGAATCCCTCAAGCTTCCAGTCATGCCTCCCTACCTCCCACCCCAGCAACAAAGTGTGCAATCTCCATGGAAAAATTGACCTTCCACAGGAATCCTCGTGTCTCCCTGCAAACCTGCCTCCTCCTGCAGTTTGTTCCCAGGCTTTGATCTTTCTTTGAAACTATCACTGCAATCTAAATAAGTCAGAGAGGGTATCAGGCTTTGGTCCTTGGCTAAAAACTTGCCTGTAATCAATTTTCATGATTTACTCCTCCTGCTACATAATTGAAACGCTGCAGCTCAGTCCATGGGGTTCATAAAGGTGAGATCTGAGCAGGCTGCAGGAAGGTGAGAAACTCTTACTTCTAAACTACCCCAAAATGTCCCTTGTTTCCCGTTTTATCTTCTGTTAAAATTTGAATTTTGCAGGTTAAGTTCACCCTCTGCCCTGAATTTGATGCATTTTTTTGGCATTCTGGACGGGGTTCTGTAGCCTGGCAGCCCCTGGCCCTCACATACCCAGGCACTGTGGGGTGGGCAGAAAAGCTTTTGAAAATGAAAATGATGACCTGCAGAGCCTTTTTTGTCAAATGATCACCCTCCAAGATCAAAGGACGAGTTTTTAATCCCTCTTCTTTCTGCTTGATGCCCACAAAGCTCTTCTTGCTACAAAATACTCTCAGTAACAATACACACCCCATTTCCATCTGGCATTTGCTGTTATTCCTAATGGGCCCTAAATCCTCCTGGCACCACACACCCCAAAGCCATGAAAGTGGATAAAACTCACTGTGGCAAAGGAGCTGTGCATGGGAATCTTTCTCACACACTTTCTTTCTCTTTTCCACCTTTCCCCAGTGAACTCCCTGCAGTTCTTTAAGCAGAAGCCTCTGTGTACCAGAAAGTCTCTTTTTATTTTACTCCACACTCCAGAAACTCCATGTGCATTGTTATTCTCTGCCTCTGCACACCTTTTAGGTCACTGATCATATTTTATGAGTTCTTGCCATTACAAAGAGAGTGACACCCCTGTCTGTGACACTTGGGTCTCTTCCCAGCTTCCCTGACAAATGGCCTTCACTGTGCTTTCTTCGACAAGATTGAGGTCTTCTGAACTCTCATTTTCACTCCCAAACATTCAGATATTCTGCTGGGCTACCACAGGCCTGTTTAATAAATAAAATCCTGCCGTTTCTCTGCACTGAATCAGGTCTTTTTGAGCTGTAAGGAAATGACTGGGGGATGTGCTTGTTCCAGAATACACATTCAAGGCAATCAACTGCCATAAGGAAGGGTCAAGACTGAAGGTGTAAAGTATTTTCAGCAGTAGAGAAATACAGGTGAACTTTTGACTGTATAAATTTTCCTTAATGTGCAAAATTCCTGGTATTTCACCTCACCTTTTTGTCAGGAACAAAATAAACCCCAGCTATTGAAAACGGCACTTTCTTTGCTCACACAATCCTTCCAGGCCCAGGAAAGGCAGTTTTGGCAGTTGAATGCACTATAATTTCCAGCATCCCACTTCAATACCTCGTGTTTGAACATTACACAGTGTTTATTGAAGCCATAGTGCCCATGACTGCTATAGAACACATGTTTACACCCCTCCATAAACACTTAAACAGGTTTCTTTGCTGGCACCAAAAAGAGACAAATGGCACTTTAACCAGAGCACTTCATCTCTAAATCCTTCTCCTGTCAGGTTATCACCTGGTTTAAATTTTTGTCATGGTTTAACCCCAGATGGCAGCTAAAAACCACCCAGCCACTCACTCACTCTGCTCAGTGGTGGAATGGGGAGAAGAACTGGAAAAGGGTGAACTATGTTGGTTAAGAAAAGGAATAGTAATAATAATAATGAAAATAATAATAATAATAATAGAGATAGGCAACTCCCAACGAGCTGCCCCCAGTTTATACACTCAGCACAACATTCCATGGTCTGGAATATCCCTTTACCCTGTTTGACTCAGCTGTCCTGGCCATGCTCCCTCCCAGCTTCTTGTGCAGCTCCTCCCCGGCAGAGGGAAAATGGAAAGTCCTTGACTTTCTGCTGATCAACAGACTATAAACCATCAGTGTGCTATCAGCATTATTCTCATACTAAATCCAAACCACAGCACTGGACCAGCTACCAGGAAGAAAAATAACTCCATTCCAGCTGAAACCAGAACAGTGTTCACCCTCCCTGCCCTGCCCGTGGCACCTCCCACTGCCATTCCATCCTCTCTCCTTCCACTTCACTTCCTTATTTTGACAAAACCTGTACATTCTACCTGGTAGAATCAGCCAGGAACTGTCTGTTCACGAGGCTGAAATCCTGGGTGCCTCACATGCATCATAGTGTTCAAGTGTAAGACATCCAAATTCAGTTATGTATTGCCCCAAGTCCAGCTCCCTGCACTGACCTCCTTTTCTATCCCCACCTGCTCCTGGCTGTTCTCTCGCCTTGCTTATTTTCCCATTTCCCCCAAAATTCCTTCCCTGTCATGTCTCAATCTTTATTTTGCCCTGCTTTTTTTATTCCATGCCTCCATCACCTTCCCCCTGCTCTTCCTGGCTTTGGGCTGTGTTCACAACTTGCAGTCGGTGGGAATGCTACAACCACCTCCTCTGGAGTGTCAGGTATGATGCTGGCTCGCCATCTGCTCATTTATCCCTTTGGTCACGACACATTCCCTCATTTTGAATGCTCTTCCTTATGGAGAACTGTGGGCTCTGTGCACTCCCTGCCAAAGCAAGATTAGCAGTGAGAACAAAACGCTCACCTGGAGCGGTGCAGGGAGGGCTCTGATCTGCCAGCCCCGGATTTACAGGCAGATATGCACTTGTTAAGTCCTCTGCTATCTCATTATTCCTCTCCACATCACTGAGGCAGACAAGCTGTCAACAAACATCCAGTTCACTGGGGACACGAGATACCTGCTCCCGTGGCAAACACTCTTTCAGTGTTTTATCAGGACTATGAATAAGTATCAGGGTATCATTTGAGGGGCCTAAGAGGGATTTGCATGAGCATTATTTAGGAGAACAGAATTTCTCAGAGAAAATTCCAAAAGTATTTCACTTCAGAACCTTGCTATCATACTCACAACAGCAGAAACACTGGGACAAACAAAGAATATTCCCTGAAACTTTCCCATTTTGCACAGAGTGATTTAAGATCATCATGGCCTGCTCTTGCACGGAGAAGCTACTAGAAATGCAAGTGACTGTAAGGCTCTGCTAAGGAGAAAGCCCAAGGAGTGTTACCTGTACAATGGTACATTTATCTCCAGTTTTTGCTCTAAAAGAGATCTCTTATGCATACACAAGTATTTTATTGACATGAAAAGACCTTTAAAACCAATAAATAGCAGACTGATTCAATCCACTGCTATATCCCCATCAGGCAATGCAGGAACTCTCATTCCTCTCATTTTAAACTGCCATGTTGCATCACTTCTGTGTAGTCCCCTGCAGATCTGCTCATCACATCTCTAAAGTTAGTAAAGCTGCCTCCAGGCTGTATTTTAACTGCAACCCACCCAAGACATCAGGGCCAGCTGTACATCAGCTCCTCACTCATCTCTAGCAGGATATTAATTGATGGCTGAGCTCTTCCCAGCCCACCACAGTTTGCCGTCCCTTTTCAGCTGCGACACGGGCCCAGCCAATCCACACGACAAATATACTCAACTCCCACGGCAATCAGGAAGAAATAAGGACTCCCCACCCTGTGGGGGCTTAGCTGAATTCCCACAAAATAGGGGTGAAGCCTGAGGACAAATCCCAGCGTGTAACACTTCCTTTGGCACAGACACTACCCACGTCGAGCAGCAGGGCGGTGGCAGGGTGGGAGGGAAGGGGGCACGAGGGATGGGCACCGGTCAGGGCAGCAGCCAAGGCACAGCTAAAATACACTCAAATACACCCAGCTGCTCTGTTCTGAACTACAGTGTTTGAGCATCTTTGTATGTAGATGCTGGGATTTACATCTAAGCAAAGAAACACTGCCAGGGAAAGCTGTGTGTCCACATCCTTCCTCCCTGCAACCTTGGCCCCTGTGCCTGGTGCTGCTGGAATGATTTCCTGGCTGTGCCTCAGCTCTGGGGTGTCCACACACAGCAAGGCTTGTGTCCAACACTGGGTGACAAATATCTGTCATTGTCTAGCAAATTTTAGCTGCTGGAGGCCTAAAGGGAGATTTCAAGCCTAATTTTTGAATGAGACCTCGGGTTTCCCTTTTTGATTTCAATCTTTGAAGACTGCCCAGAAAATAGTGTTGTAACTGGGAGGAACAGCAGCTTCTGAAAAATCCTCAGAGCACTGGATGGGGTGGGAGGGCCTTTCCCAGTCAGAGCACATGTCTTTGAGGACAGTTATTCATAACCCAGAAAAAGTCAGAGCAGGCCTGAGGCTTCTCCAGCTTCAAGTGCCTGGAACAGCTCCCAGGGGATTTTCTGATTCCTTAGTGTTGGACAGTGAGCTGAGCTCTGCCCTCTCCAAGCATTCCCTGAAATACCTCACCATGCCTAACACAGAGACAAGTGCTTTAGAAGCTTTCCCAAGGACTACTCTACTTTTTTCCCCTTGTTTTTTAGCAGGCAAAAATCCCAGAAATATTTTTGAGTGGGTGTCCACAGTTGAGATTTTTGCCTATGCTTTGAGAGAGGAAATTTTGCTCTTTTCTCTGACAGCTCTTAGTGACCAGGCCATAAAATTATACCAATGGTACTTTTAAATTGATCTAAAGTCTGTTCATTTGTGTAGTGCACATTTAGAGCCACATTATTGTAAGATGCTCCAGCAATGAAATTCAGCATTAACAATTCAGTTCATTAAAAAGGATATTTTAGTGGGTTCTTTTTTTTTATAGCTATTACTCTAAAGTGAGAAAAACCCTCAGTCAAATTAATAAAACTAACAACTCCCCACACATGTGCTGCCTTTCTGTGAAGTCTGCTCTGCTCTCACCAGTTTGGCAGCCAAAAAAGATGTCTGGGAGCCAAATTCCCCCTTGCATAACCACACAAACCTGCATGGGGATGTGTTTAGCCCATTCAATACTTGTAACCATGGTTTCATATACTGGAAGTTATCCTGAAAGCGAAAAGTTTTAGTCAACCGTGGAGCCATTCCCCACATGAGGGAACAGTTACACCCTGAAGTGCACTCCTGGGTGTGAAAGGCATGCTCCAGGGCTCTGCTGTGGGAGGGGGGGCTCAGTCACACACCTCAGGAACACGCTGCTCCTGCTGTGGGACAGAACCTCCGTGGATAACCCTGTCAGCTCCCAAGGCTTCACACCCAGCTCTCTGCTCCAAGATCTAAATGCCTTTTCCCACTCCCTTCTGAAGCATCAGCCCCTGACACGCTGCCCTAGTGACAGGCAGCCAGTAGGGCTTTATACACAAGTGTGCCCACAGCTTCCCGCACTGGTTTCAGCAGGAATCAGACTGATTTTCCAGATTTTCTCAGCACACAGAACTGCCCAACAGTTTGGTGCCATGGAACACGGAATTTCCAGCTCGTGTACAGTGGGTCAATGTGAGGTGACATGCCCAGGTGGTCCCTGGTCCTTACCTGTCCTCTCACCCCTCGTTTTGTAGCTGTGAGCCCTAAAGCCAGGTCCATGCTCAGCCTGGATGATACTCAGTAACTCCTGGTCCCTAAAATTGATCCTCACCAACCTGATTTCCACCTCATCCCTCAAGTTCCCATTCAGATGATGGCTTAAGCATTTATCTAACTTAAATAAGGTTGTTCCTTATTGACTTTAAAAGGACTATTCATATGCATGAAGTACAAGGCTGGATCAAGCCTTGAGAGCAAGGCCCGAGCTGGAAGACAGAACTCCAGGGACTGGAGCAGATGGAGTCAGGTCAGCAAAACTGACTCTTCAAAATCATCCAAAAGAGGAAGTCCCAAAGGGTTCTGGGACTGCTGGGGAAATGATCTGTGACTACCTTGGCTTCAGGCACAACCAGATTTAGATTTAGGGGGGAAGAACTCTCCCAGACTCTGACAGGGAAGATGAAGGTGAAAAGAGAAAGGACAAAGGGTGTTGAATTTCTATTTTTCACTCGCTTTAGTACAAGCTTACAAAAACTGGCAGCTGATATATTCATCATCAGTGAATCACATGGAAGTACAGAGAGCAGGTCCTTCCCAAAGTAAATCTTGGGACTGCTTTTCCTTTTCCAGAATGAACTGTTGCCCTTTGCTCAGCCCTGTTCCTGTGGGAAATGTCCTGGCTAACATGACTCCTGCACCTTTCCACAAGCTTGCAGCACCTCCAAAGTGGTTAATTCCTGGAAGCTGAGAGGATCCATCTCCCTCCCAGAGTGAGGAGAAGCAGCCACAAACGGCTGGGCAGATATTAAGAGCTTCAGCAAGAGACACAACATTCCCACTGGATGAAAAATTATGGATTAGCCCAGTTTAAAGCAGCCAAGTTATGTGTGTAAAAATACAGGCAGGCCATGCTGCTGTGCTCCCACAGCACTGCACAGCAGCTTGTGTTTACTCTTCACTCCTGTCACAGCCTGTCCTGCGTGGGCTGGGCCCGGGAAGAGCTGCTGCCACAGGGACTGTTCCCACATGGAACCTGGGGCCCAGGCCCCGGTGCGTGGGCCCAACATCCAGCAGAGGCAAAAATTAAACACAAGCTGTTTACCTGATTCCACCAGCTCAGCAGTGATTGAAGGGAGATGGGTGGGGTTTTTTTAAGTTTAAGGAAGAGCAAATTGTTAGAGCCGAGAGAGGCAGAAATCAATTCTACTCTGTAATTGCCATGGAGAGATCCTCGTATGAGCCTCACTGGAGCTTGTTTTTACACATTTGCATCTCTTTGCATGATGCACTTGTCACCCAGTCTGCAAATCACATCAAAATTAGGCTGTAATTTGAGCTTGGCTTAAATGAAAAGTGTATTAAAACTTTGAAGTCCACATGCTATGGATATGAAATTCTGTTTCAGCCAAAGCAATAATTAAGACCGGATCGCAACTGAAGTTTAACAGCTTCAAACAGATCTTTAGAAACAGCATCTACACTCAACAGCTGGAATGACAAATGAAATATGGGGGCTGTGGGGGGAAAAGGAAAATCACACCTGGTTCTGTCACCTCATCTGGCACTTGGATACACAGTCACTGAGATACAAACCCACACACAGACAAATTCCCGGGTAAGGACCATGAACAGATGTCCCTGTGGCCCACTAACAGTTTAGAACAGCTGAGGTCTTGTACCTTTGCCCCTCTTTGGTGGACACTGGTGGTTTCCCAGCCAATCCTATCCTAAAAACCTGAGGATGAAAAACCAAGTAATGAGTCTGGCAGATCAGTCTCTCACATTAGGCTGAATTTTGTTTGAGCCTGTACTCAAAACTCAGGACTCTTTCCTTTGAACTTCATTTCTCCAAAAATAGTTCAAAGCATTTTGAGAACATGGATGCCAAAAATCAAGCCTGGAAAGCACCACAGCCTCCCTTTAAACCACTCCATTTCCTCCTGGGAGCTGTGCTGTTGCTTTGCACAGCTTGTCAAACAGCCCCTTCAGTCTGAGCCCCGGCCCCGCCGCTCTCATTCATCACGAGGCTCAGGGCTGCAGCATCCAGCTGCTCCAGGGCTGCAGCATCCAGCTGCTCCAGGGCTGGGCCCTCACCAGTGATCCTGCTGGGATGTTACACCTGCCTGTTGGGATGACCTTGGCTATTTTTGACAAAGAGATAAAGATGAAATAGCTTCTTGCTCCCGTTTGTACAAAACATCCTTTAAGAGAAAAACTATGTTATCCATATGAATCCAGGCTATTCCAGACAGCAACACCACCATCCCTCTGCCCTGGGTGACACAGCAACAAGAACGATGGCTTGGCATTATTGTGACAGCAGCTCTTTAATTACACTTTGGGCAAGTACTATATTTTCTCCCCAAAACTATTAGCAAAGCAAACACTTCGAAAACCACTTCATTTTTGCATTACAACCTCTGTGTTTGTTCATTTTGACATTTCTCAACCTGGTACACACAATTTTTGGAGGCTTCTTCCTTTTAGTTCAGGGCTCTTGCTCTGAACTTTCTTTTTCCTACCTGTTGCCCCTTGTTCTGTGAACCTTCTGTTAAGCAGAAAGATTTCTGTGATCTTCCTCACAACGAAAAACGCTCATGAGAGTCAAAATATCCTTCAAATATATTGCCTGATTAACATCCTGAAAGAAAGACCACTTTATTCCTCACAGGTCTGATGAATTCTGTGAGAGGCTTATTTAGATTTCATTGAGGTCTTTTTTAGCTGTTTCTTCAAAATTTACTCAACAATGTCCTAAACACTTAATCTAGAGCAGATGAAAAGTTCTAATCATTTATTAAGTTAAGGATAAGCAGAAAATCCTTGCTGGATTGGGGCCTAAAGGCCTGCAAATACAGATGGCTGTTAGCAAGGCCCAGAAGAGGCCAGGTAACCACCAACAGGCAATTATATTCCTACCAGAACTTCAACTGTTTGAAGTTAATTGCTTTGAAATAATTGGACAGGTGAGCAGGTAAGTTCACACAGAGCATTTGCAATTTTGCTTTGTATTTAAACAAAACAACAGTGCAGACTGCATGGACAAAACAGGTATGGTTTTAACAAAACAAGTTAAAAGGCAAGGGAAAGGTATGGTTGTTTTTTTTTTAAAGACTTTTCCTTTCAGTTTTTGGCATCATTAAAACGCTGAAAACATTTCATTCAAGAGCTTCTTTAGTTAATACCTCATTACTTCTCTTTTTATTGTTATGGTAATCAAGCCTTAATATATTGCAGCTTTATAGCATGAAATGAAGGCTAGGCCTGTGGGCATGGACAGATGTACAACAGCATGCAGTAAAACACAGGTACAGAGACATGCAGAGCTGAATATGGCACTGGGGTTTTTGTAATTGTTTAGCAATTCATCTGAAGTTATTTTAACCTTGACAACAGATGAACTCTAACATGTACCGTGAGCAGCCACTGGAAAGCTGCACCGAAAAGCGAGTTTGGTGACTGTTGTCTTACAGGCTGAGCTCTAGGAAAGCACGACACCAAGGCTGAGCAAGATGATTAAATTGTTTGCATGGCTACAGGCTGTAGCTGTAGCTATTCCAAACATTTAACTGAGAATATTTTAGCCAGGGGAGAATGATAACGCTGGGAAACCGCATTAACACCAAAGCCTTGCCTCCCCGGGGGAAATCAGGGCTCAGGGTCACGATCCAGACCCTCTCCTGTCACAGGCACACCGAAATAATAAAAACATACTTCTGGTTCTGAAGTGACACTTGGACCTTGTGCTGGAGCTCTGCTTATGGTTGAATTTCACCCATCAAATCCAGGGAGTTATAAATAACTTTTAGAAAGTTATAATGGTCTTGTTGAAATAGCATCTCAGCAAGAGAGAGTGGCCTTAGATCTTCTCCAATAAATGACAACACACGACCCCCAGTGTCAGGGAGGCTCCACTTCTCAGCGTTGCTTTCAGGAGAGATCATCCAGGAAACCATTCCAGCTCCTGGGAGATTTTCTAAATTTAAAGGGAGTGTTTTGGCTGGCGATCCCTTCCCCAGTGAAATCGCTTCAAAGAGCCAACATGAAAAGCAATATGCCTGTGACTGCACAAAATCCCCGGGACTGAGGGCCACACAGGGAAGTTCTAGAGCCCCACGGGTTTGGGGTGGCACCATCCAGTCAACAGCTCTGGTTTATCCCGAGCACAGCCCTGCAGGAACATCCCAAACCACATCTGGCACCGCAAACACGTGACCTTCAGAGTAGCTGCACAAAACTGAAGCAGTAACAGTAAGAAAGTAGGCATAGATTATTCCAAGTAGGTGATAGATTATTCTAGCAGAAGTGAAAAATGTTTTCCACATTCTGACTGGGTAACAGTAAGATAGGACTCAAAACACGGATCATGGGTCTGAAAAACCTGGTTAACCTCAGATGGGCAAAGCTCCCACTTCTCCCTTCTTCCTTGGAAATACCTGGAGTAACAATGCACTGCATTCCACTGAGATCCCCTGATTGAAACCTTTTGATTTGAACAAAGTCCCCTAACAAGAAAGAGGCCAGTCACCCAAAGTTCTAGTGTGCACTAAAAGCTGACTTCCATGAGGCCATTCACTCCCCCGAGCATTAAACTGGGAAGTGCTTGTGGGATCAGCCCCTGGGCCAGGAACATGTGTTGCCCAGTGTATAACAAATGGAAGGAGAGACAATGGGCACTATAGGCCAGCAAACACACTAATTATATTAATAAAATGAAAGCTTAAGTTTTTAAGCTAATCCTGGGCTATCATTTATAGAAGTTAGCAGGGCATATTTAATTTAGGAATTGGCCAACGCTTCCCTTTCCACCGCTGAAACCTCATAAATGAAATGCCCTGGATCGGTGCCCAGCGCGGAAATAAAAGTTATGAATAATGTTTCTATCTCCATCATTGTCACTGCTGTAATATTCCTAATTACTTTAAAAAGCTAAATATTCAATATAGCAAAAACCTTCTTTTTCTTTTATCTCCACTTGCAAGATTAGGGCAATTTAATAAGAGTCACTGGGTAGTTTTAGCCCATGGGACCAGTCTGAGATCACTTGACATCTCATCCTTTCCTTTCATCTTCAGCCAGAATGGAGAGTTTGTGACTCTGTGTGTATAAATGTATACATCTGTATGTGTGTGTCCATATTGCCACAGTATTTATTATTATCATTAGTTTTAACTTCTGTAAGTTAAAGACAAAATGAGTTCCTGAGAATCTTTACAATCATCTCACCATTTAAGGTACTATTTTTCTTTTTTTAATGTATTGTTAGAGATGAATATTTAGTAAGTTATGCTGCCCAATTTTTCCCTTGTCTACGTGCCAGGTAATCCCAAAAGGTTGCTTCAAACCCCAAAGCACAGCCCTTGTTCCATCCTTAGAATCACAGAATCCCAGAATGGTTTGGGTTGGAAGGGACCTTAAAGTCCACCCAATGCCACCCCCCTGCCCTGGGCAGGGACACCTTCCACTAGCCCAGGTTGCTCCAAGTCCTGTCCAACCTGGCCTTGGACACTTCCAGGGATGGCAACAATCCTCCCTCCCTGCTGCCTTTCCTGCTGTGCCTGAGGGACACCCCAGAGCTGCAGACAAAACCTGACCAGAGCTGCCCCACTGCCTTCAACCTCTGCAGAGGTTCCTCCTCTGTCACATTTAACTCCCATTCCCTTCTAACACCTCCCTCTATAGATCTCTTTTCTGTTACCTCTTTGCCTGCTAATTATGTTTTTTTCTCAAGATCTCAATCAATTTGGGAGAAAGGGAGGAAGTAAACACAAAATGAAACATCCATTCAGCTTCATTTCACAGCATCTCTCTCCGTGTACCTTTATTTACTTGCCTGCTGCACAAATTGACTTCATTTAACAAGCTTATTTCTTTTATGTCAATAAGATATCGGGCCTGTGTTACATCAGAGCTCAGATGTTTGTGCTGCCTGTTCCATTCCACAGGAACCAACCACAGAGACCTGAACTCACCGCTGCCAATTAAGAGAGTTTAACAAACACAGCTTCACCAGCTGGAAGAATTGAAAAGTGTGGATTAACTCCCCTGCAAAAGGTGCTTCCCTAACTCCTGCAGTATGGATCTGAGGTATGGATGCCAAGGCAATCCAGGGCTGCCTGGAAAGTCAATGGCAAAACTCCCACTGGCTTACCAGGACAAGGATTCTATGAGGAGAGAGGGCTTTCCAAAGGGCTCCAACACTCCACAGAGTATTTCATGAAGAATGTGTTGTATTAAAGATTTAAGAGAGAAAAAAATTCATTATACAGCTCTATTATCTGTACTGGTTTCCCAATAACCAAAAGCATTAAGAGCATCTTCCACTGCATTTCACATTTCTTTGTAAAAAGCAAGCACAAAAGGCCAATGTCATTATCCCAGGAAAGGACATTATCACATATTCATGGAATCCCAGAATGGTTTGGGTTGGAAGGGACCTTAAAGATCCTCTCATTCCAACCCCCCCACAATATTAATTATTACAAAATAACAGACAAAATTCATTTTTCGACTTAATGCATCCAAGTTCCAAGAGCACTGCTTTATAAGGCCTGTTTTTTCACAGCAACAAGTATCTTTATCACATTTTGGCAATGTTTACTCACCACTGGAGCAATCAGTGCCTCCCCATCCTGGTTCACAGTGACACGTGTCAGGAGAGACACACCTCCCATGCACACACTCCTCGGTGCACAGAGCTGTTAAAGGAAACAACAGCATTGTAAACATCTTAAGTGGATGCTAAACATACCCTAAACTGTGCCTTAGAGAGCAATGTTTGGTTTAAAAATATTAAACAAAGCAAACACATGCACAAAAGAATAATTACTCCCAAGATTTAATTATTGCTAAGTGACCAAAATAAAATATAGGTCTCTTGACAGCAATAAATTCATTTGTCACTTCAGCCCTTTGTAAGGAAAAACTCCAACACCAGAAATTCCTTTGCTTAGCAGTTTTACTCCATAATAAAGTTTTTCCCAAACTGACACTTTTTATTATATTACAGAACAGCAGCTTCTTACATCACACTCAAGTTCTGACTGTCCCTAAGATAAAATGAAGTCCAGTCTTGAAAGTGTATTAAGACCCCAAATAGTAAAAAATAGCTTGAGGAAAGTAAATAATTTTACTACATGATGCAGTAGCTGTAAGTGCAGTCCTGTCTTTTCAAGGTCATCCAGTGAGCAGTGACTGGAATGTTGTCTCGTTAAATCCACTGCAAGATCCTTCTAAATTAGTCACTTCCTTTCCACGTTTGCTGCGTGTCAAAAATGCAATTTATTCTCATTTCATATCTTGTGTTTAGACAGAATTGCAGTGGGCATGAAATATTCATGGCTAATTCTCCAGTCACTAATTGTCCTAATCTTTTGTGCATTTATTTTACTCCAGATCAGCTTTCTGAAGACAGGGAGGCATCCCAGTCTACAGCTGTAACATGGAATTCAAGACAGGATATTGGAAAAACAGGATTTTCCAATAAAATATACACACCTCCCTGCAATCATTGGAAAATGGCTGGTTATTATTTACAATAATAAATCATTCTTACATGTAAAATGTGCAACATTTTTATCCTTTTAACGAGGCTGGTTCTGAGCTCAAGGCAAAATTTGTCAGCAAGGAGGTTGATGCTGAACTAGTTCTTTGGTCTTCCCAAATAACAAAACTCCTCCTCATTACTTGCCTAAATTTAATTGATTTCCACAGGGACATATCACACCTTAACTATGTTAACATAAATATGGAAGAATAATAAATAATTAGGCTAATAAAGTTTACTTGATCACTCATCTATGGACAGAAGTGCCCCAGTCCCATGGGAAAAGTGCAGTGAGACTTGGAAGGAAGACTCTTAGATGGAACTCCTCATTCTAGAGCATTCAGTGACATGGAAAATAATAAAAATATATTATAAGGAGCTGCATCTTTGTTTTTAGGTGTTTTGAAGTCCTGCATAGCTGAAGATGACAATGTTTAATGAGCAATTAAAGAGTTAAATAAGGTAAAGACACTCATTAGAACTGTGGGTTCTCTGATCTCTGGTTGATTAACTGGCTAAACAAGTAGCTGTGAGCTCACCAGTGACTAATCCCACGTGGGGGTCACAGAACCCCTCCTTTTTTAAAAGGAGAAACTTTGACATAAATAATTGTATTTAGGGAGGCAAATAATCAGACTCCTGCACTGCCTGATTCAAATCAGGCCTATAAAGGTCATATTAGGGTACAACTCTAAAGTTTTATCATGGCAAATAAAATTTTGAATTTCTCCTATAAAAGGGAAGTCTTGCCTTGCTCTAGTCTTTAGAGTTTAAATTAATTTTTCATTCTATTAACATTCAACATAATAGGACACAGTGGTCCCCAAGGCATTCTTCATAATACACTTTGCTCAGGGGTTTGCAAATGATCTTACTAGTTAATGGAACTATAAAAATTACTTGCACATAAAGGTCAAGAAAAATAAAGTTAAGTATATACTTTCTGACACCGTCCTGTCCAACACTCAGCCAAAGGCCCCTGGAGTAAAGCAAACTCGGAGCCACGCAAGGAACATAATTCCTGCCAGTGCAGCAGCCCCAGCTCTCCAACCTTTGGAATTCCAGACACCTCGTGTCTGCCTTTTCCCTGGACCCCTCCTCCTGAGTGATCCAGCCCCTCATTGATCAGGGCATCATTAGCATTCCTGGCAGGAGTTTAACATCAGCCTGTCGTTTGATTCAGCCCCGCAATAAAACGACCCAGATCAAAGCCCTGCCAAAATTCCATCTCTGTGGCAATGTGTTCAGCATGAGTTATTTGCCCACATTCAAGGTTACACAGCCACTGCTCCTTATCATGCAATAAAGGAAACAAAAGGGTTCTGCAACAACTCCTTTGATGCTTATCACTTCTTTTTAATTACACACCCAGCTTTTTTTTAACATATAAGGTCAATCCCCAGGGAAACAGACCTGAAGATTAAACTCTTTTCCCACCTGAAGTGGCCACACAGGTTTCTCTAACACCAGCACTGATTTTTTAATTGCTGTCCAGAACTCAAATTTCAATATCTGAAATGGTTTCCCTGGTCTCCTCTCCACAGAGGTGTGACACAGCCAGCATAATGCTGTGGAGGAGAACACTGCTCAGTGCACCAGACTGAGAGAACACTTCCACTGCAGAGTTCCTTCAGCTGAGGGCACCACAGGGAGTTTATCCCAGACAAAACCGGAGCTGCTCTGCCTTCCTTGGGGCTGCATTCCTCTGTGTGGCCCCAAACTGGGAAGTTGCAGGGGTTATACCCTGTGATACCCTGCTCATCACCACACTGACCTCTGGTACCTCACAGTCACATTCCCAGCTTCCTTCCTGGAGGTCAAAGTGCATTTAGGGAAGAGTTTCATTCCAGGGGAATAAGTATGGAGTGATTTAGCTTGGGAAAGTTTTGCTACCTTGTCCAAAAATATAACTTGTGTGTTTATCTCACAAAAGACAGAGTCACAAGCAACACAACTTGTGCTTGCAGTGGCTGTGGTGACATCTGCAGTGGCCCTGGGGACCTGGGGGAGTTCAGAGCCACCGACCCAGCAACTTCCATCTGCCTCCCACTCTGCTGTGCCAGGCAGGCAAAATATCTTCCAAACAAAGACCAGGACAACTACAAAGTGTACAGGAACCCAGAGCAGAGAGCAGAAAACAGCTGCCCTCCCTCATGGCAGTGTGAGCTGCAGGAGAGCCCTGCTGGAGCGTTCCGGATGCTCTGGAGTTTCCTGGGCTCCGTGGGCTTTGTGCCCAGGGATGGCAGTGCAGCCAGGAGGTGATGGAAAGCACACAGAAGTGTAGATACATTATAATAATGGAAAACATTGCTAAATGGATATGGATGCTACTGTGAGACACAATGAGAAATTCAGGCACTCGCCTGGAACTGCACAGAATGACCTGGTTGTTGTGACCGCACATGTGGCACAAGGACATTGCTCCAAAATACTTGTCTTTTCTCTGCCCTGCCTCAGGCAGTGTCTGCCAGTTTGTCTTCACAACACAGTGATCTCACCCAAACTCTGACCAGTTGCATTTATCTGCTGTTAACCAAAGGTAAACCTGCATTTTTTCTTTCATCTTGCTGGTATTTTAATTTCAGCTCATCTCACCAGTTTGCCCTGTGCTTGAGAGCTGCTGGTCTAAACAAAGCAGAAATTTAATGGGAAAAAGTGATGTTTTCCTTCAGTGTTTAATATGTGTCCCTGAAACAATTTGGGCCATTTTAACACGTTCCCCCAGCCCCTCGTGCCACTTTGGGGGAAAGAAGAATTTTGTGAGGTGAAGCAGCCGTTATCTCACGGCCGGTGGTTTCAGATAACGCAGCGAGGTCAAAGCAGATGAAAACAGATGAAGAAGATTCTTGCTCCTTATCCATTAGGAATCTGTTCACTCAGGGCCTCTCTGGTGTTTCCATCTTAATGTACTGGCCTGGATCCAGGCTGTGCTGAGTCTACAATATCAGCTTCATTAGAGAAGCCTGGAGTCAGCTTTTGGCTGGATTCTCTCCGCCTGTGCTCAGGGAAGGGAGGTGTGAGAGCAGAAGAAAGATGACCACAGCTAATGCATCCAGGTAGGTTTTCCTCACTCTTAGATTATTGCTTATTTGTGGAACGGAAGATTCCCTCTCTAAATCACTGATTTCCCTCAGGAATGCAGACGATTTGATGGTTTCCTGGATAACTCTTCCAATGAAGTGGGATAATAGTTCTTTGCATTGCCTAATGCCTATTTCTGTGGTCATCACTCAGGATACATCCGTTAATTTATCACCTTGGAAAGCACTTTCATGCAAGGTTTAGCAACTTTCAAGGATGAAGAGATCTCAAAGCCTGCTCAGGCTTTGAGGAATTAATTGTTTCAGAGCATGGCAACCCCTCTTTTCATCTTCCCATGAAAGTACCAGAGAAGAAATACAAACCCAAGGAGATCAATGTGAGCAAAGGAAAGATGAGACTGATGCAGATCAGGTAACAGCAATGGGTCACAAGATCAGCTTCTTTTCCTGTAGGTGCAATTCCATCCCTTTTTTTGCAGATTAGGAATTAGAGACTCTGCATCAATGCAATCAGAACAGGATCAATGGTCTTTCTTGTCACCTGGGCCATGGGGAGTGTTTGCCCATGGCCTCAGGGAGGTATTGATCTGATCCCAGGGTGTGTTATCCTCACTCCTGACACCCAGGCAGAGCTCAGGGATTAGGCCAAGCCAGAAATGACTTGTGAATGTCTGAAGTAAAAGAATTGTGGAGACACATTTTGAGGATTTTTGTCTTCTCCCAGGAGCAGAATCTGACACATGGCAGTGCCATCAATGACAGAACACCAGTAAATCCCTCTATCAATCCGCTGTGAGGTGAAGATTTGTTAATAAGCATAAAATCTATGGTGGTTTAGTTTACCTTTCTATCAGCAGATAAATGGCAACCTGGGGTTCTGATGACTAACGAGGTGAACACAGGGCCTCCCACATTCCTGCCATAACTGAGTGTCCCAGGCTTGTGACATGGGCTAGTTTACAGGTCCAGGAATAATTCCAGCCAGATCCCAGTGATTCAGACTCTCAGGGCCCTCCCAGAAGGAATGGCCACAGTTTAGTGGTCACTGGAGGAGCTGGCACTGATGAAAATCTTGTCCAGTCCATGTTCCAATCCATTGCTGTGGGCCTTTCCCTAGGGAGTGGACAGGGAAGTAAACTGTGCCAGGGGAAGGGCAGGGCAGGGAAGAGACTGTCACTTTTTCTACAAGCTCTGAGAAATGCAAGACTGGTGGAGCACAGTTTGGAATCCCAGTCAGGCTGGTTCTGAGGAACAGCTGAGCTGGAGCAGCACATCCCTGAGACAGGAACGGCAACAGTGACAGTGACAGCAACAGAGGAGAAGGTCAGAGCTGCAAGAGGAGAGGTCGATGGGAATCACACATTTAACAGACTCTTTGTGGCATTTTGATGCCCCATTGGTTTCATCTGCTCTGGTGGAGAGAGGGGATGGGAGACAGTGCTGAGCAGTTAATGATGTCTGAGGGTGTGACAGCAAACTCAGAGAGCACGGCTGGCTCAGGGGGCTGGCTCAGGGGGCTCAGCCACGCTGCACCTTCAGCTGGGAGAGCAATGAGAGCTCTGCAGGACTGCAGAGCACAGAAGGGGCCGGTGGGAAGGCACTCTGAGCACTCAAGTGCATCTGCCCTGCAAAGTGGACAGTTACAGGGCTGGGAAAAGCAACACTAATCCCTCAGCCTGGAGATAAAGTCCCAGCCCAGCTCTGGCAAGAGCAATGTGTGCAAAGGCAGGTGGGAGTTGAGTTTAAGAACAAGGCAAATCCTGCAGGAAAGACAAAGCCTCTGCCTAAGGCCTGATCTCAACAGTCTCATGACTAAAGTCACACTAAGGAGAGGCCTCAGCCCAAGGGCAGGGATGTCAGTCCACACAGGGATCCTGCTCAGCCCCAGTGCTCCCGAGGGATCAGGAGCCACAAAACCTGCGCTCTGTGGGGCAAAGAGAGAAATTCCTCCTTCAGGTGAAATCCTGACCACTCCAAGGGAAGTCACACTCCCAAATCACTTAGCAATTTTTAAGGCTCAGTCTTCCTCACTGCCACCACAGAAAGTGAATCTGAGCTCCCAGAGAACTCACTGGGGATCCTCTAAATATTGATAATTCTTGATCTCTTAAGGCCTGGAACTGATTTTATTCATTTTCTGCCACTGCTTCAACTAGAAATAATCATTGTGTTCTGCCATGCTGAGAGGGAAGGGTTATGCTGAGATCAATTCTGCTGATCAATGTTCTAATGTGATATTATTCTGTGGGATAATTTCAGCATTTCAGTTTTCCTGGTAAACGATTTCCCATTGCCTCACTGCCGGGTTCAAAACAATCATTAGCACCAGTTCAAACTGTTAATGAGGTTAAGGGAGATCCTGAATCAGCAGAGCAGGATCTATGACCCAGGAAAGCTTTTCCCCTCCTGTGTCCTCTGTCTACTCCTTCCACTTTGGTAAATCGACCAACTCTTTCCAGCAATTTGTAGAAAACACATTTTCACTGGTTAATTTTCCACTGGAACTTGATTCATCCAACCAACAAACTCAATGACAATTTGCCTGCAAATTGTGCTTTATGTGGCACTTTTAGAAAGGGGAGCAAAATCTTTTTCTAAGTAATGCAGAAATATCAACATCTCCTCTTGGCACTGTCTTTCATTCTCTCTGTACAGGGCCCAGCAGACCTCACTCCACCAAAACTAAACGCAGTCAAATAGGATTTGCCTGCAGGAAGCTCCAGGTTTTTTGAGAAGAGAAGAGGGAAGAAGCCATTCTCCTGTGCCAAAACCAGAGGAAGTTCTTCTCAATCATTCTGTTCTTAAGGGGATTTTTTTTGTTGTTGTTGCCTGGGGAATGAAAGTCTTGACAGGCTGAGAATAGAGGAGAAGATCCCTGGTCCTTTCAGCTTTCCTGCCAACACGTGGAGCAGCAGCCAGACCTACCAGAAGAAGATCAAGCATAGCCTGAGCTACCAAACCACCTGTGAGGGCAGGTGCTATCAAACCACACTCCAGACATTGCTGGGAATGCCTGTTCTCCACTCCAGGGATCTTTGTCTGGAGTCAGAGCTCCCCTGGGATTTGTAGGAATTGAGCTGCCACGGGTGAAGGACAGAGTCAGGAACTGGCTACAAGTGGTAAATCAGAAGCAAACATTTCCACCTCAAAAAGACTGGAGGGACATCCACTGCCCTGCAGGTGAGGAAGGTGAGAACTGAGTGACAGATGGACAGGGCAGAGCTGGGGCAGGACTGTGGGAAGCTCCTCAGCTGGGGGAAGGCATTTCCAGCCCAGTGAGCCTCTCTACAGGAATTTCTCTGGTACATCCCTATGCCTTCCTTCATGGCACAGCCACCTCTGCTTTCTTGCTGTGACTGCAGCACTCACAGAGCCCAGCAATTTACAGGTTCCAACCCTGGCTGAGTAGCTGTTTGATTTCAGCAGAGATAGAGGGAGCACAGAGGATACTGCCAAAGAAAATCAGAAAAAAAACCCCATTTATTGTTTGAAACATTTGTATCTGTAAATCACCTCAAAATCACAGCACTTGCTTATTTTGCTACAGGTTCCACACTCAGGGCATTGAGAGCATTTCTTTGTGTACAAATTCCATCATATTGCTGTTCCAGTGAAATATTTATTTCTGCATCTGGTAGCCCTGCTACATGTCCGTGGTGCTCTGATTACTGACTTGCCCTGAATTGTGGATCTCATGCCAAGAAAATTCTATTTTCTGACAGTAAATGACACAGCTCCACTGCTGATTGATTTTCATAGGTACAGAGTATGTGCTGTGTGATAGAGTGAGGATGGGGGCATCCAAAATGTTGTTTCTAAAAGATCAAAAGTAGACAGATGAAGCCATCTGGGCTGCAGGACACTTCTGGTTATCTTTGCTGAGCAATGCAACACTTAATAAAACTAAATTACACCGATTCTCCCAGAAAACTTTTAGTCCTGCAGCAAGTTGAGTAAACTATTGATGTCTCAAACAAAATCTTTCTTCATTCCTATTCCAAAATTCATCCAGTCAATCTGACAACAATCCTTTCTTTGTTTCTCACCAAAATAGGATGAATATGGACAACTTTCTAAAGGCAAAGCTGTCCTTGAGGCCAGGCACGGGCCCCAGAGGGCCAACACATCTCAGATTTCATTCCAAATCAAGATGCAAGTGAAGGTCACCCCCATGAAACCAAGGACAGGCTCTGTTTGAAGAGCACGTTCATGTCTAAGCTGCACCGACGGTGCTGGGGATGGAATATTTAAATGCAGGCTCCCTTCCCTTTTCTCCCATTTCAAAAGGAACCACAGCAACGTGTTTCAGAGCAGCTTTCTGCAAAGAACTGCAAAAAAGACAACACAGGAAGCAATTTTTTATATAATTACGGGGCTGATTCTCATTTAAACTTTCTGTCACCGACTTCAGATTGCAGAAGTTCAGCTGATTTAGGATCAAGCCCAATTTCTTGATTTCTAATGCCTAGAGAAACTTTCTGCTAATGACATGTGGTAAAAGATCCTTTCCAGTTCCTGGGATCCACACTGGGGCCTGCAGATAAAAGATGGGAGCTGGAAACAAGACCTTTTCCCCACGTTCCCAGAAGCTCTTGAAGATGGCTGCTCTTTATGACAAGGGAAATGGGACACAGCATCTGCAGTGCTTGTTCAAAAGATCATTCTGGATTCTTTCAGTAATGCTTTTAAAAGGAATTCTATTTAAATTGGGTGTTTCCTAAAACATGACACCTGGGAATGCAGGTGTGTGACAGCAAATCCCAAGGGCTACACTGAACACTGGGTTTAATTTCTTTGCAAGCCTCCTTATAACATGTTCCATATATGGTTTTTTGCTTTTAATCAGAGAAAATCTCCTTATTTGACTCAATTTACATACTTACAGTGTAAGCTTTTCCAAGTAAGGCCATTTTCTAGTGGTTTTGCACATGGATTTCAGGGCATTACAGTGAGAAAAGTAAATTGTAGTATTCAGAAAGGAAAAAATCTTGATAAAAAGAAGGAAAGCTTTGGGATTAAATAGATTGAAAATACCTCTTGACTTACTGCATCAGAGAAAGTGAGGCTTCCAAAAGCGAAACCTATGTTAGAAATACTGAGCTTAAGATAAATTATTCAAAAATGTTTTGTGATCAAATCTGCAATGGACTGAAGCTGCATGAAAAATTTCCCTGGGGAGCCTTAAAAACCCTTTATTAAAATGGAAACTATGTGCAAGAATACCCAAATCTGAAGTGGAAAGCTATAATCCTGTAACAGAGAGAAAAAAAGGAATGCCTGGATAAACAGGTTCTAAAGGAAGGATCCATGGCTGGTTAGGAGAGCTCTGACCCTGAGAATGAAGTGTTAACAGATGCTTTTCCAGCCCACATCACCTTCTGTCACTGAGAACAATCAGGGAACCACAACAAGCACTGATGTACCCACTGACTTCTGCAAACACGACATTTCCATGGGGGGCACTCTGGGAATCTTCAGTTCAGTCCTACCACCCATTTTACCCTCTCATGCTCTTTTTGACCCTTGCCCTATGAAGATTTCCTGCAGATTCCCTTCCCTGTCTCCCACTCCACTGAAGTGACTCCTGCCAATGGCTCAGGAAGGTGCTTTGCCATGTAAAGCTCCAGGAGTTGGGACATCCACAGGAAAGCACAGCTCAGTGTGCCAGAGGGCAGGGATAGGTGGGATATTGGGAAGGAATCCTTTCCTGGGAGGGTGGGGAGGCCCTGGCACAGGTTGCCCAGAGAAGCTGTGGCTGCCCCATCCCTGGAAGTGTCCAAGGCCAGGCTGGATGGGGCTTGGAGCAACCTGGGCTGGTGGAAGGTGTCCCTGCCCATGGCAGGGGGTGGGATGGGATGGGCTTTAAGGTCCATTCCAACCCAAACCTTTGGGATTCTGTGAGCTCAGTCTGCAGATCATTTACTATTGCTGGGGTGTGAACACTCCTTAAAAATGGTTTGTATCCACAGTTCTCAGCCAAGGTGAGAGGTCAGGTTCAATAGGAAGAAGTTGCTTCTTTTCTGAAGTCCCACAGTGATCTGCTGCACAATTTGACATCTTAATATTTTTACACTTTGCTGTAAATGATTTATGCTTCAGAGTTGTAAGTACTTTATATTTTAACATGTGATTGCTTTCTACGAATTTTCAGGACTTCTTTCCTAACAGGTCCTGTCTGTTTGCATTAAGCCACAGAGTAACTGGCTGATTTTTATAGGCTCTCACATCTTCCTCAGAAATGGATGCAGCTGCACAAGCAATTGGAAATCCATGGAATAATTTATCCTACCACGAGACATGGAGTACATGCCACACAAAACCAAGTTAATTTGGAACAAAGGGAATGACAACCTCTCTAAATTCCCAGCCAGTAAAGCCACTCCCAGGTATCACCCAGCATTTGAGAAACCAGCATCAATAAACACAATGGTTTAACAGAATCATGGAATCACAGAATCTGGAAGGGAACCACAGGGATTGTTGGAGTCCAACTCCTGGCCCTGCACAGGATCACACCACGTGCCTGGAATGGTATTTCGTACATCAGGCTCACGTGGCATTCCCAGTGTGAATTCCATCAGTATTGTTAGGAGAGGGAGTGCTAAAAGGATGGGATAATTACAGACAAGCGTTCCAAAAGTTCCCAGAAAAGAAATGTACATTCTGCACAGGAAGATGCTGAAAGCACTGAACACTTTGGGCCAAATTCCACCTGCCAAAGGCTTCCAGCCACTCTCATTCCCGCGCCGGAGGAGCTGGGGAGCAGCTGAGCTGGAAGTAACTGCACCCAGGTAGCCAAGAGCCTCCTCCTGCCTGCACAGGTTGACGGATTTTGGGCATCCAGAGCCGTGCTATAAATGGCTGTGAGAGCTGAGGGGGCAGAGCAAGGCCCACAAACCCCCAGCCAGCCCTGCCAGCTCCTGCCAGCACCGGCTCAGCCTTTCCAAGGCTCGGAACCGAGGGAAAAACATTTGCAAAGAGTGGCTCGCTCCAGCTTCCCAAGCACTCCCCTGCCACCACTGAAACTAAGAGGTGGAAAGACAAAAAAAAACCCATCAGGAGATTTCATGAGGATCATATTGATGAGTGTTTTATTAACTGCAGCGTGGCTGGATGGCCTGGGCTGGAGTTCATTTTCCCGGTATTCCAGCTCCTGCTGAGCAGTGTGTGCACATCATCAAGGCTTTCTCTGCTCCTCGTGCTCACTCACATCTTTTTTCACCTTGATCCACAAGTTTTCCTTCTTTTACACTCCTTTCCTCCTCTCCCATCCCAGCAGGTAAAGGGAACAGGAGTGTGGGTCTGTGAGTGAGCAAGCACTAGGGTTAACCCACGCCCTGTGCTGTGCCATCATTCTGCTGCAGGCACTTCAGATGTTCTGGGGGTGATTCTGATCCATCTTTATTCACATTTTCAACCTGTAAGATGCCTAGAAATGAGGAAGGGGGTGACTGGAGCTTACACCTGGCACAGGTTGCAGTAGCTCTTTTTTTCCAGCCAAGAAGGAACCTGCCTCATAATGGAACCCTCCCAGACACCCAGAGCAAACGTGTGAACTGGGGAGGGGAACACCCAGCCAGAGGAACACAGAAAAGAAGCAGAAAAAGATGCTGTCTCAGATTTTGTATGTACATCAGAAGCTCTTTCTAAAGGCCATCTCGATTTAAGTAACTTCTTTTCCTCTCTCCAGCTCTGTCTCATTTTCTTCTGGGCTTTAAAACTTTAGAGCACAAGAGAAATAAATCTATCAATGGGAGAGGGATGTAAAGGAGTGGTTAAGAAAGCGATTTGGGGGTTGGAACAAGCTGATCTTTAAGGTCCCTTCCAACCCAAACCATTCTGTGATTCTCACTTCAATTTTAAACGTTTAATTTCACACACCTGTCTTCTTTCTGCCCCTATGGATTCAATAAGTTAACCCAGCTCACCACGTGCCTGGACTACTCATGGACTAAAACTCTTTTGGAGGGAAAGATCTTGTGGAATTTCGTGTTTTCATAATTGTACAAATGGCAAATGGCCTGTCTATGTCCTCAAAACCAGTCTTCTGTGGGATGCACAGGGCCTTGCTTTCACCAGGCAGGGGATCCCAGCAGATGAGAAGGACTGAGCCCCAAAGCCATCATGGAACAGCACCAGTGCCCTCCAGGCCACAGGAGATCAGGGCAGGAACCACCCTGAGGAGCATCCCAGCAGCAGGAGGGCTGGAAAGGGCACTGGGACACCAAAGGAGATGTGGAAGTGAGGATGAAGTGACTGAAGATGCCCAGGCAAACCTGGTGGATCTGACTCAGAGCAGCTGGGCCCGGCCTGACTTTGCCAGAAGTGTGCAAGTGAGTGGACCGAACCTTGCATGGCTCTCCTTGAATTCAGCAATGAGTGACACCTACGGTTCTTGGGCCTTTTTCTCTGATCCTGCTGGAGCTTCCAGCCATCCAGGCCATTAGCAGGAATACTGTGAGTACTCTGGATCCAGGGCCTCCTTCTGTGTCTACATTCCCAGTGTGCTTTTATACTGATCCAACTGACCCCGCCCAAAGCAGCCAGAAAAGCTTTTTTGTGCTACACTAGGAACAGTCTAAATCTTTTTCCAACTATAATGCCTGCATAATTTTTCCTCTGATATTTATTAAGCCCCCTGAGACATTACAAAGCTTCAGCATACCCTCCTTTTTGACTTTGTGCTATTTTCATTCCTTTCTACGAATATTTTGTTTCTCCTCCTTCTCCTGCACCTGCTTCCAGGAGTCCTTCCCTTATTTCATTCCTACTCCTCACCAGCATCTTTGGAAATCCATCAGCACCCAGACACTGCAAATATAGAATGAGGGATGGGAGATGAGAACTGGCTGCTTCACCTTCCCATCAAAGAGGTCTCTGCAGTATCTTTAGGCTGAATATTCACCCGGTGGCTTCACTTTGTGCCACAAAATGAACTGACCTGCTTTTCAGAGGGTCCCCCTCTCCCTGCCCACACACACCTGCCTTCCAAAATGCTCAGCATGAGCAAGAAAAAGCCTGTTCCTGCTCAGTTTCCCATTGGAACACGGGATCCAAATAATTTTCCCTATGTTCTTCACTGGGAAAAGATGTATGGAGTCATCTCCGGGACACAGAAAAGGAGACATTTCAAAGCTGGCATTTTGATTCTATAATTAATAACTATAGGAAGAATGGCCTTCCACACCATTTTCCTGCTCTCATACATCCCAAATCAGACAGAGAAAAAGGATGTCCCCTGATAGGAAGTATCTGTGTCCTGCTCTAGCATTTCCCTTCATTTTAGGTTGCATTATTGATGTACAGAACTCTGTACTTGAATAATGGAACAGTGAGGCTCTCACAGAAAGCACCAGCACCAGCTTTAATGTGTCTATAAAGATAAGAAAAATGTATTTCCAAAGTCCAGCAGCTTTCAAACAATGTATTTTCAAGTTCCAGGAAGGCTCACCACGAGGAATTCAAAACTGAGGCGAGAAGTGCAGGGGGACAACATTCCTTCTAAAATATTAATGAGCTGCTGCCTTATAAAGTGAAAATAACCAACAAATCTGACACATGGACAAACATTATGAATATTCAGGAAGTTGCAGCCCCTGATTCAACGTTTTCTAGGAGTGTACAAGTTTTGCACTGATCACAGGAGCCATTATTTTTCCTTCCATCAGGAGCACACTCGGCTGGGGTCGGTGTGGTGCTGCAGCATATGCATGGAATTGCAGGGACTGTAATTCATCCAGATGGCAGGAAGCTCTGGAATTGTTACTCCTATGGTACAGATGTTTAACAATCCAGCCATATGGCTCCAATAAGGCAGCCTTGTCAAAGACTGCAAAAACTCCACTAGACACACAGCCCTGTAAATGGGAGTGCAGTCCTGAGGTAGGAATGTTCATATGGCTGCACTATAAAAGGATCCATCACGCTGGGAAGTTGGCATGGCTATTGGAATTACAGAATTTAGGAAACATTATTTAAAATCCTGAAAACAATCCGGTCCCAGATTTGCATAATTCCCTCCAGTCAGCTACTAAAAGCACATTCCTCATTTGGTTTTGAAATTCATTAAAGGTGAGCCTAAAAAATGGGAAAATAAATATATCCAAACATAATAAATATATACAAACATAATTAATAAATCCAAACATAATTAATATATACACACATAATAATGCCCCCAACCCCTGGCCTGAGTGAAACACCTCTGTGGGTGACACACAGATTCAACCAGTGGGACCAACCTCTGCAGAAGGATTTGTCAAAGTCAAGGGGCCCTGCTGGTGCTTGTGGTAACTGTGATGTGGAAAGCTGAGTGCTGAGAAACAGTCTGAGATCAATAACAACTTGGCCAAGAGAGGAAAGAACCATGAAATGGTCAATCCATAACTCTACTGGATTTTGGCAGGTTTGAATGACAGACAAATGGCAGCAAATCAGATTGTTAAATCACTAATCCTGTCATTATTGCATCCTGTCACATTGCATAGATTTAGACATTAGAAAAAGAGTGTAAGGTAGGAGAGTGAAAAAAAACCACTTAAAAGCTCAAATAGCCCAAGTTTGTGTTTTGTGGCTGGGTTTTTCTGCCCCAGGTCAGCTGTCAGGAGCTGCTGTTTGCAGCCCCAGCTGATGCTCAGGTCTCTGACCCTTTGTTGTCCAGAAGAAACATCCCTTCTGTACAAATCTGTTGTGCAAGAATAAGATGAAAATGGACAGACTGAACAAAGCTTTGGTCTCTCAGACAAAGATGCCTCCACTTAGCACACAGGGCATCTTTCCACCTGACATATTCTTAAAGGCAACTATTCAATTACCATCTCCTCACAGGGTAAAAAGCATGGAAAAGCCATGGAATATTCCTTTTTTTTTTTTTCTGAGCAGCACAGTATTCAGAGATGTTTTATCTACCACAGATACTAATCTAGGCAATATAATTTTAAAACATCCTTACGAAAAACCTTGAAGGGCACTTGAACCCTGTGGTTGTTTAAAAAAAGATTTTCTGCAGTTTATGCATTTGCTCTGCCAAAAGCTTACCTTAGCATACAAAGTACAGTAAATCATCCCTGCTCTGATTTACTGCCCACACTGGGCTGTTTGTTTGCAGGGACAGCTCAGGGAAAAGCTCTGTCAAGTCTAAGAACATTCAGAGAAGGGGAATCGTTTTGCAAAGCTCCCACTGTGGCAACAACCTTTTCTAAGAGATCAGGGGAGGGGGAAAATGCAGATGTGCATTTGCAGCATTTTTCAGGTGGGGTTTTTTTCAATACCATTGCAACTCAAAAATATTCCAAGCCCTTTGGAGGCACGATTTCATGCCCCAAAACTGTTTAGCCTCAGTGCTAAAGGGCTGGCCAACTGAAATTATTGGACTTTGGGCCTGAATTCCACATTTTATGGGGCAGCAGAATACACAGATCTCAAAAAGGCAAAGGAGACAGCAGAGAAGTGGCAGAGAAAGAAGCTCTGGGTCAACTTGGTTATTTAGAGCTGAGCATAGATTTTATTAGACCTAATCCATTTGGTAAGTCCCAACAGGAGGACAAAGATAAAGCCATATATCTGACATTCCTTTAAAAATGAGTAAATGAGAAGGGAAAAGATCAAAACAGTAGCTGAAAGCCTTCACTCCTGCTTTAACACCCAAGAAACAGTCATTAATAGAGATTTAAACTCAGCCTTCTCTAGTCTAAACATGTCACTGTTAATTACAAAGCTATTTAACTTTTGCAAGAAATAAAGACTGCTATTAATGAAAGAAGAACCAATTAGCCTTTAATCTACACACTGTTTTTTAATCAAACTTTCTTTTGATCATCAGGCTCACTGCAGGATGTTTCCCTCCTCCCCATGTTGTCGTGGCTTCCGAGGTTGCTAATGGAAGAGATTTTAAAGGGCTGCCTGATGGGGAGAACCTCCTCTGCAGGGCTGGAGCTTCCCTTCCCTCCCTTCCTGCCAGGGACAGCACAGCAAAGTGCAATTCTGTGTCCTGACTCCTCTGGAAGTAAAGGAGCAGCACTGAATGTGTCTGGAGGAACGTGGGATGGGAGAACAAGGAAACAGCAGAAAATACCGGAGTAAAGAAAAGAATTGGGAAAGGGAAGGAAAAAGGCAAAAGCAGGGAGGTGCCTCCAGGAATGAAAATGGAATTCAGTGCAGACTGCAAAGAATGATGAATGAGAGAATTTGCTTGTTGGCACAGGAATGTATTGTGGCAAAACAAAACAAAACAAAACAAATGGGATCAGGGCTCTGTGTGTTCCAAACAAATGGGGTGACACAAAAAGGATCCCATCAGCTAAATATTGCTGTGCCTCCAAACTGTTGCTTGTGGGGTCAGAGAGTTTCAAGGAGGTTTTCTGTTTGGTTTGGGTGAGTTTTTTTTGCTCTGTGGTATCAAAACAATGAGACCAAATCTCTGGGATCCATCACGATGGAGAACTTCTCCCCTGACACCATTTCTCCCTCAGCTGCACTTGCTGCTCCCATCTGCAGGCAGGAGAGATAGAGGATGTCCCTGGGGCAGGAATTGTGCTGTGCTGACCATGCAGATAATGAAACACAAGGCCCCGAGTGGTGCACATGTAAACAGCAGAGAAAATGTCACTATTATCTGCTCTGTGTCAAACATGAAGCTCCTGCTCTGCCCAGATACCTCCTGCCTGCTCTGCATTAGCAAAACTTTGGTGTCTGCTGCTCTTTCTCCACCACAGAAAGACAAAATTTACCTGGCAGCAGCAGAACATTGAGTATTAATACCAACAGTAAAAAAAAAAACTACTTTAAAATAAACATTAATGCCCTCAAATAATCAGAATCCTCAAGTAACAAACCTCTGCAGTGATTTATTGTTGCAAGTAGTATGGCAATTAAAAAATAAAAAAAAAAAATAGAAATCAATAGATGGCAGAGAGAAAAGTCATAATAAATATGCTCTGTGCCAGACAGGATTCTGAGTCACGGAATTCTAGACTGTTATTAATAAAAGTACGTGGAACAACTGCTGAAATGGTATTGACACCTAAGAATTTAGAGGTAAGTACACACTTAACACAGGGAGGATTTCACCAAAGACAATGGGTTACTACAGATGTTTTTCAGGACTTGAGTAACAGCACTTTGCACTTCAAAAGAGCAAATTATTACTCTTTCTGTAAAATAATTCCAGTGCCTTATCTCAAAAGGCTGGTGATTTTTCACAGTCCAAAGCCCCTTTAATGTAACTGTTTGGCATAAAGGTCATTTAAAATGAGATCAGGGTCCATCCATGTTTTTGAGCTGCTCATATATTACAATGTAAATCCAACACAGGAACTCAGATAAAAACATCAACGGATATAGAAAGAAGCAGCTGCAAAGCACAAGGTCAAGATATTTAAACATAGCTGGATAGTTGTATCATTTTCATATTTAAATTATTCCATGGCATTCTTAATCTGCCAATAAAAATTGGATTCTGATGCTGATCAGAACCCCTTTGTGTTTTTCTTGTGTTATAATCCCACAACACAAGATCTGGACAAGAAATCCCAGCTCCACTCTCTTTTTAAGCAAAGTGTGGCACATGCAGAACACTCAGAAAGCTGCAATACTGAAAACATGTGACATTTTTAACTAACAGACTAATTGCTGAAAGGTCCATTTGGATTTTTGTCTCCCTCGAACTGGCCTAACACACTCCAGAGCTTTTTATTTAACTCACACAGGGTAGTTGGGACAAAGATCTTCAGAGGTTTGAGAAGCTTTAAAAAGTTAAATTATTGACAGGAACCATGGAAAACCAGTGAGATTTTAACTGTTCTTACCTGGGTAAGAAGTTTCAAAGGTAAGAGGCAGAAACTTTACCCTGCTGCTGCTTAAACTGTGCCATGGTTTATTCCTCAGTGTTCTCAGTTCCCCTAATTTAACATTAGTGAATGCTTGCATTAATTACTCCCCAAAGCAAGCTCAGGTTCAGGAAAGCACTGAGGAACTTCATTAACTCCCTCCCCAATGATTTCAGCAAAATCTTACTGAGGCACTTCAAATGCATGTACCTGAGATGACCTGGAACGTTGGGGATCTGCAATTCTGACTGAAACCAGGGGGACCCGGAGGGTCTGAAAATCAGCCCCTAACAGAGTCACAGAATCAACTGGGCTGGAAAAGACCTCTGAGGTCATCAAGTCCAACCTTTGACCCAACCCCACCTTGTCACCCAGTCCATGGCACTGATGCCTCATCCATTCTGTCCTTAAACACCTCCAGGGACAGTGACTCCAACATCTCCCTGGGCAGCCCATTCCAATGGCTGATCACTCTCTCTGTAAACAATTTCTTCCTGATGTCCAACTTAAACCTGCCCTGGCACATCTCAAGACCATGCCCTTGTGTCCTATTGCTGGTTCCTGGGAGCAGAGACTGACCCCCACTTGGTTCCAACCTCCTGTCAAGGAGTTGTAGAGTGATGAGGTCTCCCCTGAGCCTCCTCCTCTCCAGGTTGAGCCCCCCCAGCTCCCTCAGCCTCTCATAGGACTTGTGCTCCAGTCCCTTCACCAACTCTGTTGCCCTTTGGACCTGCTCCAGCCCCTCCATGCCCTTCCTGAGCTGAGGGCCCACAACTGGGCACAGCACTCCAGGGGTGGCCTCACCAGCACGGAGTCCAGGGGCAGAATCACCTCCCTGCTCCTGCTGCCACACTGTTGCTGCTGCAGGCCAGGATGGCAGCAATACCCCCTCAATTTGCCCCCAGCCCCCCAGGTGCCCGTGGCTGTGCCCCCAGGCTCTCTGTACGTACGGATGCAGTAGTCTCCGCTCTCGTAGTAGCCCGGGCAGCACTGGGATCTCCGCCGGTACATCGTCCTCAGCCCCCTCCGATAGGCGGTTTTGTAACTGATCCTAAATCACAGGACACAAAGCCATCTGACACCACTGCAAATCGATGCCTCCCCTCACAATGATATTTGTGTTAAATTATGGTAAGGAGAGCATTCGATAATTATTTTTTAACGCGCCAAGGTTTTTGATATTAAAAGCCACGATAAAGAAAGGAATCGATGCTTGTTTGGAAACTTGAAATATAACTTGTGTTATGAACACGGGGCTCGTGACACTCAGTCACTGGAGCCCTTCCTAGGGCTGCTGCTTCCTTAAAACATTTCCCCAGTCCTACTGCAAGGGCAAGGAGCTTCTTGGAGAATAAATGATTTATTTCTGCACATCAGCCAGGTCAGCTCTCATCGATGGAATGAACGGGATCTCCAGCAGAGACCACTGTGGCAGCTGCTACAACAAAATCACCACGGTGGGAACTGCTCTCAGGACACACCTTGGCAAGTTAACCCCAAGTGATTTGTTCCTGCTTGCCAACCCTTCCAAGGAACTCGGGCCTTGTAAAGTGACATTATAGTCCTAGTTCAGTATTTAAAGCTCCTTTTCCTCCCCACAATGCTGCAGTCCCCAGGAATTAAAAGGTGTGAAGCATTCTGTAGCTTTTCCACGCTGATTCACAGCATTAGCAGTGATCCTGCATTACAAAAGTTATATTTAAACTGCAAAATTTACAGCAAACATTTCAAAACAGCTTTGCTCCTGTTAGTTTATGGAAATTACCTAAATTGAACAAAGCCTATTGTCCCCCGTGTTAGATAAACTGATGGAATTCACTCTGCTGCATTCCAATCTACACAATGCCCCAGAAAGTTCTGCAGCCTTGTTCAGTTCTAAACACTGTAACACAGAAGCTCCAACCCCAAAGTCAGTGGGAAGGTGCTGAAGAGCCCATTTGCAACTGAATGCATGAAAGTTAAGAGACCAACTGGCTTCCAAAACTCCCTAGAAATATTAGTGCATGTTTATCAGGATACTTTGGAACCAGAATGGATGTAACACTGATATCCTGCAGCCTCAGAAAAAAATAACTCTTTGGTATCATTCTTCAGCCAGTGCTAGAAATGGATCCATCCTCATTTTAGCTGATTTTCAGTGCAGATTTGGGTGCAGGATTTCAGATGTGGATCCCTTTTTAATTACCACTAATCCTCAAATGCCTGATCCTTCACAGTTTAGGAGGTGCAGTGAAATTCCCCCCATAAACCTGGACAAGCACTGACCACTTGGAAAAGAGAGTTTGGTCAGGTGATAAACACTTCCAATCCCTTGGCAGGGCCAGTGGCAAGGAGAAATACTCCTGGGTGGCCCCAGGAGGGACTGACTACCACTGATTTCACCCAAATTTCATGCACAAATCTCTCTGGAATTCTAAACACCCTGCACTGAACCCCATCTTTCTGTACATATGGAGTAGAGTACCACAAACATTTGGATAAATAAGAGGGATGTGAGGAGATAAAAAGGGGCAAAATGACTCTCCAATGTCTGAGTTTCTGGGGATCAGCTCTTACCTGTGTCTGGTGCACTTGAACCAGTTGAGGATGTCTGTGCATCGTGTGTAATAGATCTGATCAAAGGGGTGAGCATAAGATTCCTGCACTGTCACAGCATAGCTGGAAAAGGACACAGAAAGAAAGTTTCAGTGCCCTGGATATGCTGCTCACCAAGGTTCAGGGGGAAAAATAATTACATCAATAATCTTAGAAACTTTGGTCATTATCAAAGAGCACAAAAGGGCTTCCTTCAACTACAACTCTTCCTGAAAAGTTTGGAAGTGGAAACTGGTATCAATATGAGCAATGAAACCAGTTTCTTTTCCCCTTTTGGAAAAGAAACAAATGGTACTAAAATTCATGGAGGTTTAGAAAGTGAAATGTGCATTTGGTTAATCTATTAGTGCAAATTTTCAAAGAGAGGAAGCCACCATGTTTTTAGAATGTCTCAGTTGCCTTCCTGCCTGGAAGTTAATTTTTACTTGTGTTCCCCACAGCAATAAGGGCTCACACTCCCTCAGCACTCTGCCAGCAGGATGGGTTGCTCCCACTTCATATTGTGATGAAGCAGCACCATTACTTCAAATACTGGGTTCACCAAGCAAATAAAATGATCAGCAAAAAGTAGAAGAGTGTTTATTTTTGTGCTGCACAAATTTAAGCCTCTTAATTTGTAGCAGAAATAATCTCAGAATTACCTGCAAACTGCCACGAGAGGTAAGTGGTGTTTAGATTTGGAACACTGGGACAGAGGGTTGGAATGGGATCACCTCCCCTTGTGCAAATGAAGGGATATGGAGGAAAACTGGGCAATTTGACTGGAAATGAGAGCTCCAACAACACTAAGAATTCAGCAATCTCCACCCCAAAACACCAGTCAGCCATGCTAAGTCCTGTGATTATACTGGCAGTGCCAGGGGCTGACCTACAAACAAGCCCCACTTTATCAGGGCTCCAATCCACACTGAAATCCTGCCAGGCAGGGCCAGGACCCAGGAATTAGATCCTCTGGGTCACTCATTACATTGATTGTCTTCATCCTCCAAGTGATTTCCTTCTCCTCTGCTGATGTGGTTAAACCCTGAGAGGCTGCACCCAAAACATTTGCTTGGAGAGTCTGATTGGCTTGAAATCGAAGATTGGGCTGTTCCTGCCCTGCTTGTCTTGTCCCCTCTAGACAAGCCAACCCCAGATGTTCCTTTGCCCTCTATCACAGGTTTGACAACAATGTTTTTATTTCTTTAATACCAAAAAGTAAAATATTTACATTGCTCCTTATTAATGTAAAACACTCACAAACCTTGATTATTATTTCACAATCCCATTTATTATCCAGCAACAGCCCTAACAATCTTTTTCCCTTTGATTTATTAACATCTAACTAACAAAGTCATCTTGGTCAGTACAACCAATCAATTTTTGTATTTAATTTTTGTTTCTCCTTGATTGGGTCTCGAGGTTGCTGACTTTCTTCAGACAAAATCAATATTTTATTCCTGTGCTCTGCATGCACTTCACCTCCCCACCCAGACTGCAAATCCCTTCTCCTGCCCAGCCTTTCCTTTGCACTTGCATTACCTACAAACAGTTAATTCCCTAATTAAGGCCTCAAAACCCAGTGTCATTAAAATATGATTCTATTTCTGCTCTTGTGAAGGGGTTTATTTTGCTGAAGTGTACAGCAGTGTGGGATTAATAGAAGTGGAAATTTAGCAAGTTAAACAAGTGCAGGACCTCTGGCCTCTGCAAAGAGCCCCTGCATGAAGGTGAACCCCAGCACAGCTTGGGGGTCTCTCTGTGCTCACAGAACTGTCCTGCTCAGAGCCACTTTTAGGACACTGGAACAATGGAGAGAACAAGAATTACCTGTAAGGGCCTTTCATGCTCAGGCCTTCCATGCATTTTTTGATGCTGACACGGATTTGGAAGGCAGGGCCACAAAGTTCAGGCCATGCAGAAACAGCCCCAGTGTTGCAGCAGGAAGGGCTTCAAACTTAGTCCAGATCAACAAGTTTTGCTCAACAACAACCAGACAGAAGCAGGACAGCACAAGGCCAGCATTTCTGTAGGTCTCTCCATGATAAATGCAAACAATTCTCCAGCTCAAACTCTGGAGGAGCTTCCCAAAGGACACAACACAGGGATCCATGTTCTGTAGCTGTAGCTTTAGAACAGTTCTTTGGGATGCTCCAAAACCTCCAAGGCACTCAAAAGTACAATTCCTGTAGAGCAAACCCATGTTTTTTTCTGAGACAAGGTGGTATTTAGCAAAGTGTGGCTCTCAGTTTGCCTTTGAAATGGTCAGCAAAAAAAATTAAAAATTGGCAGGTGACACCTTACCTTTCCCAATGACTACAAACATTTGGATCATCTGGATTTAGGGACAGAGTAGTTTCCAGCAGAAAAGTCAAGATAAGCCCTTTTAGAATCCACTGGAACAGTGTAAGTGCCACCATTGTTGTATCTAGATGGAAAAAAAGAAAGTAGAGCCATTAAAGCCAATTTTGAAGACAACATCCTTCTCAGCCTTCTCCTTCTTACTTTTGTACAAACCCAAATCCTGGGGAGTTATTCACAAACCAAAACACTCGAAAGAGCAATCAACTAAAAAATATAATTTTTAAAAAGTTCAAATCCATTCTAAAAGGAATTTATACATTTCAACCTAATAAACCCAAAGAATTAGATGATCAAGCTACTCAAGGTATTGACAGCCCCAATGATTCCTCCAAAGAACATTTCTGATACTGATTGTTTTTATGACTGGCTGTCTGTGCTGACAAATAAATCACTGAGGTATAAAACAATCTGTTCTTCCATCGAGCTATAGGCAAGTGGAAGAACACCCAAATGCCCCCTTTGATTTATTTAAATGGGGTTTACAGGTGTCAATAGAACAGGCTGGGGCTGAGAAATGATTATTGCGTGAAGGAAGGAAAATCAATGCACTTTTCAGGTCTTAGATGGGGAATCACTTAAAATGCATTGGGGCCCATTATGCAGAACACTGAACATGAATTAAAAATATTTGCATTGAAGCTGAAAAGACATTGTATCAAATTCATTAGGTGTGGTCTCTTCATCATCTTACTGTTCATCTGGTAAATGTACTGACTCACACCTGCTTGGGGCTTTGAAACCAAAGTTGTGTTGTTTGCCCAGAAGTCCCCAATGACTTCAGTGAAAAAATACAAAATACATAGGAAATACATCATGGCTCCATCATCATCATCATCATAGGAAATACAGAGTTGCTTTTAAATGTAACAGCATCAGAGGTGTTAATCTGTAAAACATTCAGTCAGGAAAAAGTATTTTTAAATATCCACTTCAGGCATTTAAGGTGGACACATAATTCACCATTCAAATCAGAAGTCCTAGAAATTATTCCTGGCAAGGAGATTGCCCTAAAAATAGTCTGAATGTTCATATGATCATCAAAAAAACACATGGCTCATTGCCTCGTGGTCCTGAGCAGCCCAGGGATGTGAAGAGGTTTGCTCTGCAGGGCACTGATATACAGCCCAGCATAAAGAGCCCATCACAAAGCAGAATGAAGAGCCAGGAAAGCTGCTCTGAAATTACCTCCTGACTCAAAGCCTTCTTAGCCACTTCAAGGACACCCGTTGTGAATTTGGAGTCAAAATCCCAGTGGGAGCAATAGTTCATCCTTTAAATTATTCCTCGAGCTCTGCTAAACCCAGAGATAGGTCTTAAGCCATGTAAGTCATATTAATGTTAATTAACATGATTTAATGTTAATGTTCCTCAGGAAGTGGATTTAAGTCCAGCAGTGCCCATTCTTTACCTGAGGGCTGTCCCAAAGCCCCACTGGAACAATGCAAAAGCTCCCTCTGGAAATCCAGAGGGCTGACGAGGCAAGGGGGTGTTTATGGAAAAGCCATTCCCCCCCTTTGCCCTAGGAACTGCTTCTCCATGGAGAAAAAGTGTCCTGAAGTGCCCATGGGACACAAATCCACCAAACCCAATGTTCAAACACTTGGAGCTTGTTGGAGAGCAGAACTGGACTTTCTCTGAGCAAAACAGGGATCAATGGACATGAACCACCCAAGGATGAGGCTCCTCAAGCTCAGAGACAACCCTTTAACACAAATATCATCCAAAGATGCCTTTAACTATCCCACTGCCACCATTTGAGTCATGCCAAAGTGCAGGGGACAGGTTTTCCTGAGCACTGTATTTATAGGTTTGAACTGAACCCCTTTCTTCCTTCTCCACGGCTTTGGGACAGCCAGGACTGAGTAAATGGGGGAGTGAAGAGTTCACTTCAAGACAACCCTGCTGAAGCAAAAGCAAACCTTCAGAGGGGGGGAGTTAAATCAAAACTCAGTTCTGTGCTCACCTTAACTCCTTGAGAGCCTCAGCAGTTTGGGTTGGGGCTGAATTAATTACAGGAGGAAAGACAACCTGCCTGGGAACAGGGAATTTATCACCCACTCGTCGCCTTCCATCAGTTATCAGCAACTGAAAGGTAAATAATAATTAATTCCAAGTAGAAATCAAACTTCTCCCCCACTCTAATTTCTTCTCCTTCAGTAGCAATTGAAGGTAGTGCCCTTGAGTCCAGGAGAAAGCAAACTTTCCAGAAAGATTTGCTTATAATGCACTGGATGCTGAGAAAGATGCTCTTAAGACCATCCATTCCTGCTGGAAATTACTGGCTTTTTATATTCAATTTTATATAACCTTTATATTAAAGTACTCCTTAAAAAAATACAAATAAATGAGAATAGAGTCCTGCTGCCTCACTCTGAAGAGAATGAGACCTCTCACATTTCACTAAAGCAGCCACATATTTGAATTCTGTAGTTCTCAGAGACCTCAATTTGTTCTTAAGAAAATGATGTGTCAGTTTAGTTTTTAAATCAAACAAACACCACAGAATTATTTATAAGCCTTAATAGCACCTGGCATATTTTTTGCAATGTATTTGAAAGAGGTTCTAGATTGTTTTCTAAACTTTTAATGCTAATGCCATTTTATTATTTGTTTGTAATGGAGTTGCTTTGTGCCAGTAATTTCCTAAATTTGTAAGTCAGATCATAGATCAGAACCATCCAACTCCCCAAATTCAGCAGAACCTCATTCATCTCAAGTGTCTCTTTTTGTACCTCAGATGAAATATTTCACTTTGATCACCGTTAATAGAAAAACCTTCACACCAAAATGGAATGGTTGCTATTACAAGAGTCAGAATAAAACTCTAAAAATAGGAGCACATTTATTAAAAACCAACATCAAAAAAGAGCCCAGTAATGACACCTAATAGTGGGTTTGCAGCTTGCCTTGCTCACCATAGCACACATTCAGTTCCTGCCCTGGGTCATGTTCTCCAAAGAGGAGCATCAACCAGCCTTCCAGGGGGACAATTCCTGGAATGTCATTAAAGATACAGCCAAATTATATCCATATTTCCAGGGCCTGCCCCTCTCCCAGGACAGGCAATCAGCATAATTGACACAAAGGTCCTCTGTGTAATCCCCACCTGGACTCTGACTTCATGTCTCTCCAGGGTTGATTTTTCTTTTCAGGAGTGAAAGGAGTCAATTTAGGTACAATTTAGCAAGAAAGAGACTCTTTCAATGCAAAATACAACCTGGTGTTCTTTCACAAGTGTCTCACTCGCTGTTAATTAGAACTCATCAGGTATCTGGTGCTCATTAAGGCCATTTTCTCATACCTGGCTCCTTTCTGAATAAATGTCAGTATTTCACTTCCAATACTGATACAGGTCACTGGTTCCATCACAGAAAAAAAGCCTCAAATCTTAACTATAGAAAATCTTGTAGGTGGCAAATCATTAATTTATTTGTCTATGGAGTCACTTTACAAACACTTTTGTTGAGGAAACTGTGCTGGGGTTTGCAAAGACACCAGGAGATGCAGATGATCCTTTAAATTAGACAACTATGTGGCCCATGTGCAAAGAAAATAAGACCTCAAAGAATCCTTGCTGGGTGAAATAAATAACCTATAAAGCTTTTTCTGGGTGTTGAGGACCTGGTTTTGGTCACATTCTTATGCACTTTAAGTGGCTGAGGGGAGAAAAAGCAAACCAAAACCACAGGTTGAATTTCTCCTCTGCTTCCCTGGCTGACAGGCTGGAAAATCCAACTAAAAATGACCATTAGAGACTTTCCTGTTCAGGGCCAGAGGTGGTGAAACATTTCACTTTGACATCTCTGTCATAAAATATTTCATAATGTGACTTTGACATGAAATTCAAACAGAGTTTCCAGTCTATGACAGAGTTCTAAATTGAAAGCTTTTCTCTCAATTTGGGGTGAATTGTGCTCTAAGCCAGGCAGAAAACCCTAATTTGATGTCCAGCTGTAAACAGGGAAAACATTTACAGAAGTGGCTTTCCCTAGCAGGCAACATTCTTAAATCCTGGTGTGCTTTTGAAGATGTTTAAATGTCCATGCAGCCAATTAACCTTGCCAGAATTTTTCCCACCAGTTTCCAAGTGATGGCGTGTTAAAAGTCTTACCTCAAAGTGCTAAAAATTCCCAGTGGATCCTGTTTTTACTCCTCCCAGCCCATGGAGACACCCAGCACATTCCCAGGATAGCAGGGGAAAGCTCCTGGATGCTGCTTGGCCCTGGGAAGCATGAATTAGGAAAACACTGGTCAGAGGGAGCGTGTTTGGGGGAGTGGGAACAAATCAAGGCAGAAAGGAGAGAAATCATGGTAAATAATTAGATATCCCAATGTAATTGTGCCATATCACACCCAATACCAATATCCTGCTTCCAGGCAAAGTGACCAGGAAAGGATTTAAGAACAAACATCCCTTTTACACCCTCCCAGCCTCCAGAAATTTGTTTCCTTATCATTTCCCACAACAGTTTGTTTACATAAGGACCTTTCCTTGTGTTAACATCCCAACAAAAATTAAAATGGGTGCTAGTATTTGGGTGTGAGCAATGGAGGAAAATGCAAGAGAATAGTTAAGCCAGGAAACAAAAAGTTGGATTTCACTGGAGAAGCATTAAAGCGACGGAGGATTTGCTGATTCCAGGATTTCAGTCTCTAAGTAGCAGCAAGCTTCCAACAAAGCTGCCCTTGGTGCTATCCCTCCTTCTCATCCCATCTGAAATTTTCATGATAGTTTAGGCAAGGGATCATTTAAACACACACTTCATTTGGCTCCACAGCAGGTTTTGCTCGAAACAAGCTGTTATGAAAGCTAAATGAGGCCACGAGTTTCAAAACTCATTGGGGTTTTTTGGATGCCTCCATTTAGGATTAATAACTTGAGATACCACGAAAGGGCTGAAAAAAAAGAAAAGCAGAGCTTGGGATACCTGCTAAGAAGAGCTTGTTTTACTCTGGGCAGTCAAGAACAAATCCATTCAACCTCACCAGTCACCTCTAAAAGTTGTTGTCGTGACCAACAGAAATATTGCCAATGACAGGCTGCGGTTTTGTTTGTTTTTTAATGAAAATTTAAAGCTGTTTTAAACAGATAAACACTTCCAGGAAGGCTCAGGTACAGAATACAAAAACACTGACAATGTGATTCTTATCATCCGAGCACAGAGAAATCCAAGGGATGGAAGAAGGAGCAGAAACACCAGACTGTGCTCTGGGTTCCCTCCACTGGCATCTCACACAATTAATGAGGGAGAGGGAAGACAAGAATTAACATGTCATTAACATGGCTTGGGAAATGAAAGAATAAAAGCAAAATTCAGAGGTTTGCACAGTTTAGAGGGCAGACATCAGGTACAAAGAGCTGCACCCTGAGTCCTGTTTGCTCAGTCTCAGCAATCACCACCTCTGCTACATCATTCCCTAAGCAGGAGCTGGTCAGCACCAAGGAAGGAACCAATTCCATTTCCCAAGATGTCATTTTAGAAGGTTTTTCTTTAAAGCACACCAGGGTCCCAACTGCTGCAGTGACCTCATGACCCCCCCTCACATTCTTTGAACCACAGTTGTTCAGTTTTCCATAACTGGGTGGGGGGTTGATTTCAGTGGGATCTGAACATCCCAATCTCTTCAAATTTCTGAGCTGTAAAATACCCCAGTGGGAGCTGCAATTGGTGCAGTGAACACTGTTACAGTGCCACGGAGAACTTATGGAGCCTGAAGATCTGCTTTGGTGGTAACACCCTCACCAGCTGATTTCTGGAGTCACTGGGAGCTTGGTTAGAGCAAAGCAGGAATAAATAATTAAGTCAGAGCTCCTCGACCTATCAAATGTTATTTTTGGAAGCTCAGGATTGTTCCTTCAGTGACCTCAGAGGAAAAGTGGGTCAAAATACCACAGAGACATGTCACTAGGCAAGGAATCTGGGCAATTCCTTTAGTTATGGCTAATGAAATATGTTTGTCAAGACAAGAGTCTGTGTGTCTGAGACTGTTTAAATCACAGTGGCAAAGATTTAAGCCCTGGTGCTGGTTTAGCAGAGTGGGCTGGGCTGAGGTGGTTCAAATTCCACGAGAATTCTGCATCCAGTGTTTTCTGGAGGTCAGCACTGAGCCTTCAGCCACAGCCACCAGCAGCAGCAGGCTTTGGAACCTCAGGTGGAATTTAGGACACACAAGTTCCCAAAGTCTCAGTATCTTCCAGAGGGGAAGAGCACAGGCTGTCCTTCCAGGTGCTTTAAAAATCAGCTTATCACAAACTGAAAAGTGATTAGATACTGAAGCAACAATGTGTAAACATGTCTGGCATTTGCCATCCACTCTGTGAGATCCACACCAACACACACAGAGAGATGCAGACCCAGGATTTTGTCAGCATTACACAAACCCCACCAGCCCTTGTGCAAAGCACAACTACCAACCCAAAGAGCTATTATTCACTACCACACTGAATTTCCTTTTCTGAAATAATTGAATAGTTAATCAATAGTCCAGCAGAAATATAATGAAAATATTACATTAACAACACCTAAAAACATTGCTGAACTGGTGCCCAAAGCCAGATAACTGCTGGCTCCTTTTCAGGAAGGTCAGCTTGGAAAAAGATTATCTGTGATTTTCTGCCCATAATTTCGTACTTGTACTCAACTACCAGTGTAAATTTGGAAGGCAGCCCTTTGAACAGTTGGCCCTTGAAGTTATTAATCCAAACTCAGGCCCCCTGAAACCCTCGTGTTCCTCCCAGTGCCCAAGCCCTGAGCTGCTCTTCCAAGCCCTGCCAGTCCGGACAGGGGATGGCTGATGTTCCAACGGCGCTTCCTGCCAAAAGCAAGTTGGTGTTGGCAGGATTTGAGAGCAAAATCCTGGGCCTCTGAAGTATTTCAAGAGAAAACAACCTCCTGCAAGCTGAGAGATCCTCCCGGGGCAGCTTTCTCTGAACCCTCTCCACTAAAACACGGTAAACAAGGAAAGTCTGGAAGAGCCACTTTGTGCCTTTGGCTGCTCAACCCTCTGCCCTGATCCCACCATCCCAGTGCTCCAGGAGGGATGGCCAGGGAAGGCAGGCAGGCTCTGATACCCCTCTACTGATCCCAGTCCTCTGCTCAGTGGAATGTTAAAGCTGCTGAAGCTGTGTGGGGAGTCACTGGCTCCTGATATATATATTTTTATATATATTTATATCCCCTATCCCATGAATATTCCCAAGATGCCTGCAACAGACATTCCTTCAGAAGAGAAAGGAGCTGACACACATCAAAAAACCTCAACTCCTGAGAAGCCAAGTGAGCTTGAAGTGAGCTCACACGCAGCCACCCACCCAAACAATTGCAACATGGGCTTCCTCAGACACTTGGAGAGCCACAATGGCCTCGTGTCCCCAGAACACCCAGGATAAATAAAGCAAACATTTTTCTAAATATTCTAAATATTTAGTTAAAAAACCCCAACCATTTATTGCAAGTGAATTTTTCACAGCATTGAAAGAGTGCACATGAAGTTGACCTGAAAATGGGAGTAAGGAGCAATGAAATCAAAGGGTGTTCAATAGACACACAGTGAAATAAATAAACTGCGATTCTCTGAAAGTCAGGAAACAAAAAAAAAAAAGTGGTTTGAAAATGTAGAATATCTTTTATGGTTATATATTTTTTAAAATTACTTCTATTTGTCAAGAACAATTGGACCCTTGTTTTTGTCTTCATTTATCTCAGTGGAAAATAAAATGGAACAAAGCAAAAAAGTCCCAAGTACAGTGAACAGCTGAGCCAGGGACAAATTAAGTAACACAGATTGATGGCTGTTGATCTCCAGCAGCACCATCACATCCCAGTGCTACAGCTCATATTTCATTTAAAGACCTGTCTCTCCTTTTCCAAACAGTGCAGTATTTCTGGGAGAAGGCTGATTTGCAAGCCTTGGAGCTGCACTGAGAATCCAGACTCAGTTTTCCCAATTTGGCTTTAAAGTTGGTGGATTCCTTGAACTTTTGGGGTACCAACTGAAATAAAGCAAAACCAAACACTGGGATAAAATGAACACTGAAGCTGAATATGAATTTTTTTAAAATGCTGCTTTTTATCTTCAGTATCTTTATAAAACAGGAAGGAACCAATGTTTGCTACCTCTTCCTCTCTACCTTTGCTGACCCCACTGGTCCAATATGCTCAGTTGCTCTCCTGGGGGTTTTCCCAGAGCTTTATCCTCCCTGGCATTCCCTGCTACAGCAGCACGTGGATGTCCCTCTTCCCACATTCCATTTTCCTCTCAGCCTCTTGCAATCTTCACCTAAGAGTTTTTAACTCCATAGATATTGAAGACATTGATAGCCCATGCAGAATATAAATTTTTCTACAGATGTCTGTTAAATATAAATGTTAAATCAATTTTTACATTTCTAATGGCTTAAGAATTAGAGCGGCCACGTAAAAACTGCCAATTTTCCAATTTTACTTGAAATAAAAGAGCTTTCCTCAGAAGCTGCAACAACCCTTTGTGTTTTCCTGTGTTTCTTACAGGACATACATGAAGTGGCATCAATACTGGAGGGTTGGTATTTGGTTCAAGCATCTCAAAGCCAAAAGCCTCAACTTTGGGGTCCAAAAAATGTACCTGATTTTCAGAGCCCAAATCTCTGTTGGAGAATCAGGGTGGTCACTCAGCTGCCTGGCTAGAAACTCCTGGATTTGGGCATCCAACATGGAAAACAGGCTGAGCAGATGTGCCCCCCTCTAGGACACAGAGCTGTGCCATGGAGAAGGTCCTGGTGTGGGAAGGTCTTTGCAATCCCTGCTGGTCACTGCTATGAGGGGGAAAAGAGCTGCAGAATATTGCTGCTTAACTATTCACAGTGCCTAAAGCTCATCTCCCAAAAAACACCTCTGAAGGAGGCTCAAGATGCACAGGAAAATGTGAGGTCATTTATGTCCCAGCAAGGCAAGACTCAGACCCCAAATCCCTTTCCATGCCTTGACTCCCCTGTGAACCAGGACGGAGAGTGCTGGGCCTCAAGGGTCCCCCTGGGGCCCAGGGAGGGCTCTTTGAGAAGCAAAATGTCTTAATCCAGACTTAAACCTGCAGCTCTTGACCACCCAGCATGGAGTGTGGACCCTCAGGCACAGAGGGGGGCCCAGGAACAGCCTCCACGGAGCCCCCGAGCAGCACCCACTGCACCCACCGAGCGGGGGCTGACTGGGCTGAGAGGGGCAAAACATCCCAGCCTGACACTGCTGACCCTCTTTGCTGCTCCTGGTGGAGCAGGGAAAGGAGGAGACTGTGGCCAAAACACCCAGCAGATCCAAACAGTCCTCCAAAATATCCTCACCTTTCCAGGAACCATCACAGCCCCTGTTCGAGCAGTAACAGGAGAGATAAATGAGAACATGACCCCAGCCTTATTTAATTTTCCATCACTATGCAAAGCTCTTGACTCTGCTGTCTCCATGACCTACTTTATCTATTGTTTATTTCTTTTTTTTTTTTCTTTTCCAGGAAATTGTTCATTAAGGATAAGAGCACCTGGCTTACAGTAACAGGGCACTGTGCAAAACGTCTGTCAAAGAGCTGAGGGAGGAACAGTCAGGAATAAATCACAAAGAATTGAGGGGCTGCAGGGGAGGATCTCAGGCAGAAGAAAGGAAAGAAGAGGCAAGGACTGAAGGATCTACTGGTCTAAATGGTTGAATTCACTGAGTTCACTGTGCCAAACTGAATCTGGAGAGGATTTGCACATGCCAGCTCAGTCTGATGCAGATGGAACTGGAGCTACTCAGGTTAGAGCAAGTGTTTGCTTCCTGGTAGGAAAAGAGGAGCTGGAAAAATCCCTATGGACAAAACCAGACCTGAACAACTGGTGCCTGCAACCACCTTGGCTTCCTCTTCCCCCTCTTCCTAAATTTGACACTGAAAACTTATTTAACTACTTCGAGAAAAGAAGGTTAACAAAAAATTATAACAGACTTTAGGGGCAATTTTAGAGCTTAATTTCCATCATTTTACAGATGTACCAATTAAGGGGTTTTTCCACAAGGTAAGACAAGCACAGTTTTCTCTCTGTGTTCCTCCCTCACCAACATCATCAGCTGAGTGCTCTGACTGAGCCCTCTCCAGGTTGCTCTCAGCCCCACAGCACTCAGATGATGGAAGAGAACACTTCCCTTTATTAACCTTCATTAACCTCTCTGCAGAGGCCAAAGAATTGGAGCTTAATAGTTGCTTATACATTTTTTACCTTAGTGTATCACAAGCTTAACACAGCTTACTGTGAGCTGAGACACTCTGAGCAAACACCCCTTACAAATATCCCACTAAACAGAACCAATGCCAAGTCCTCCTCTCCACAGTGGGCACACAAGGCTGGCAGGAAAGAAGGGAGTTCCCCATTTTCCTCTCCTCTCCCATCAGATACAATTTCAGTACAGTTAATAAAAAAGGCAGAAGCCTTGAGGCTTTTGGTTTGGTTAGCACCAAACTTGTGGACAACTTATATTTTTAAGTATGATCTAATAATCTTGGTCTCTCTCCAGAGCACAGAACTGAAGGTTTTCTAGTAATGAAGGTTTTCTAAGGTCTCCTCCTTCCATCTGCCCCAGTTCTTCAGGTACCATCTGTGAGTGCTGTTTGCCTCCTAGACATTCTTCTGGCCATCAGCTTGTTATCTCCCACCCTGCTGCCCAAAACCTCTCTGGAAATCCCATTTAAAACTGCTTGGGGATTTCTTCCCAGGATCAACAGCCACTTGCCCCTCCCAGAACTCCCTGCAGGCAATTGTATCACTATTCCCCTTCCAAGGGAACCTCTGCAGCCTCTGGCTCTTCACTTCCAATTCCAGAGCTCCTGGAACTCCAGGGGTGCCAGGAGCCGCAGGGTGAAGGGTCAAGATCCTGTAATTTGGTGATCCCTCTTTTACCACTGAACACAAAACATTTTCTCTGTGGATGAAAATGTCTGAACTTTGAGTTTAGAACCAGTGGAATCAGGATTGGTGATTGTACACTCTCTTCTTGCCCCTCATTAGACTTTTAATCTGGCCTTAATCCCCTCTTCCTCCTGTCTTTCATCCCACATGACATTGCTTCTTTCCCTGGCATTCCTTCCTTCAGACAGGGAGAAGCCAAACCATAGCTCATCTCTTCCTAAAGCAACACTTTCCATGATTTCAAAACTCAGCCCCAAAGTATTTGAATAAATCATCAATGACTGTTTTACATCCCGGGCCATTCAAAGAGCTCCTCATGCTGATTTTGGAGGAATGTGTTGTTAATACACCTTGAAATACCCTCTGGATTTTCTCCCAAGGGCTGAGGAGTTAAATGCCCTCATCCCAAGCCAAAGCAGACAGAGCCACAAATGGGGATGGGGAGATGTTGTGTTTTGCTGTTTGTTTGTTTGTTTGAGTTGGGAGCCACCCACCAGCCCAGACATTCATTTCTCTGCCCATTCCAAATCTTTGGTTTGCTAACCAGGCACTCCAACAGAAGGTGGGAGTAGGAAGGAGTAGGTGGGAACCAGAGCAGGCAGAAGTTCTTAAAATGTTACTCTAAGAGCTTGAAAATTTGAAAATTGCAAATCGATTTTTAAAAATTACAGTAAACTTCTCATTTTTTCAGACTTTTTTTTTTAATACTGACGCTGACAGAGATTTTTATATTTTCTCTGTCTTCAAGTTCCTTCTCAGAAGGGTATGGTTAAAATAATCCCTTCAGACCTTTAACATCTCAATGAAAACAGGCACGAAAAGGCCAGTTGGAAATCTGGAGAGGGATTTAGCTCTAAAAGATGTTCACACTTCCCAGTCTAAACAAAATATTTACCAGGAACATCTCACCTTATTACCACGACTTGAAATTTCAGGCAACTGAACAGACTAATCACATACACAGACTTTAAAAACCAGCCTTTTCATGTTCTTAAGTATAAGCAATTAAGGGTAAGAGTAACGTTTCATAATTATGTCATTGATCTCAATTCCTTCTCATTTTCCTATGAAAGCACTGCACTTACATAAGACACATCTGAGGTTGTTCCTGTTGCTCAGATCCACATTTGTTCCAATCAAATATTCACCTCATGACTTGTGGTGGTTTTTTTTTTTTCCTTTTTTAGTTTTTGCCTTCACATGAAATTTAAATTTGGGAAGTATGAATGCATCATTACCTTTGAAAAAAGTACTGAAAACTCATTTAAAAAAAAATAAAAAATATAAAAAGTCCTAGGGAGCTATGGGAAATTGTGTCTTAGGCTGGCCTACTAATTAAAATCAACTATGCCACATTATTTCCACTGTTCAGAAGTATCCGCCTACAGATCTTAAAATCTTTTTCCCAGTGATTAAAATCGGGAGGAAAAAAATCCCAAATCTCTCCCCTCTTTCATGTGGAGCCACACAGCACACGCTTTGCCAGCTTTCAAAGTCCATGAAAGCATCACCTTGGAAAAGAGAGGCAGAGCAGGGCCCAGGAGTGGTTTGTGGGAGGCTCCTGGTGCTCAAAGCACCCCCAGCCAGGGCCACTTTGGATCACTCACCGTGAGGATCCCTCGGAGCAGCAAATCAATAATATCATTAGGAAATGCTGGGCTGTTGCTCAGAAATCTTGCTACAAACTTATCTGCCTTTGATCAGGCCCAGCTGACTGCTAATGACATTTAATGTTAATTAATGAAAATACAAGTTCTTCGGAGAATTATCTAATTATGGACGTTAAAAAATGAAGTCTGTAGTAAGCGTAACTTCTGCTTAGATCAATGGCTCTTGTTTAGGATACTCTAAGAAGACACTGGGATTATGAGTCACCTTTAACTCCAGTTTCTCCTGCCTTACAGGACCACTTGGAGCAGATGAGCCACGTCACAAATGATTCCTAATTCCAAAGGCTGCAGGTAAATCCTTCCTCAGCTCTGGGACAGCATCAACAGAATATTTTATGACATTCTCTTCTCTTTTGACAATGGGTGACTGACAGCAAAGCAGCACGACTGAAGTTCCTGACAAAATAAATAAGTGGGGAGATTAAGCAGGGATTTCAAAGGAATGACTGCAATCCTTAGGGAACAGCTATTACAGGAGGAGAAGGATTTCATTAGCTCCTGAATGCAACACTTTGCCACCACTCACTTTGCCTGCCTGAGACCCCAGACACAGAGAAACATCTACATCTAAAAATATTCCAATCTGATGTAAAGATGTCTAAGAAACTTTTCCTGATTGTCAGGAGGTGAAGGGAAAATTGTCGTTATTATAAAACGCCGTGGGATTCACCAGAAACATCAGGTCTGGTTTAATAGGGCTGGGCCTAAACTAGGAAAGAAGGGTGGAATAAATGTGCTGTATTAACACCCATATGGCAGCTTTTACAGTTAATAGTCATGTCAGTTAGCTCCCATTTCCCAAGACATTATGGCTTGGAGAAATATATATATATATATAAATTGGGAAATATATATCCTAATGCTCCTGCTTAATATCAGCTACATACAGTAACTGAGCCCCTGGGTTTGGTGAGAATACTCTAATCCCAGAATCTGAGAATACACCTGACTTGTAAGAGCCTTTTCCAATACAGATGAGGAAAAAAGGAACACCTGTCATATTTTCTCTCTGACACCCATACAGAGTAGCTTTATAATATTCAGAAATTGTCAATATTCTTGCAGCAGCTCCATTAATCCCACACAGGACATTCCCTGTTCAGTGGCACACTCTTGTCAGCAAGAGTGGAGAACACTGAACTTAGAAGTAAACTGAGGTTTCCAATGCTCTAAATTCCTGGGGAAAATAAGAGACACACAGAGGGGAATAATAATAATAATAACAATAATAATAATAACGATCTTGCTTCATGTCTCAGAGTTGGGTTTATTTTGAAACTGCTGAGAGCAGAAGGTTGGCTAAAGAGGTGCCACTTGTTCTTGCCCCAGATGTGAAGGAGCTGCTGTGCTCAATACCCAGTGATTAATGATTGCCTGCAATCAGCCCTGCAAATCACTGGCATTGAGTGACAGAGCGATCCCGTGCCATCACACAGCCCCACATCTGAGCCTTCTTCTGGGACACTCTGCTCCTCATGCTGCCATTTTTGGTACTGTGAGTGGCCTCAAAAAAAAAAATTAAAAAAAAAAGGGCTTTATGATGTTCATGAATAAACAAGTTTTCACGTGAGAGAGGTTTCTATTCCTTTCTGCCAGATTTATTTTTCTGTTCACTCCTGACCTCTCCCATCCCACTCCACCTTGTAGAAGCACTGCCTTGTGCAAATGGCCTGACATTTTTCCATCTCTGCACAAAAATACATCATTGAATCAGTGCTGGAAGCCCTGACTAGAACCAGACCTCTTCTCTGTCACATCCATATGAGCCTCTACCTCACAGCAAAGATTCACATTGTTAGGCCCTGGCTGTACATCTTTGCATTTGTTTTATTAAGTTTCTTGCTGTTACTACAGTCCACCAGGTCATCCAGCTCTTCCTCTATTAAAACCCAGTCCATCATGGTCCTGAGAAGCTCATTAGGCTCCTAAATTAAACCTGGAATGCCAGTCTAGCAAGCAAGGGACAGGTAAGAACTCTGATACCCCTTAGTTTTCCCAGATGAAAATCCCACAACATAATAAATGAGGAGAAAAGGAAAGAAAAGGATTGTAGAATCAAACATTCAATTTTACAAATTCTTCTTAATCACCTCAAGTTGTCTTTAATCATCCAAAGTTCACACCTAGAAAACAAATACAATTTCTGGGTTCGTATTAGTTATAGGCTAAGGAGGATTAATTTCTTTATGGATAAATAGCTGGATGCTCATAATTCAATATAAAACAGTAACACTGAGGGTGATAAAGCTGCCCAGGAGCAGCACAGGGCAGGGGGTGTGAGCTGAGGCACGTGGAACGGGAATGCCTTGGAAGGAAATGATAGTTTAAGTCTTAGCAAAAGATGGAACAACATCATAACTGTCAGAGCAATTTTCCACACGGGTAGTTTAACACCTGAACTATTGCTTGTTTTTGAGGCAGAACCATTCCCAGTTTCTGTCTGTTCTCCTCGGAATCAACAGCACTCAGGGATGTGTCATAAACAGTGTTTGCCTCAAGGAGCCAAGCACGGAGGTGGGGACTTAATGAGCAAACAGGAGTTCCTTAACAACACAAAAATCGAGAGGTTGGTTCGTTTTCTGCAAACATCTGGGTTGTAAATAACTGTAGGCTTCATAAAGATGATCATTAGACTGCTCTCACTTAATGTCATAAAGATTGAGGTATTAATTTTAATTAAATGGGACCATAATTTCCAGCTTTGCATGTGAACAGAATCTTCCTCTGTTACCTGGTACCTCAGGAATGCAGCAGCAATGACAACATTCCTGTGGCATCTCATCTCACATCTCCTACTTCTCACAGGAAAAACTGTCTAAACAGCTTTGTTTGTCAGGTATTTTTAAAGGTTTTTCATAGTTCAACAGCAGTGCACAAAGAAAGTTTCATTTCAAAATAAAAAACGAGACGACTTATTTATTATATGAAGTTTCCAGATTCAAAACAGCTCAGTTGTTTTCGTGGTCTAAGAGAAATCTAAAACAAATTGTGAGGTGTAAAAGAATAATTTGTTTCCAATGGTTAATCCTTCAAAAAGCCACAGGGAAAGCGACTCAGGATGCAGAAATCATTAATGGCAGAATGATTGCTGAGTTCTATTCCTAGAAACAAAGAAATCAGGCTTCAGCTGCTCCCAGGGCAGGTGAGTTCTGGCTGACCTACAGGGAGGACTCTGAAAAGGCTCATTCAGAATCCAATCAAACTGCTGGTGTGGGAAGAGAAAGGTCGAGGATAATTTTCTAGAAAATACTCTTTAAATGGTTCCAGCCACACTTTTCTACCTGACGTCCTTTCTTCAAGTTATTTTGATTCCTAACAGGTTTCATTTTCGTGGAACTGTCCTTAAAGGACCAGGTGAGTCACTCACACCGACTGCAGTGCCCAGCCAGGGCTGGATGTGCAGGAGGAGAAGCCACGAGCAGCTCAGCCCCAAGTGCAGGTGTTGTGGTGAAGATCCACATGCCACAAGGAGCCCAAGCCCAGGAGGGCGAAATCCCAGCCCCTGGCAAAAATACCAATGGACACAAGGCAAAGAAAGCACCAAGCAACCTCTAGGAAAGTAAAAATATCCTTCCAGAAGCCTAAAGTGTCCCAGTTTCCAGCCATGGAGAACATGATCACTCCATCACCTGGTTTGTGACACAGAGCCTTCAGGACACTCAGTGCCTACAGACTTGTTTGCAAAATATTATGCAGAAGAAATACAGCTTTAAAAGTGGCAACATTGACTTGGGTTCTTTTCCCTTCCTCATATGAAATCCTGCAGAGCATTAAAAAAACAAGTCCACGTGTATAAATTATTCCTCTCTCTGCTGTGGGTGATAAACGAAAAAGTTCTCAGGCACCAGGCCAGGGGGAGGGAACAGGGACAAAGAAATGAATGGACTGGAGGTAATTGCAGCACTTATTTCGATTACATGCAGATCACCAGTGAACTCTTTTGCCACTTGTTTTCTCCTCAGGGAAATCTCACTTTCCCAGCTTTAATTTAATCATGGGGAAAATATGTCAAGTATTGATTATAACTAGAAACTAAAGTCTACTACAAGCATGTACACATTAACACTATCACTCAGACATGACCTGGAAGAAATCCTCTGTTTGTCTTTCTTCATCCTGATTCCCACTTCTTCAACAGACTGTCTCAAAGAGAACAGCATGTTCAAACTTGTAAACATCAGCTCTGGTGATGAAAAGTCCAGGAGGGAATTTGTTAAAGCACTAAATTTACGTTGCTTGTGATGCTAAGTATAACTAACAGACACCTCTCCCAGCTCGGAGAGCAGAGTACAATACAGCCTCTGAGGAAGGGCTGTGTATCAGCACGGATTTCAATTTATTGCAGCTGGAAATAATATTCCAGCCGAGTCCAGAAGTAAGAGAAAATGGTGCTGTTTGTTCGTGACCCTTGAGGAATAAAAGAAACAAGTGACACACAGGCACAATGCACGAGATTGCAAAGCAGGGACAGGAAATTAAGGATGGAAGATTCTAAAGATGCCCCTCTGCCCACCCAGATCACACTCTGCCCTTTGCTCTTTTGTCTGTCCCACACTCACAATGATGTCACATTTTGAAACCCATCAGTATTAGAGAAAGGCAACATGTGGTTTCACATCCTTGGGAAAGTTCTCAAGATTTCAAAAATTCCTCATTCTACTTTGAAGCTAATTCAGATCTTTTCAGGAGAAGCAACAGGAATGCTTTGCCACACACCTGTTTATAAGAGTTTATGTTATACTGCAGCCCCTAAATTTAGAGAGGCAGAAGCTCAACCCCCTGACCTGAATGAAGAACAGGCCTGTGAAACTGCCTCAGTTCCCTTCCAAATATTGGCAGCTGGAGATGAGCAGCTTTTCTCCTTTGAGCAGGAACCCTTCTCAGAGCCAGTGCTCGTGCTCTGACAGAAAGACAACTTTGTGCATTGACATCCTGGGATTAAGGAAGCATTGGCACTTCCCTGGACTCATTCCCCAGGGCTCAGCCCTCCCTTCCCTCCGAATCCCTGCTCCCACTGCTGTGTCCATGTGACACACAGCTGTGTGTGCTCCCACAGAAACCCACGGAGCACCACTGGGTCTGCAATTCCCGGGACATTTTGCAGGTCAGAACACACAGCATTTTTTTTTTTTTATTTTTGCTTTGTCTTTATCCCTGTCTAATTTTAAGTCTCAAGAGTCTTAGACCAAACTTCAAAGAAAAAGCCCCATGTTTCCAGAGCCTCATTCCAACATGGGATACTCTGTGCTTCACTGAGGGCATTCTAGAGTGCCTTTAACTTTGCACAGCCTGGTTTTACACACAGGTTCCACCTGACTGGGAAAAGGCCAGGACTAACAGTATTATGCCTGGACCTGCAGTGGCAAAATGTGATCTCTGTGTTCATGGGACTTTACCAGCAGGAAGAGAGTAACACTTCCAGGTAATGCTTGGGTCCCAAACACAGGGAAGCTCAGGAATGCCCAGACTCAGCTGGAGGCTCCCTCTCCACTGCTTTCAGCTCTTCCCTGGTGCACAACCTGCACATGTCCCACTCTGATCACTCTGCTACACACACCCCCCACACAGACAGCCTGGAAGCACCTCTGAGCTTGGGCTTTTTGTCACAGAACCTGGACTGGAATGTCCCCAGCCAGTTCTGCACATTCCTCTGCTCTTTGTTCAGCCTGGAGAGCTCTCACAGTAATGCTCCCACACAGGGGCCTGGACTGACACTGATTTTATGCCACAGTTCATAAATCTCAGATGTCTTTGTATCTTTTTTTTGTTTCCTGGGCCAGAAACACTCCTGTCACCAACCTGCAAATCTGTGTTACATTTCTACATCATTCTACAGCCTGGGACTGACACTTCTGCTCAGTCCTGTTCTGCCCAGCAACTCTGCTTCTGTCCAAAGCTGGTCTGAGCTCACGATGATGATCTCCTCCTAAAATGCCACCTGCACAGTCCAACACAGTCTTTATTACCCAAGTTTGTTGAATTTTCTAATCAAACACACTGAATATCAAAACCAGCCCCACAACATGGCTCCAAAGATACAAAGCACCAGCCACAGTCACATACTCTGACTTTACAGACTTGCTGGAAACCTTCTGGAATAACAAACGTTTTTCCTCCAACCACTTCAGTCACCTGGAAGAAGAACTAGAGAAAGTTCCTGAATATTCTGCCCATGTTTTTGGTTTGAGTTACCAAGTAATGACATTGTTAGAGAGATTAATGGTAGAGCTTAACTGCTCCTCCAGCACCTGTCCAGTCCACGCCTGACAGCAGAAGATAAATATATTTATAACACACAGCAAAGTGAATAACAAAGAGTTTATAGAGTTGTCTCTGCCAAAACTGACGAGTTGTAGCTGGCAGCTTTAATCAGCTCCCAGCTGAGCCTGGGAAATCGGAGGGAACACAGCACTGACCTTCCTGATGAATCTCTGAAGGAAGGGTAAAGTTTTTTTACTTTCTTAATGGGAAGAGCTATCAAGTTCTGAGACCTCTGGATAAAAGGAAGATTCCTGTGCAAGAGCACCGTACACATATTTAACAAAGTAATCACAGCTTTAGCTAAAGCTGGATCTTTCAAAGAAAGGATATGGGCTAATGTTACACAGATGAAAGGGCCTGTAAGGTTTAATGCCACAAATAGATGACAGATTGCTGAAAATGCACCAGATATGTTTTTTATATCTTCATTGTGAAAAATGCACTAGAAAATAATTTAAATTTAATTTTTACAGATCGGTGGTTCTTAAAACCACCAATTTGATTCTTATTTCAACAGGTATTCAGCTGCTACTTGTTTTATATGGAAACAGTGGGATTTTAGCATTTGCTTCACTAGTACCAAGAAGACAAACGCAAGTAATGACTAATTATTTGATCAGCTATTTCAAAGTAAGTTATAATTTATTATCCTGCAGTGTGTATAAAGTCTCTGGGTTTAAAACTCCTGAACATTTTCTCTCTTAAAACTGGGAGCACCTCTGAGGATTGAGAGATCCAGCAGCATTTTTCCAAATGTTTCACCTTCTGGTTTACAACCCTCTGAGCCAGTGCCCAAACTGGCACCAAAAGGGACTTGGTTTTTCTAAAAAGCCCAAACTGTTTTCTGATGAACAACATCACACCACAAAGTGTCTGCTCTGAGTGCTGGCTCAAGTGGCCACTCCACGTGAGATACAGAGACCTCCCAAGGATTTAGGGAGGTTGGTAAATCAGGGTAAGGGAGAGTTTGGCAGCAAACAAACTGCAAGCCTTTTACTTTTTCACAATCTAATTCACTGATTGTTTTCTGTCCACTAACTTTGAAAGAAATGAGCCCACAGCTTTAAATCAGCAGCACACGTGGACTGCCCCAGCTCCAGAGCTCTCTGCTCAACTGGGCACTGGGAAAGCCACTGTACAATTTATCAAACAACACTGAAGGAAATCAGGGATTGATTTTTGCCAGGGCTGTACAGGACAGACCTTAATGTCCATCAACAACACTTGTACCAGTAAAGTAGCTCCATGTTCTAGTTTATTTTTTACCTTCCTCATGGTTCTACTTCAACCACTTCTCCCTGGGACCAGAGGCAGACACTGAAATGCAGTTACAGGGCTGGGGTTTTCAACTTGCACTCATTTGTGCAGCATTATAGGAACATTATCCACACAAATGATGGATATACATAAACATGAGCATGATATTACCAGCTCCTTCTGACTGGCATCAGTGGAATTGTTAACTGGACCATTTATTTCCAGGGAAGATGGCAAAGAACCTCACTGATGTCCAAGTGTTTGCAGGATCATCATCAGGAAAAGGCACCGAGCACAATTTAATCTTTCCTGTTCTGCCCTGTTTCATAAAGAGATGTTTCCAGGATATATCATGGAAAAGTGAGGAAAAATAGCTTGCATTTCCCTTGTGAGATAAGGCTGTGCTGTGTTCCCACAGGGATGAGATATGAGGATCAAGGCCAGGCTGGATGGAGCTCGGAGTAACCTGGTCTGGTGGGAGCTGGGACTGGAACAAGATGGTCCTGAAGGTCCCTCCCAGCCCAAAGCACTCCAGGATTCTGTGATCACCAGAAGGTAAAAACACGTAACTAAAGCCCAATTCCTGCTGCTCTCAGGGAAAGGCTCTGTTTCCTCAGCAGCAGAAAGCAGCAAGTGAATTATATCCTCCCTGGAAGCAGGAGACAACCCACACACTGCTGGGAAGTTTTTCCAAATTGTGATGGATAACTCCGGAGCTGCTCCCGTGTGCTCCTGCACAACAACACAGGGATCAGCTCCAGAAATTACAGGGGAACATAAAAGCTGCATTAACAAAAAATACGTGTTTGTACCGCTCCAAAATTAATATGTTGGCACTGCAGATCTGTATCCTCATTTAGCTGAGTTACACTCATTAAAATATACAAACAATATTATTAATATCGTTGGGGGATATCAATCAAACCCATTCCCACTCCTTAGAGCATAATAAAAATCAACAGGTAGATTTTACACCAATAAATCTCCTCGAGTGTGGGTCAGACATAATTTATATATATTTATAATCAATATATAAATAATTAAGGTTCTGCTTATGGTTGAAAGAATCCACATCCTGATGTAGAAACACAGGAGAATTGGAGCTTTTCTTAAGCTGATAAAATCACCATATTGTCACTGTCACTGCTGGATCTGAGTACCTGTAAAACTGAAAATATTATAGAAATAAAAGGAGATTAAAAATACCACAGTTAGTCAAACCAGCAGCCCAAGTAGTTCAGATCCCTCACTATTTACATGCTGGAGGCCTGCAAGTGATCCTGGACTAGCAAACAGGGGATCATTTTTATCATTTATATGAACACCTGATTTCTCATATGAACTATGCCAAATGTTTGACCTCTGAGATATTCACAGAACCACAGAAAGGTTGGGGTTGGAAGGAACTTTTAAATGTCACCTTGTTCCTCCCCCTGCCACGGGCAAGGAACCTTCCTCCAGATCAGGTTTGTCCAAGCCCTGTCCAACGTGGAGGTTTCCATTCCCTGCTCCAGGACCTGCACCTCTATCAAGTGCTCTTTCCCATCTTTCCTTCTCATCCTTGTGTAACTTAAATTTCATTGCAGTTATGAGACAAAATAATCCGATTGTCTGATCCCCACATTCCAGACCCATCATTTATCCTATGGATCTTTTATGCATTTCTATTCTAAGGTAAAACAACTTCTTGCTCTTCACCACAGTCCAAAAAGAGTTTTGCTGCATTTCAGAGCGTTGCTGTCACATCTGCAGAACTCACTCAGCTGCCAGAGCAGCAACATTTCAACACTTCCTTTGAAAACCAAATTCATTTGTTATGTGGATTGTGTTGTTCAAAATTCATTCAAATGCAAAGAACTTTGTGATTTTAATTGGACATTTCAAAGTGTTAGATCCACTCCTAAATCAGAGCATCACACGATATCCTTCTCACTTGCCTGAGGATGTGAGCAGAGATCTTGGATTGTTTCAAGGCTTTGGTGGAATGACACCAATTCAGTTAAGCTCAGGATTTGAATCCAAGTGATTTACATTGCAAGGAATGCACTTGGAAAAGCTCTGCTGCTGCACTCACAGAACAATCTCAGGGTTTAATACGCTCCCTTCAGCAACTTCAGGCTGGAATAACCTCCCTGGGTGGAGGAGAGCTCCTCCCTGGCCCCTGAAATCAGAGCCAGCTTCCTGAGCCTGAACACATGATGTATAGGTCACCTCAGATTTTGCATGGAGAGCATATTATATGGAAATATAAATATATATCACTCCAGTGGCAGACTTGGGGAACAAAAGCAGTAAAATATTTCCTCAGGGTAAAATACAGCTCCCAGGAGTCAGAAAGCCTGAAGCAAAGTGTTATTTTACCCAAGACATATGCTGTAGGTTTGATTATTTTGGGGGGGGATGCAGTGGTGTTGTTCTAAGATGTGGTGTTCCAATCCCTGGGATTTCATCCCACTTGCCCTTCGAAGACCTTGGAAGCAAAACTTCCTTAATGACACCAACGGGCAGGAAGGGAAATGAAACAGAGAAGTCAAGACACCAGTGCAGAACAATTCCATGTTTAATGAAACACAGGGAAGAATGATGGATGTAGATAATTACCTGCAATTTGTATCTGAGACAATCTTTTAGAAAAAAACACCACATAAGGTTTTAAAAGTCCAAGGTGAGATTCCAGGAGGTGTAATGAATGGTGGGCAGAGCAATCAGCACCTCTGGGCAGTGGAAGAGGCAAGGGCTGGTCAGTGTTTCAGGGTTACCTGTGCTGACATAAGAGGAGGTGACTGACTTTTAGGACAGTCCAGCTGAGGAAAACCTCCCTGTGCCTGAGGATTTCATGGAGCAAGGAAGGGAAAGGATCACACAGGATTAAATCAAGGAGAAATTAAAAAAAAAATTAAGAGAATACTGAAATGGAAACTTTTCAACAAGAAGATCTACAAGGTGTATGGAAGGTTTATATGATATAGGTAGCATGGTCAAAAGACAGAACACTGGAAAACTGAGTAGAGAGAGGCCACACTGTCCATAAATGTCCAACAGGATAATCCCAATCACAGAACATGCTGAGCTGGAAGGGACCCACCAGGATCATTGACTCCAACTCCTGGCCTGGCACAGACACCCCAACAATCCTACCCTGTGCCCCAGAGGATCATCCAAACCCTCCTGGAGCTCTGGCAGCCTTGGGGCTGTGCCCACTGCCCTGGGGAGCCTGGGCAGTGCCAACTGAGATCCAACCTTTTTCTGAGATCCAACCTGAGCCTGCCCTGGCACAGCTCCAGCCATTCCCTAGGTGCTGTCCCTGGTCCCATAGAGCAGAGCTCAGGGCCTGCCCTTCCTGTTCCCTACTGCCTAAAACTTGTATTTGGAAGGACCCAGAATCCCAGCTGAGTCCATTATCCAGAGCCCCAGGCAGAGCCCAGGGGAGCAGGAGCTGAGCCTGATCTCTGTCACACCTCCTGTTAAACAACACATGGAGCCACTGCTGCCTTCTCTTATGATGTCTGAACATCCTGAATTCTGACATTTGCACCTCTGCTCCCACACCCTGCAGCAGAGGCTGCTCATGGGAAAGGCTGGGCTTGTTGAATATTTTGGAAGAAAGGCTGAGGAGCAGAGCTGACTGGTTAGGCCAGCCTGGGACTGGTTAGGCCAGCCTGGCTGGGTACAACTGGATACTCAGCCATGGCTTTATGGCACCTGGGGCACAGTCACACAGTGCTGTGATTCCAAGCTTCAGGGGGCTGAGAGGGAAACATTCCCAGGCACAGTTGGGTGCTCATGTCCATCCAGTCTCCATGTGCTCTAACAGATCCCAAGGCATGGTGTGGTGCATCTGACTCATCAAAGTGAGCAAGAAGCCAAACACTATAATAGAATTTTCCTCTCTGGGGAACTTTACAAAAAAAAAAAAATCAGTTAGGGCAGAGGAGAAAATAACAGCACAAATATTTCAACCTTGGAAGTGTCCTATTCATGTATTTCCAACTTCTCTTTCTATGGAATGACTTGCATACAAATCCAGCAGAACTAGACTGAGCAGCTTCTGAACATACACACAGAGGTTGGGGGTTTTTTCCCTCTTTTTGAACTAAAGTAATGAAAGGACTACATTTTGAGGGGTTTCTTTTTTTCTTTTTAAAGCAGAGATTTACTCCCTGCTGTCTGGAGAGCTCCTGATACAGTCACTGGGATCCTCAAATGCAGAGGCTCCAATTTGGGTACAATGGGAAAACAAGGACTGGAATGCTGAGAGAGGAAATCATCCACAGAGGGTGAAGGATGGAAGAATTTGATAGAACACTTAAAGAGAGATGACTTGGGGTGTAACCCGGGTGAGGAGGCTTATCCAGGATGAATTGTGTTCCTATCTTCTCTTGTCTCCCACACAAATATTCCTCATTCCTGGGAATATGTGCACATGACAAATGATGCCCATCCCTCAGGGGAAGATGCTGAAGGGAGAGAAGGTTCTGCTTTGAGAGGCTCAGATCCTGCTCTCAGCCAGATCCCAATCAATAGACTTATTCCTGCTTCATTATTATTTATCTGGTGCAGCGAGCAGGACTGAGGGAGGGATGGAGAACTCTACACAGCAGCACAAGCACAGAAAATCCTTCTTTGTCCAATTAATATCAACTTCAAATGACTAACTCGGTGCTCACACCCACGGAACAGAGACAGAGCTCTGTCTGCATCGCAGATCTGAACGAGATCATTCTGTTCTCCTTTGTCCAGCCTCAAATTTTAGTCGGGGGGAAGGAAAATAATTTTCAAAAAGCAGGACAAGGTTGCACAGCTTAGATGTTCCTCCAGCTTGTTCCATCCCCTGCCAACAGCCACAGGATCTGAGGGCAGCTCAGTGCCCCGGGGCCAGGAGCCCTGGTGTCCTACACGTGCTGCCGTGCCTCCGAAGCCCGGGGAGCAAGGACATCTCCAGCTCGCAGGGAGAGCACTTTTTTTTGTTGAAAAATCATTCCTCACTGTTTGGAATGAAACCCATTATTACCAATTAACCTGCAGTGAACCCATATCACTGGCTGAATTGAGCATAATTATTCATCCATAGTAATAGCTAAAGTAAATTCTGGCAATCTCGGCGAACGTTGACTTCTCCTTTGGGAACGTTTTCAAAGATGCCGTGTCCTTGGGTATGTTTTTAAAACCTTTTTCTGTGTTAAACTGCCACTGAAAGTGTATCATTATGACTCATTTCTTCTTGTTTTCTAATGCTGCTTTCTTTTTTTCTTGCACAAACATCTATAACTAACTGTGTTATCAACTGAAAAATTGCCTCCACATGTTCAGAAACCTGATGTTACTTAAACCAAAGTTTTAGCATCGGTAGCCCATGTAGGTTGTCTAAAAATAAATTTTTAAATTAGTTGTTACTTTTCATAGCTTTTTAACCACACAGGCTGATGAACCACGGCCCTGTGAGCAAATGCAGGCATAAATCTTGGTTTGAATTTATTTCAGGTTGTCAAATGTAATTTACTCAGAGAACGTCTGCCAAAAAAGGATCCAGAGGCAAACCTAAGTTGTCATCTTAAATTAAGTGTGGTTCCTTTTTGTTAATCTTTCCACATAAAAGGTTGTAAAGCAGTGCATTAAAGATGCAGCAGTCCTCTTTCCTAATAAAAAGGCAAAGGTGGAAAAACAGAATAAAGCCAGACTGTTTCTCCAGCTGAGGGAACATGTGCCCGAACCGGTGAAGGAAACGCTCCCTTGCTCTCTGAGAACTGGGGGGTGAACAACCTGAGCACTGAGGAGGAGGAACAGCAAAACATCTGTGTGAGCTCAGCATCAGCTTTGTGCACAGCAGAATGACTTGGAAGGGCAAGTGAAGCTGCTGTGAGAGCCCAGCTGGCTGCTGGGCAGAGCACGTCCCCCCCAGCCTGCCCTGAACTGGGCAGCTCATTTCATTAGTGACTGCCTGGGCTCTGCCACTCCCTGAACATCCTTTTTCATTTCAGAGTCAAGAAATTGAATTATTAAACCATGTCCAAACCTCTGAGTCTTTGCACCGTCCTCTCTTCTCAGCACTGGAAGGTTGTTCTTGCCCTCAGGGCCCAAATCAAGCAGTTACTGAATTTTATTATCCCTGGGGGTTCCTTTCTCCTCCACGTCATCCATGTTCCAACTGTTCACCTTAACCACCAGCACCTCTTCTTACTTCCTCCAAACCCTTCCCCCTGTGTAAAACTGTCAAAACTGATGCCCAAAGTCACCATCTTTCAGATCCTTCCACACATTTTCTACCACAGCTCCTTTGCAACATTACCCTGGAGCAGCAAAGCAAAGCTCCAGGCATGAACCTGCAGCAGGAACCACCACACCAGTGACACAACTGTTATTTGGGAAGTGGGAAACCAGCAGCAAGTGTTGGGAAGAGGAGCATCTCCCCAGGGCTTTGTTTGTCACTGCAGGGCAGAGCTACAGCACTGCTGAGGGTTTGTCTTGGCTCCTCGGGGATTTTTAAAACAGCACCAGCTTGACTTGCCAGCAGTGGATGTGTTTGTGTGTTCCAGGGGCTGAACATCTGTGCAGAGTGAGGGAATTCTTGGGAACTCTGTATTTGAACAACCAAAACTGGCCACACCACAAAGTTCACAGGAAAGCACCTTAAGACTTCGAGTAAAATATTCCAGGTGTCCTGATCACCCCCTGGGCTATTCAGGTGTTTTGCCTCCCTGGTTTGCTGTTTTTCTAAAACTCTTCCCCATTTCTACAACAGTGACCATCCAACCTGGCAACACCAACAGACACTTTAACACATTCTCTTCTGGGTCTCTTCATAAGGAAAATATGAAGCTACAAGTGATAGGACTGGAAGGAATGGCCTCAAGGTGTGCCAGGGAAGGTTTGGGTTCCATATTAGGAAACATTTCTTCACCAAAAGGGTGTTCAGGCATTGAACAGGCTGCCCAGGGCAGGGGTGGAGTCCCCATCCCCGGAGGGAGTTAAAATCCATGTGGATGTGGCACTTGGGGATGTGGGTCAGTGGTGGCCTTGGCAGTGCTGGGGGGTGGTTGGAGTCGATCTCAGAGGGTTTTTCCAGCCCAAAAGATTCTGTGAATCCACGACTATGAACTGCAAACACTCTGATCAGTCTGACAGCCCTGCTGGCTCACACATTCCTGTGCCCCATGGCATTCAGATGATACAAACCTCAGTGGAAATAACTACAATCTAAACCAGGTGACTAAATATTATTTACTGCAATGTTCCTACAGTAATGCCTTTGGTACAGATAAGGTTTTGTGACATTTGTTAGCCCAGGTAAATCTGTGTACAGTAGGGCCAGGAAGGTCCCTTATCAGCTCCTGTCATGTGACTTCCTCTGTGCCCAGTTCCCAGATTAGAAACTGGTCTGGGAATTCTGGGGGGCTGAAGACACTCCTAATGGGCTGCTGAAGCCTTCTGGCATTGGACTTTTATTTGCTATCCAGAGCTCCACTCCTAAACTTGGACATGTCCAGGAGTCACCAACTGAGCTCAGCTATGCAGATTTGTTAAAGCTTCTACCTAAAAAGCCCAACTTTTTAGCTGAAACTCATGAAAAGTGTGTTTTCAGGCCCACAGGTCACTCTTTTGGCCTTTGATACACCTGTCAGACTCCTTTGCTGATCAAGCATCTCATTTCCCTGAGCAGGAGCTGTTTTTGGAGACTGGTCCTTTCCACATCCCTCCTGTGGACAGAATTTTCAGCACCAATATCAGTCACTGGGGAAAAATGAGTGTCTGCAAGACCCCCGTGCCTGCAGTGGTCTAAAAGCTGGGGTTAAGCAAGTGAGAGGCACAGGCAGTCTGGGCTGAGTCAGATTTATGTGCACCTCTGCTGTCCCCTTGGCACTTTGCATAGATTTAAAGACAATATTCTACACAACCAATTAAGATCTTATCATATTAATTGAACTGCCATTATAGCATTACCACAAGCCATCTCAGTAATCACTGTATGATAACTCCTTATAAACCAACTCAGTGCCCCACCAGCTGCCCGAAGAAAAGGTGAGGTTGGCACTTTGCCCTGAAAGCTCCAAATCTGCCAAAATAACTCCTAAAACAAGGGACCTTTCTTCACAGAAATGCAGCCTCCTACTTATCTGTGTATGAGGGGAAAACAGGTGGGGTGTTTCTTTTATGGAAACTTTTTTGAAGGTTTAAATATCTCGGCATTAGAGAGAGGAAAAAAAGGAAAATATGAAGCTGCCACACTTTGAATATATGTAATTATCCATCATCTAAGATCAAGAGGGAGACAGTTTTTACAGGCCAAAGATCCAAGTTCTTATTTAGGCTGGGAAGAAAGAGTTTTCCTTTACCCAGTAAAATAGAAGGACAGTGGCATCAGGCAGACAATCCACCCTCATTTTGATAGAATGTGAATTTTTCTTGGAAGAAGAGACTCAGCAGGGAATATCCTGGCAGACAGAGCCCTGGAGCCATTCACCCTCAGCTCATCACAGCTTTACACTCTAATCCCAGTGTTTTGGAGATCATTTTGGCCTGGATTGGTGCTGTGGATTCCTGTGCCCCGTTCCAAGGTGTGTTACAGGGGTGGCACAGGGCAGGAAGCAGCTTCCAAAGAGTTCTGCCCATCTCCAGCATCCTGTGGTGATCAGCCTTGAATTTAATGGGAAAACCAAACACTAAGGACAACTGGGAAAAGCCCAGCATATAAAAGGGATGTTCTTTGAGAGCTCATGTAAGCTACAGGCACCTTGATTCTGTGGGCTGTTCCTCACTGGGTCATATCAGAACTACGCCAGGTGAAATATTTTATTTAAATTACCAATTAAAGTCTTTAAAAGTTTTGGCATCACTAAATAATATTTCAAAAAACCCTGGATGGTGTCAAACACACCCCAACTGATGGTTTGAAGGTTTTTTAAAAGCTGTTTACAGTTGTCTTGCAACACACCGAGTTCCTGGGAAGCTCCGTGGAACTGAGACAATCTGAGTACTTAACACTTGCCAAGACTGTGAACCTGCAAATTTTCTGTCAAAATCCACTGCAGCAAATCTGTCAGCAGCTTCCCTCAGCTTTACCTCAACCACACCTACTAAGAGCACAATCCTTTTATTTTTCCATGCTGAGCCACCCCTATACAATGTTAATGTCCCACTCGACTGGCACCAAATCCAAGTATCTGTGAACGTCATGGAGTGACAGAAAAAGTATCACTGCATTTTCTCCAGCTTGTCTGTTGACACCTGGCTTTTATGTTATTCACAGAATGGCCATGATCTGAATTTTCTCTTATGCAGTACAGAATCTCCAGCTCCAGCCAAAAGCTGTTGAATTTACGATCTCAAGCCAGAGCCATTGATCTGGGGACAAGAATTCCTGCTGAATAAGCCCCTCTGTTACAAAAGTGACACACAGGAGACTTCACCAATAACAGATGGGGAACACCAAGATCCATCAGGTCACAGCCACGATGCTCTACAGGGATGCAAATCTCGAGTTTCTCTGGCATAACCCAGATCAGGGCACTCAGATCCTTCCCACTTTCCCCTCACACAGCACCTTCTCCTCCACCTCTCCTCTTGTTCTCTGTTATTTCCCATATTTTCCTTTCCCCAGCCCTTTGTGCTCCCTGCCTTGCAGCCTCTTTAACTTACTAACCTCACAGAAAAGCAGACACATTTTTTGTTTTCCTGGCACACAGGACTTTCTCAGTGCTCTGTCATCTGTCTCACCTGCCTGCAAAGGCTCCAGTCACCAATCCTGCACTGCCCAACACCTCAACGTGAAAGAATTTCTATTAACACTCCAACTTAATATGCTTTACAAACACATTTTTTGGCTTTCCTCAGCCAGGCTGAGCAGAACACAACTATCACTCATCCCAGTTCAGCCTCTCATATGCTGTGACAGAAGAACTCGGGAGGTTTTCACAAGCACTGAGAAAACCTTGAGACTGAAAAACCACACACTCCACAGGGTTGAGCATGTTCTTCTTGAGAAAAAGGTAAGTATTTTTTTCTGGAATGATTCTCTGAATCCACACCAGTGATGGCAGACAAGTCTGATACGACAAAAAGAAGTTTAATACAGAACCACAGAATCCCAGAATGGTTTGGGTTGAAAGGGAGCTGAAAGATCATCCCATTCCACGCCCTGAGGGACACCTTCCACTAGCCCAGGTTGCTCCAAGCCCTGTCCAACCTGGCCTTGGACAGGTCCAGGGATGGGGCAGCCACAGCTTCTCTGGGCAACCTGTGCCAGGGCCTCCCCACCCTCCCAGGGAAGGATTCCTTCCCAGTATCCCATCCAACCCTGCCCTCTGGCAGTTTGAGGCCATTCTCCTTGTCCTGTCTTTTCTTGTACATTCTCTTATGAACAGTCTCTCTCCCATGGAGCTGGAACAGAGAGAGCACCCTTATGGGAACGGTGAGAAAATTTAAGCTGGGCAGTCACCAGACAATGTAATACCTGAAAATCCCATAATATATATTAAATTAACAACTAAATTCCAGCAAGGTTTGTATTTCATTTTGTGCAGGTTCCCCTTTTCCATAATGCATGCTGTCAGCAATCACTCTCTGTTTAATATGCATTGCAATTCCTCTTCTCTGTCACTTGCTCAATATTTTTTCCCTTTCTACCAAAGAAAAGGAATGTGAAGTCCTAATTTTGCTCTGGGTCGTGCAGAATCCAAGGAAATGTGTCCTCTTGAAGAAACCCAGGCAAGCAGAACACCCACAAAGGGAGGGACATGGGAGACCAGAATGGGCTGGGAGCAGGAGGGGAATGAGCCACAGCTAAAGCTCCTGACTGGCCTAAAATTCTGCAGGATCCGTGAGCACAGGTCTGTCCAGCTCCTCCAGGTCTCTCCACAACACCCACCTTTGGAGAGACAGGAGCTGACACAGGGAATTTTCCTGGTTATTTGTAGCTGCAAAAAACGTTGTAAAACTTCCTGCCTGCAAATCTGAGCTGTGAGTCAAAGAGATGCTGAAATACAAGCCCAAGCCCAAGCTCTCAGGAGAACCAAAGTCAGGTTGTAGCAGAGATCTGTGCTGAATCCAGCCCCAAAAGCAGAATTTCTACGTCATTCCAGTGGCCATTCCATGAAAATGCTGCAGTTCCTGCTTAGCTTTCCCAGCTGTTATTCTGCCTTAGTGTTATTAAAGTAAAAGTCATGGCACCAGGGACTTCAGGAGGTTTTATTCCAAAGCCAAGAAGCCACCAAAAAGAACATGGACATTTCAGCCTGAATAATTTTTCCTTAAGAAGGAAGAGATTTAACACAAAAAATACCATCCAGCTCTTCCATCTGAACATGGCAGATATTAGTAAACATTATTGCAGCACTGAGCTAATACTTGTGAAATAATGCATTAAAAGTTTCAAAGCTTTACCTCAGGACTGCAGGAGGCAGGAGATATCTGCAGCCCAGAAAAAAGCAGCTGTAGAGTTTGATGCTTTTCTTGCTAAGAACAGCCACCACTGAATTTTACCCTTCCCCTTCCTAATTTTTTCACTGCCATAAATCAAAAAAGTCTGGCATAAAAAAAAAAAAATTGGCCAGCAATCAGTCAGAGCAGACTAATTGCTTTTGCTATTTAAAAAGAACCTAATTTTAAATGGCTAAAGTGTTGTGGTGTAAAGTAGCTATTGTACATGTGCATTAATTAATTTCCTGAGGATTTTTATTACATCTTCATGACACAGTTTCATTATCTGATAGTGCTTTTCCCCCTGTCTGGGAGGATGACATTGCTCCAGCATGGACCTCAGTTGTACTCCAAGAGCCTGCAAAGTGGGAAAGCAAAGGGCTCCAGGTCTGTCTGCTCTGCTCAAGAACACGCCAGGAAGCCCTACAGCAAAATCTTTTCATTCCCAAGGGATACAAGAGAGAAGCTGTCCAACACCAGGGTCCAATTTATGCATTTTTCATGCTCTCTTTCAAAGGCACGGTGAAACAGGGAGAGAAAGCACGTGCAGGGTGTTGGATTAAACACTTCCCTTCTTCTGGAATGAAAAATGCCACCACTGGTCAGCACAAGGAACGCAAACAGTGCAGGCTGAAGTCCCTTCCCCTCATCTCCCACCTATTTCTAATATTTGAAATGGTTTTTGGCAAGTCTGACTCCCCAGCACTGGAGGGGTGTTCTCTCAGGTTCTCGGGTTTGGGTTTAGGGGCTGGCCAGGACACAGAGATCACCAGCTTTCCCTCCCAAGATCCTGAATGGTTTTCAGAAGCTGAGGAATAAGACTCACAGTGAGTAGGGGAAATAGAGAAGATAAAACCATATCCTGGGCTCTGGAAAGTACCAAAGAGATTTGCCCCACAATTTGCCACAGGAATGTGCAGTTCCCCTCTGTGCTGCTGCTCCACAAGGGATCATGACAAGGGCTGGAAGTCACCACAGTGAGGACCCAGGCCAGGGAGAGGTTCCTGTGGGACTCTCATTCCTCACAATAACATTGGGAAGAGTCTATTCACCACAGCACAGGAGAGATGATCCCAATTTGGAACAAACAGAAGAGTGTGTACACATATACCACCCCCAATCCAATTATCATTAGAAGGAGAAGCCAAAGTCTATCAACATCAAATGAGAAATATAAAAATGTCAGATTGAAAGTAAGGAGGAGACAAAGGCCTGGGAATCTGCTCTTTGGATAAGTGGTGGCTGAAAGAGTTTGAATCTCAATGACAGCAAGGGGGAACCTGGAAAAAGGCAGGATAAATACAGACCTTGGGGAAAAAAAGAACTCTGTGTGTGGGCCTTAATTTTATTCTGTTTAGGAATCACACCAAGAAGAGACTGCCCTCCCAAAGTGGCTCTCTGGGCCCTTCCTGTGCTGCTGCAGCACAACCTCCTGGGAGCTGCTCCTGATGGATTGGACTAGTTAAGCCTGTGCCAAAGCCTGGCTCAGGGTGAGCTTGGCATCGTTACCAGGTGAGAAATACACACAAATATTCAGAAATACACACTTCAAGTTTAGCTCTTGAGCTTCCTGGCCCTGAACCTGCAGCTAAAAGGAACTTTGAATCCAGCAGACAAGCCAACAAATCACACCCCTGGTCCAGCAGTGCAAGGGTATTTCCCACAGGCTGGAATTCTGTCCCTACCTTGTCCCAGCAACCAGCAGCAGTCATGTCCTGCAGGGATCTGGATGGAGGTGGTGCACAGGTGGGTGTGGACACTCAAACCCACTCCTCTGGTTCCAAAATATTGCTTAAACACTTGCAAAGTTCAGGTCCAAAACTTCCCTACACTGCTGGGGAGACAAAGCAGCTCAGGACCTGCCCAGAGTGGGATGGCAAACCCAGAAAGGAAAAGGAACACAAACTGTGCATCATTTGCAGATATTCCCTCTGTGCTTCCCTGTATTCCAAGTGCTTGGCAGGGATGGCCACGTGCCCTCTCTGGCAGGGCAAAGGCAACTGAGTAAAAATAAAACACTGCAGCACTTCCAGGGAAACTGTAATTTCCATTCTATTGATCTTCTCTGGACATCAGTGACACACTGAGTTTATTTGGAAAGCTAAATTGTAGAGCATGTTGCAGGAAGATGCTCTAGCTAAGCTTGTTTAAGTGACTAAAATTTAATTACATTTATTATTGCACTCTGAGATACAGAAAGGAAATACACATTCACAGCTAAAAAAGCAAATAATTTGAAGTACTTCGTAACATATAGCCCAAACTATGAGATAAAAAGGTGCAATTTTTTAGTGGTTTGTAAGATTAAAGTTTCACTGAAAATTATTATGAAAATTATGGCATCACAAAATGAAATTTTAGCTAAATTAGAATTCCCTTGATTGCAAAACCTCCAAGATCTGAGCACTTAAGTCATGCAGCAGCTTCAAATGCTGCACAGCACCTTCCAGAAAAATTCTCCTGAAGAAGCCAATAGGAAAATTGATACTTAAAAAAAATCATTACATAAAAATAGATTTTTAATACTCTCTCCCTGTAACTCCTGACAATAGTAAAATCCAGATATTAATTTGCTTCTGTTCATAATGCACTTTGCTGCTAAAATATTTTTGCTGACAACAAAGATGCCAAGGAACTTCCATGTGAGTTGGGAATTAAGCCTTTGCTCCTTCCCTGGTTAATAAACAAGGCAACACTTGGATCAGCAATATTGGACACAAATGCCTGGGTTCCCTTGAGTGGGAAAATGCCATTAGGGCAGAGGAGAAAATCATTCCCTGATCCATAAATGATTATCTGCTGGTGGGATTGTCACTCCCTTCCCCAGTTCTGCAAAATCTGTGGTTTAAAACAGCCCTGAAAAAAAGCCATTTTGCCCTTCAAAGTCCGAACGAGGAACCTGAATCAGCCTCTCTGGGATCTTTGTTACGTCCCTTCAAAGTGTCAGCACTGTTCTGCTGCATCAGGATGACAACCCTGGTCCCTCAGTCCTGGAAAACCTCCTTCCCAAACCCCCTCGTGGGCCATCAGCAAGTGCTGACTCAGCACCTTCCACAGTCAGGCTTTGTTCCCACCCTGCTCTAAACTCATTAGTTATTTGACATAACAGTTTTCAATCATACATTTTTAATCATTTTTAGGAGAGTTTGTCTGTTCTGAAATCTGCTCAAAATAGTTCTTTGATTCTTCAGACTGCTGAATATTAAGGCTGTTTTTTCTATTTTCCTTTTTTTTCCTCTGCCCCAACACGTGCCCAGCAGCTCTGCCCCTCCTGCTGCCATCACAGTGCTCTTCAGGCAACAACATCTGCTTCCACAGGTGGGTGAGGATTCCCAGGTAAAGACCTTGTTCAAGGAGCATCTTGAATTCAAATTTTCCGTAAAATCTGAAAAAATGTATCCCCTGGAATATGGCAGAGTTTAGATAAGAATACATTAAAGATGATGTATGAGCCCAGGTCTGAATCTTTCAATAAGTATTGTTGGGATGAGATGAGGGAGCTCTTTAAATGGATTACTTGAGAGAAGAAAAGACTTAATGCTGTGTTATCATAAATCTATATTTCCAGGGCAGAGACACTGTAATTTAATTATTATGTTGTTCAGTTTCTATAAGTTTAAGGTGCAACCTTGTCTCCTTTCAAATCTACATGGACAGATGTCTTTTGTACCTTTTGGAAGTATTGGATAGGAAACAGCAGAATCCTAAGCAGCAAAGTGAAAGAAGCACATTTGACTAAGAAAAGGATCAAAATAGATGTCCAGGAGGCACTTGACATGACAAGGAACAGGCACTCCAAACAAGTGGTGTGGGTTTTGTAACAATGCTGTTTGAGCATTAAATCAGTTGGCAAAACAAAATCTTACTGGTTAGGAAAGCAGACTTTTTAGCCATTTTTACTGAAGACAGTCTAACATATGCTTTAAGCCAACTGTGCAGGAATATTCCAGTACCTAATATAGCCTGGTGTGGAAAGACTCCTCCCCAGGGTCTCCACAGGAGGAACGACACATTTTGGAAGAAGGATTTCACACCGGAGAAAGGAGGAGGCAGAAGAAGTTGTGGAGGCAGAAAAAGTTGTTTTTGTAACTTCCTCACCTGCCAATCACTCCCAAATTGATGGAATCAGGCAAATGGAACAGGTGAGTGTCTTTATGTGCTTGACTGCAAAACTAAAGCTAACTGAAACACCAGCCAAGCTGTCCAACTTTCTGCAGAGTTACCAATGAGTTCACACTAAAAAGGTATTAATTCTCCCCGTTCTGCTCAGGGCAGGCGTGTCTGACAGCTGGGATTTGCTCAACTAAGTTTGCTACTTCTAGAAAGAAAAGTCTCTCCTGGGCCTGCCTCAGTGGAAGGCATCAGTGATCTGATGGAAGCTGCTCTGACACTGTTCTTAAGCCATTTATCCGAAGTGAGCCTCAACAAATGCCACATTCCAGGCCATGGGTTTGGAAAGTTCAGAAGGACGTGACCCACTGAGAAGAGTGAGACTCATTTCCAGCTGGAGAGGGGATAACAGGGATACCACACGAGCAAAGCTGGGAGCTCACCCAGCACATGCCAAAGAGAACAAAGCTGTGGCCACCATTAACCCTGGGAACTGTTTGCTCTGCTCAGAGTAAACCTGGGATAAAATCCCAAACCAAAAGGAACATCACCTTTTCCTGGGGAAAAATACATTTAAATTCCCACTGAAACATCACAAGCTGAAATTATTCCTTCCTTATTCCATCTGTTCTCTCACCTGAGCTCTTGATCAAGGCCCCTGCACACTGGGATGGTGGGCATGGGGGGAGCTCCATTGGCTGTTTATTAGGGAATCAGGTCTCTGACTGTGCTCTGCCCAACCATCCTAAATGTGGGAAATGTGCCCCTTTGCTCAGGAAATTTAGTTTTCTAATCCTGTTGCCTTTGCTGACCAGCAAAAATCACATTTTAAACCTAAATTATTCAAAATCCAGCAATGTGCTAATCCTCTAAATAAAAAAAAATATCAATTAGATGCCCAATGAAAAATCGCTGGGTAGGCTTTCACCTGGGATTTGAAAAAAGCTTTCTTCCCATAATGTCAGATTTCACTGTTTTCTTTTTATTGCTCCTTGGTTGGTTTTCTTTCCCGTGTCCTTCACAGCCTCTTTTATTCCTTTCAGGTAAGACTTTCCAGAGGGACAGATGGGAGAGCTCTAAGCAGCAACTCAGCCAGCACAGGACCCACAGTCCCCAGTTTAGCTCAGGGCAGTAGGAAATCCTTTTGTAGGTTTTTTTTTTTCCTCCAGTCTTAGGATAGAAAAAAAAAAAAGCAACTGCTAGTCTTTCACATGTTTTGACACTGCCTACTTGTGTCAGCAGAATCCACTGCTGAGAAACTTAGAACCTGGAACTTTTTCTGAGCAAGTCTGGCCAACTGCCATGAGACAAAGCAGCCTCCACAGCCCCATCCCAGGTTACCAATGCTCAGAGGTGAAAAAGAGGAGATATTGGGGTTTATTATCCCAAGATTTTGTCCAAAACCCAGTGAAATCAATGACAGTTGGTTTCAACTGGCTGGTGATCAAACTTCAGGGCAGTTTTTATGCATAAGGGAAAACAACACACAAAAGGCACCACCTGCCCCTTGCAGGACATGGAGCACCTGTCTTTGTGCCTGAGGCATCCCACACAAAAACTCAGTGCTGGACCACACATTTCACATTTCCTCCATCTACAGGAAAAGGTCAAAGAACTGCAGAAGAAATAAGGCCCCATGACTGATTTATTTTGCAGGACAAGGTGCAGAGCAGCTACAGTACATCTGCATTTCAGGCACAGCAGGGATGTACTCCAGGTGATCCCTCCTGCAGCCACAGACCAGGACTGGGGCAGGGACCTGCAATCCCTGTTCCAGAGACCAGGACTGGGGCAGGGACCTGCAATCCCTGTTCCAGAGACCAGGACTGGGGCAGGAACCTGCAATCCCTGTTCCAGAGACCAGGACTGGGGCAGGAACCTGCAATCCCTGTTCCAGAGATCACAGCTGGGTCAGGAACCTGCAGTCCCTGTTCCAGAGACCAGGACTGGGGCAGGAACCTGCAATCCCTGTTCCAGAGAGCAGGACTGGGGCAGGAACCTGCAATCCCTGTTCCAGAGATCACAGCTGGGTCAGGAACCTGCAGTCCCTGTTCCAGAGACCAGGACTGGGGCAGGAACTGCAGTGCCTGTTCCGTGGGATCTGTGGGGCAGCTCACAAGCCTAAAACCAAAGCACATCCACAACGAAGATCTGTTCCAAGCCCTAAACCTGGAAATTCAGCTTTCCATATTTTGTTTTTACACACAAGAGGTGTCTCCAAAAGTTTTTTCCTCGGTCCCTCAGTGTTGTGCCACACGATCATCCTACTCAAAACGAGCTTGTGGGAGGCATCACCAGAAGAGCTGAGTCTCAAGAGCCAAAGAAGACAGATTTTGCCTTCAGGAGGAGAAGGAAGAAGTTCATGGCACTTCTCCCACCTGGCCCCTCGCTGCTGTCACAGCCACTCCTGGGTCTGGTGCATTTAGAACCAGGAAAGAATGGAACAAAGCTTGGCCCAGGATAATTCCCCACACAGAAGGAAACCCTCTGCTGCTCAGAGAAACTATTTTAATATATTGGCATTTGATATAAATAAAACAAAAGCTGTTTGGGATTCATTGTTCTGCCTTGCTGAGTAATAAACACCACCGTGATAATTACATCAAAATTGATTGGCTTAAAAATGTCCATTCTAATGAATTCATTATAATACTTACAGGACAGTTTCAGACAAGTTCTAATGCACTGAGATGAAATGTCATTCCCTGGGAATGCTGGGGGACTGGACACACCCATTGGCAGGGAATGGAAATTAAAATCAAAAATTAAAAATCATACAATCATAGAAATCATCATAAAAAGGCTTGGGTTGGAAGGGATCTCAAAGATCATTCAGGTACAACTCAACATATAGGTTTAACAGTTTTATTTCCCAATCCTGACTTTCTTTGCTCTTAGTATTATGTGAATGGTTTTTATATTTAACTTTCTCCTTTGTTATCTTTTTTAAATAAGGAAAGGAAAAAGATGAGAGGTCTCTGAAATTTCAGCTCACAACCTTTTTTTTTTCCCTGCCTGATGGGAAAACCTGGCTAGGGCTTTTCCTGCTGATCCAGCCTGTGGGAAGGACAGCTCTTCCATGAGGTGGGAGCTGGGACACGTGTAGTAGCTACAGGAAGATTTTCCAAACCAGCAAATAATTGAAGCATGTTGATTTCTTAATTTCCAGATACTTTGCCAACTAATTTAGGCCACAAGAACAAGTTATAATTTCTGCATTAGTGTTTTTGTGCTCCAGCTGTGACCTGATCACATGGAGCTGGGCTCCTCCAAAACAAATCCTTAATTCTGGATCTGAGCCACCAGCCCACCCAGCCCAACTGCTGCCACGGCAAGGGTTCATTACAGAGTGTGAATATGCCCTTCCACTCAAATAGATTGGCTGAAAGATATCAGGCAACTGTTGTAACTGGAGATGTAAAGAAAAAAACCCAAAATATTTATCAGAATCCTCAGAATATTTGATAACTTGTCAGATTCTTAAACTCCAACTCGGTAACCTCGACTCGGTTTGTAAAGTAACACAACCCACTGCGAGGGCAAGAGTTTGCTTTTTAGTGGAAGTCAGTTTACATTTCATCAAGTGAACACAAGCTTTGTTCCTGTTTTGTGTAAAAGCAGGAAAGCGTGATGCCACAAAGACCAAAAGCCCTCTGTTGGTAAATAAAAACCTGCTGTGCTCTGAGCAAGAGCTTGGCCTGCCCCGGGTCCATTAATAGCGAGCTGGACCACAAAGACAGTCGTGGATTCCTGTTTGTTGCTGTTCTCCAATTCCCCCCCCCTTCCAAAGGCTAAATTGGGCTGCTTCTAGTAAAGATTAAATAGCAAAGCAATTCAACTCCTGGCACTCCACTTTCAAACACGAAAGAGGTTATGTCATGCAAGAAGAAAAGGGTTTTCTTTGGACTTGGGCATTCTCCTCCTTTCCTGACATAATGAAAGGGAAGGGTTGCCTTTTAAAGCTCTGTGACATTATCAAACTTTGCCACAGTCACGCTGGGTGAGAGCCCAGCACAACACCAAGACAGGAAATGATAATGAAAAAATCAGGATTAGTTGCTCACAGAGCCAGTGTCTGTTCCACCCCTGCACACCAATAACTGCCCAGATCTGCCTCATTGCTCCGAGGGACTGGCAGGGGGGAAACAGTGACTTTCATCCCCTGCTTGTTTTTCTGTAGAGTTCCTCAGTGAATAGTAAGAGGAATCTGAGGCACAGCAAGTCAGCAAATAAATCACAATTGACAGGGTTTTTTTATTTCAGTCACACCGTGGTAAATTCAAATAATTCTAATGAAGTCAACTGTGACCCCCCATTACAGAGTGGGACAATCATTGTGTTAATTTAACAATTGATACATTGATGTATTTTTGCAGATATGTAACTTATTTCCTTCATTAATAGTTTCTATTCGAGGTATTTAATTAGCACTATCATAAAACTGACCCAACTGCACACAGGGCAACAAACTGAATTGACTTTTGAGGCTGCCCAGTTAAACCCCTCCGACAGCCCCGTGACCTCCTGCAATCCTAATGGCCAGTCTGGCAATTAATGTTCCCTCATTCATCACTACTAATTAACTCCATTGATTTCTAACGCTGGGATTTCCACATTAAAGCACGCTGCAAGAAGCACCACATTTGTTATGATATAATATTCAGAGGAAATGAAATAACAGAAGTGCTGTGTCAGGAGACAAAAGCACCATTTAGGCCAGGATGTCAAGTTACACCAGAAACTACACATTGATCTTCGCCTGCTTTTATTTGAACCATCTGCTCTCTTGAGAAGGAAACAGCAACTATTTGTTACATGGACATGAGTATGAGGGGAAAAAAAAAGACAAAGCTGAATGAATAGAGTGCAAAGTTGCTCTTGCACAAACTCTATCACTTCAACACACAGCCTAAAATCCCCACAGCTCCTGTGCTGGAAGGAAGGTAAATAATATTTTTTAAGAAAGGATTTAAAAGATGTTGCGGCTCTGCATTGGTGAAATCTATCGGAATGGAGGGGGACATAAAGATTTTACAGAGTTTCTCTAGCAGATATGGGAATGTGACACCAGAGCAGAAGATAATATCAGAATTACAATCCTAATCAGGCATGAAGAGTGAGCCTCTGAAGATCAGAAGAGCCAGTGCAGAAAGAGCAAACTATCACAAGGAATTAAAGTTACCCTGTGTTGTTGAACTGGCTTGAGCAGGTGGATCAATAGAGCATTGACAACATATTTCTGTGCCAGGAACGTTCCCTAAAAGCACGTGCTTTCATTGAGCTGGGTGTTCTCAATAAAATACAAACTATCACAAGGAACTGAGGGAAAAAACATCCTGCTTATTTCCTAAAACAGTGGTTTAATAACCTGATCACCTGGAATAGGTCTAGGGGGTCTGAGTGGTCCTGCTTGTGACCTGACACTGATTTTCTGTATAACCTTGAGCAAATCAAGTCTCAGCCTTTCCTCCACTTATAAATCTGAAAACTGCTCTTGAAGGTTTTTCTTTCCCTGAGAAGGGAGCACAGTACTTCGGGGTGCAAGTGAGGCCATTTGACAGCATAATAAATCACCAATAAATGCAGACAGAAATTGGGTGAGAGAAAAGTTTTGTCTCTGGCAAACTCCTCGATCCTTTTCCACAGGCCACTTCCAGATGGTCTGAAGACGACACCGACAAAGCACATAAAAGGAGAACACACTTTGTCCTGCACTTCAGCTGAGAACACGAGCTGAAAAAGTAACAAATTCAGAAGTCATTGAAGCTCTTCCAAATCTCTGCTTAGCAAAGCTCTGCTTAGCTTTCTAAACAGGGGACACACCGAGGGGTGTGCTGCACACAGAGCAACCCACGGATGGGGCAGCAGCCAGAGAAGCCCAGGCAGAATTATAGGAAAGCAAATGTAGAAAGATTTGCAAGATCACAAGCTGTTCATCTGCGAAGTAAATGCCCAGTATTGTCCCTCAGCTTCCTGCCTGCTGCCTTTGGGTGACACAATCAACAAGGCTCCCTTTGTGGTTTGGGTCCTGCTGGCTGGTACATTAATGCACCAGATAGGACGGGATCATCTGTTCTTGTCTGCGAGCGGCGCTGAGGATTTATGGCTCTACGAGTGACATGTATGGGCAGTGCTGAGAGGAAGAAAGACAAGGTCATCCCCCACCAGCAGCCCTGAAAAAAGGGGAACAGTAATATTGTAAAGAAAATTAATTATGGGGAAGATGCTAATAAATATATCACAGTTTCCATCATGTTCTGATCATTAGAGCCATTATAAGGCTTGGAAAGGCTGTGGGCTGGGATCACTGAGCTCAGGACTTGGTGCATAATTTCAGTATTAATTTCTTTAGAGTCCAAGAACTACCTCAGTTCCCTGCCCCTTTCCCAGCAGAGGCTCCAGCATTCCCTGCTGGAGAGGCCTGGGGAGTTCCCACCTCCAGGTGATGCAGTGGAGCTCCCACATCCCTCCGTGTGTTCGAGGTACGAACCAGGGAATGTGATGGAACAAGAGGAATGTGAATCATAAATTAATGTCCTTTCAACATAAAGAGATGGAGAGCAGGAAGCTGCTCTTTATCACACTGTGCTCAGGCAAGCCAAGGGTAGATCAGATCCTAAGCACATGTTTTTTTGGAGAGGGTGTGTGAAACAAAGGATAAACAAAGTTCAAGCAGCTTGATGGTGCAGTTCCATCATTCAGTTGAGATTAAGATATTGTGATTTTAAAGTTACATCTTCTGTAAATCTTTTCTGTGGCCTTGGGATTTCTTGATGCATTTTGGATGGTTCAGCTGGCAAAGACCTCTCCAAAGGCAGATTCTGTGTATATCAGAGTCCAGCTCAGGGGTTCACTAATTTACACTTTTCCCTTTGAAATCAACAGGACTTAAGGGTTTATTAAAAATAAATACATATTTGAGTGCTTTACCGTAGACCTACACATTCCAAAGTATTGCCAAAAATCCAATCCAAGAGAGTCCCCCTGTCAGGGTTTACACTCCCTCACTCAGACTGGACCCTCCTCAGAACCTGTATGGACTAATCTGGGAGTGTCTTGAGTATTTCCCATTTTGGAACAGGGAATAACATATCAATTATAAATAATATAAAGTATTTCCCATCTTGGAATGGGGAATAAGAGTGAGAACATCTGCTGAAGGAGGTACAAAAAAAAAAAAAAAAAATCACCAGCTCACTTTCCTCTCTGGTTTTTCTGCTACACTTTTTTTCCCTGAGCTGCTGCCTCAGGGTAAGTTTTGCCCCAACATAAATGGAGATTCACTAAATTTCTTCTATCCTTGTTCCAAGATAAAAAAAGACCCTTGTGGGACATCCTACCTGAAGTCTCACCCCAGCCTCAGAGATTGTGTTCAGCCTGCTCTGACACAGCCACGTGGCTTTGGCTGTCCCTTTGTTCTCAAAGGCATTTCGAGGTGGCTTCCCCAGGAAAAAGTGGGGCACTGGTGCCTCTGACAGACTGGAACCCAGCAGAGGGTGGGAGCAGCGAGGCCTGCTGGCTACAGAGACAAAGCAGGAGCTTTTGCCAACCCTACAGAACGTGGTGCTTTTGCCCCAGGAAAAAAAGATGCTTCCAAACAACACAGTGCAATCTTTGCTGTGCACTGAGCCGGAGCGAGAGCTGATGCTGAATGACAGTCCAGCAAGAGCAGGAGCAGCAAGAACTGACGCAAGCAGGCAGTGCCTACCAAGCCTTCTTGGGAATTACCAACATCTGGGGTGATTGTCAGAGGGGGAGGAGGCAGCTTCCTCAACAGAAAGTGTTTCTGGGTTATCCCAACCTGTGTCTGTCCAGCCCTGGGGTCACAGTCCCACACTGAGGTCTGCAAACCCTCCCTGGGTGTGGGGTCAGAGGGACTCTGGGACAGAACCTTTAGATGTGAACATAATGCCACCAGCACCTTCAGAGGAGGAGCTTTTGGTAACCAAATAAACATTTGCAGGATCACAGCACAGCTTGGTGATAGAAATTTGAGAAATATTCTCACTGTGATCTGAAATTGTTCAACAAAGTCGTCGTGGGCACATTTACCTCTGTAACAATTCTTGTATTTGTGTAGTTTGGGGTTTTTTATTCTGCCATGTCCTTAGAAAAAGCCATGTGAATTTACCTACAATTAAATACTGACTCAAAAACCTCCAGGAAGCTGCTGATATTGCAATTGCTGTCACGTGTGCTGTACCACCCATGTCTGAATAGATACTTACTATGTATATGTATGATTATATTATACTTATTTTTTATCAGCAATATGAAAAAAATGCCCTTTCTTTAACCAGATGAAAGAAATACCTATGGAATCAAAACTCCAAAAAATACATTGAATAATCAAATTTCTATATAAATACACACACAGAGCTTGTTTTATAGACATCTGTATGTGTGTATGTATCTCCTATTTTCTCCCCAAACTCCCCTGCTCACAGACCTGAGAACAGTCCTTCTAATTACACGAAGAACTGCACAAGAGTGTAATTTTCCTCAAGATTTCTCTCACATAATGGAGGTTTTCAATTTGAAATAGTTCTTAATGCTGACCAGAACAGCATCATTCAAAGCATTCCAAGGTTTCAGAGGATGGTTCAAAGATAATTCACTGTAAATTATCCCTACAAAGTATGGCCTCATTTTCAACAGCAGCTATAAAAGATGTAAATCTTCTGTGCTCATCTTGCCAGTCACTTCTACATTTATATCCAAATAACCAGTTGTTTGTTAAAAACATGAGGTCAATGAAGACAACCAGTCCAGCCTTTGACTAATGTATTTTAAATGACTGGAAAATATGCTTTTCCGTGTTCTGATGATGGATAGACACATGTACAACTGCACCAGGAATGTATTTTTAATATTCAGGCTGAGGCTCTGAGTGTGTTTTCCTCATGATGTATTAAAAGGAATTCTGGATGTAAACTTGGCCCCAGCAAGATGAGACCTTCTGTCTTCTACTGGGCTCAGTTTGATTACTGAGCTGAAGTTTGTGCTAAAATGAGAGCAGTGCTCCAAAGAAGAGGAAGATCTTCAGTCATGGCACGTTCCCACCTGGAATCTCACACACCTAAAGCAGTTTGGATGGGCAGTAAGCTCAGTTCTAACCAGTCCATCACTGCAGCAGGTGCATTCCTGGGATTAATGCTGTTGGTTCCTTCACCCAGCCCTGGCTTCCAGGCACTTCCATCCTGGGAGAGAACCTTGGGAATTGTTTCATGTCACCAAGGCCAGGTTGGATGGTACTGGGAGCACCCTGGGCTATGGAAGGGTCCCTGCTCATGGCTTTGAGGTCCCTTCCTTAATTTTGCCCTAAATGCTCATTTCCTTCATGTCACTGAAGAAGTCAGGGAGGCAATAAAATCCTCAGAGCAGACCAGGACAAAATTTAACTTTGTAAAGAGCACTGTAAAGCCTGGGAGGGCTCAGGGGGTGTGGGACATGAGGGGCCATAGCACTGGAAGGAGGAGTACCTGGAGACACAAACAGCAGAGGAATATGCAGAACTTCTGTTGATAAACTTCCAGTAAAATACTGGGAATTCATAGCAAAAGAAGGCTAAAATACAAGGTAAAAACTAGAAAAACTTAAAGTGCTTTGTAAGTTCTGTAAGGGAGTTGATTAAGAGAAGTACTCTCACAGTTTCAGACTCTTCTGAGACAAAAATCATATTCTTTTACCAGTGGCCCTAAACACAGCCCTTGTTTGAGGCACAAAATCTCCTGCAGGTACAGGATGTTCAGGGAAGGATATTTCTGGCTATTTCCAAGTTAGAAGTTACTCAGTTGAAGAAAAAAGATTTTTTGCATTTAATTTGAAGCTGACTGGAAAATGTTATTGAGTTATCTGCTAACCAGATTGAAAATGCAGCAGCAAAATCAAATCATGGGATGAGTTTCATGCTCTCTTACAGAAGTGGTTTAAATTTGCTCAAGTTAATGGTGTCTCTGTTGAATTACATCAGCTTTTTAGCTCTAAAAAGAACATACTAGTATAAACTAAAACATTATCAAGTGCTTATCAGCAATTTGCTTGTCCAAGTGGCTGCAGGGCCAGAAGGGAAGGCTCTTGTTTTAGACACAGTCCAGGGAACCAAACAAAGCCCTACTCTCAAGAAGTCCCAGCTCAAAGTAACAAAAGGCTCAAATCCTACCAGATTCCTTGACAGTTCTGGGTGTAGGAAACAAAAAAGGCACCAGAAATGACTGCTTTTAACTCTAAATGTTCTGAAATGTGTGATTAGTCTTCTTAAACACAGATCACAGGCGTATAGATCATACACATCCTATTGTCTGGCCTATTGCTGTGTTGATGCTGAGCTAAAATATCCCTGTAAATCACTTTGGATCTGCCCATTTACACATGGAGTGGGAGTAGCAAAGACCCCTACTGTGTGATTTGTGATTTGGAATCCCAAATGCCACTTTCATGTTACAAACCCTCAGCAGTCCCAATTCAGGTCTTAAATTCCCTCTCCAGTGGCAAAAAAAAAATCACAGAGACTCAAGGGCTGGGAATCAGAAATTCTCCACGTTGAGAATCCCACTTTCTGGAGTTCCAGGTAGATGATGAGCCAAGTCTTCACACTCCTGCTTTCCATGATTGGCAAGGCCAGGTTTCCCTGGGATTCATCCCTGTGCTAACTGCCTCCACAGGATTCCACGAGGAATCAGGCAAACCCTGCAGGGATGTGGCTGCTATGGATGTGTGGGCCTCAATCCTGGCTCTACACTAGTCTTGCCAAAAATAGAAAGCCCATGGCAGTGCAATTCTTTAAAAGTAAACTTGGAAGGAATAAAAACTGGTAATTAATCGCCTGATATAAATGACTCTGGACTGAGCACAAGACAACCTGACTGCCTGACAAATAAAACCACCTTCTGAGGTGATAACCCAGCTCATAAAGTTGGGCACAAAAATACTGATGACCCAAGTCTCTGCAGTGGTGCACTTTCTTCCTGGGCTACAGCCTGAGCTGAGCTACATGTGCAGAGAGACAAAAGCCAGCTAAAAATCCCAGTTTTCCCTCCCTTTGCTGCCAGCAAACATTGGAGCCAGTCCTTGTGCTTCCCACAGAGGAGGCAGAGATTTGCTCTTTCCCTTCACTTGTACTTCCCAAGGAAAGGGTTGTAGGAGTGAGCTGACAGCAAGGAGAAAGCCTGACTCCCACCCTGCCAGGAACTGACTGCTGTGCAGGGATTTGAAGAGCAGAGGAACAAAAGAGGCAGTGAGGACTGGGATCTGTGCACACAACATGGAAACTGGAAAAGTTTGGGCTGCCAGCATGGGCTTGGGACTACAAACATTATTGAAAAAAGAAGTGGCACTTCACTCATGGACAGTTTGGCCTCCTCCCCAGCTTCCCTGGCTTTGGACATTCCCCCCCAGCTTCCCTGGCTCTTCCTGAGCCCTTATCTCCCAGATCCTGGCCACAGGAATAGCACTCACCACCACAAGTGCCAAACCCTGCTGTCCCCAACCAAACTCCCCGTGGTACTGAGGGTGTCCCACAGGCCCATCCACACCCTCCTGGGTGCCAGTTCTGACTCTGCCAGAGCATTCCCAGCTGAAAGACAACACCTGGCAACTTCCCTGCTCAGCTCATCCACGGGATCCCGGGAAAACCGCTGAGACTCAAACTTACACAGGATGGAATTTGGCTCCATCGTTTTCTTTCTGTTGAACATGTTTTTGTTTGATCATAACAAATCAGCCCAGTGGGATGGAAACGAGCTGATCTTAATCAGCAGAGCACTAAAGATCCACGTGACACCTCCTGCACCGGCCCTGCCTGCTCTGCAGGCACAATTTAATTACAGGAGCAAGAAATGTGGCAAATTTATCAATGGGAAAACATTTGACTGCAGTGAATTTACATCCTTGATTTGGATTGTTCACAGATGCCTTATTACAGCAAACATGGCTTACCTATTTATCCTAAAAAAAAAAATAAATCATAATTATCTTCTTGCATTTACATTGATTTGTCCGATTTTCCAGGAGGGAAATACAATTAGCCACAAATAAGAAAAAAAAAACCCTCAAAGTTGACTGATGAGATGCTGTTTTAAGACACTCAGTTCAATTAGACTAAAAGCTTTCTCTCTTTGTTGCAACAGCACTTTCCAAATAAAACCTGAATTGCAACAGGAGTGAAAACTCCACCAAAAGTTTGAGAAAGGACTTTCCCATAATTTCCTCTGTTAAGTAGTGATTTTTATACATAGCCAACACTAATTATTTATTAGAATAATTGGTATAATAATGAAAAAATTAATAAAGTCTTAATAAATGAATAACTTTTCTCTTTTTTCTGAAACAGAATAGAAAAACTTGAGTCTCAGATATTGAAGTGGCTGAGTGTGAATATGTTTGAAAACCTGTGCTTAGGTTGCTAAAATGTTAATCCAAAAGGCACTAACTGAACAATTCCTTGGAATTGAGCTGGAATTAGGCCCAATAAACTTCTCTACCTTCAAAAATCATAACAGATAATAGAATTGACTTGCACTGAAGTTTATTACACAGCCACTGGACACAAATGCACTCAATATAATCAAGTTGCTACTCTTCATATTTTAATTATAGGAAAAGCATTGTAAAAGTCAGACTTCCATTAAAAACAGGCAGTTTAACAAGACCTAATAATAAAATTTTTATCAATAGGAATATTCAGAATTAACTTTCTGTGTACAAATTAGATTTTAAATAGCAGGTTCATTTCTCTGGTGATCTAATTTAGGGTTTGGTATCAAACAATGTCTCAAACACATAAAAAACCTCCTATGGTAAATCTTCATCCCTAATGTTTTCCAGTTGGTCTCTAATAACTATTCCTAATTGTACTTGTTAAAAAGTGGATTTATGAATCTCAATTAGACTGGTTTTACTCAACCTACAGCAATTTTCAGTCCCAACCAAGACTACTTCCAGATAGAAAAGAAGTTTTATGTGGATGATAGAATAATTATGAAAATAAAACAGAAAATGTCTTTTATACAACTTAATTCTCAGTAATTCTATTCCAATAATCCAAAGCAGAAAATACAGCAGGTAATAACCATTTTTGGGGACTTTGTTCATTCCACGAGTTACAAGGTACTTTCATTACCAAGATGTTCCCTTTGCTTTGTGCCCTGCTGTGACCATAAAGATTTACATCATTCTCAGGGAATCTATTTTAATTTTCCTTGCAAACTTAATACCCTGACTCAGCAAAGGATGGAGAGAGAGGCTCACTCTGAGCACACACTGAGGGTCCCAGGCATGGAAATGTTCCTGAAATTCCTGCAGGGCAGTTTGGGCAAAGTTCACTCTGTGCTTATCTTTCAGGGGCTCAACCTTCAGCACACAGGTAGCCCTTCAGTAACTATTTTGCTGACCAGGGTCCACTGTTGTGGAAGGAAAGCTCCAAGATATCCTTGCAAACCCTGTGTCCCTGCCATGAGTGATCCTCACTCCAATCCCAGCTCTCCCTCGCTCTCAGTACGAACACACACCATACACAGTTTTCTGTCATCTTGCTGTGAAATGGATTCCTAAAGAGACTCTTTTTCCATCACCTCAGTGTGGGGCTTCATGGAATCAGACCATAAAATCCCAGAATGGTTTGGGTTGGAAGGGACCTTAAATATCATCTCATCCACCCTGTTCCATGGGCAGGGACACCTTCCACCAGCCCAGGTTGCTCCAAGCCCTGTCCAACCTGGCCTTGGGCACTCCCAGGGATGAGGCAGCCACAGTTTCTCTGGGCAACCTGAGCCAGGGCCTCCCCACCCTCACAGGGAACAATTCCTTCCCAATATCCCATCTCTCCCTGCCCTCTGGCAGTTTGAAGCCATTCTCCTTGTCCCCTCATGTAAAAAGTCCCTTTCTCCATCTTCCCTGTCAGCTCCTTCAGGTACTGGGAGGCCACAATTAGGTCACCCCAGAGTATTCTCTTCTCCAGGGTGAACAATCCCAACCCTCTCCACCTTTCCAGAGGGTTTTGCAGTTAGAACTGAGACACTGAAGAGTCTCAGCCACATTTCTGCACGAGTGTTACCCACCACACTCGGGCACTTCAGCAAAATCAGTCACCGTGACTCTGTGCCTGCCATGCCACAGTTATGGAAAAGCAAAGCTTCCACTCTGGGTGGAAAAAATACACAAGTGACATAAACTGTTTTGGACCAAAATATATCCCACCTATGGGTAGAAATTTCTGCTACAAACACATTTTTATTCCAGTCTCCTACAACTTTCCCAGATGGCCAGGTAGTGGCTCTTCCTTGGGGGTCACCATATGTTCCACAATTAGTGACTCATGTCTCTCATTAACATTCAGGTCTCTGACAAATGCCCATGAAACCAGAGCTGGAGACCAAGCCCCTTGTGCATCAAGGGGGGGAAAGGAGGCTCTTCCCCAGCAAAGTCTGAAAGTCAAAGTCATTACCCCACATGCAACAGCCATGAACACTCTCCTTGAAGCACCACTTCCAGCCAAGACAGCAGACCAGGCTGTCTTAGTTCCCATTCCTTGGGAGGCTGAATATAGACACAAAAATGCTATTTTTACAGCATTACATTACAACTTTGTTGTTGCAGCCAAACACTTTGGCTGGGAAAACCTGACTGGAGCTGCGTGTTAAGTAATGCACGATAAATTCTCAGGCAAGCAGAAGCGCTGGAGCACGTGCAGAGCTGTGCTCTGGGCACAAACAGTTAACACAGCCCTGCTGGCCACCCCACGCTGCCCTTAAAAGCTGCTGGGGAAAAAAAAACCCAAAAAATCCGATTTCTCCCTGGAAGTTTTATGATTGAAAGCAGCGACTTAAAAAGCAGCAATATTTTTATGGGCTCCCGTGCAGAGGATTCTCCAGCGCTCGGTAGGGCGAATCCAACCCCCTCAAAAACGCTGCTCCCATTAGTCACTTTGGGTAATTAAAATGTTTCCTAAATGACTGTTCCCCAGCAGGAGGAGATTGATTCATTTTAATGCATTACTGTATTTTTTTAGCGTGGCACAACTTCTTTCCTTTTTCCCCCCCTGTTTGCAGATGAATTATTTAGATGTGGAGATTTGTCTGCTGTGTTTGACGTGAAGCTTTAGGGAGCCAGTGGAGAAACCCAAGGAGTGCTTTGCCTTTTGCAAGTTCAGATCTTTCTGGTTGGGTATTGATTGGCATGACACAGACCAGGAGGAATTGGCCAAGGGAACAGAGATCTAAATGTGACTTTAAGAGAATTTACATCTTCAGAACTGCATTTAGGAGTTCTGTTATGTGCTGCTTTTTAGAACAAGTTGTTTCTTGGTTGGGGTTTGGTTTGATTTTTAAATCAGGCCACGGAATGTTATTTAAATATATCTTAATGACACTGTGAGTAGCATTTATGAACACAGTGCCCAAATTCTGAGTCCTTTGAAACACACCCATTAACTGTGGTTTTGGGTGAGGCTGTTAAAGATCACAAGTGTTACAAAAGCTGAAGCCACAGACACCTGGAGAGCTGATTTCAAACACTGGTTCAAAACCAGATCCTGTCCCATCTGGAGAGAAGAGATGTATGTATCTTACACTTCTATCACAGCAAGCAATATTTCAAATAAAATTATTTTGTGTTTGTGTTCACCTCCTGCAGTACTCAGAGTAGAATCAATGCTGCCACAGGTGATCTAACATTAAAGAGCTTCTTGAAACTCTGTTTCTCCTGCTCCCAATTTTTTTTTCCTTTTTTTACAAAGGCTTCTGCTTGATTAGAAACTAGAACTAGATATTTAAGCAAACTTTTATTGCCTGATAAGATCATATTGGATTTCCCTTCTATAGTCAAGCAGATTTCAGAGAGATGAGCAAACACATCAGAGCTTCTGGAACGAAACTCTGCTCATCCATCACACAAAACACAGTGACAAACTGGAACAGAACTAATTGGCTTTGGATTTAGGAGCCATTGGCAGCAGCCACATCCATGAAACGAAGAGGAATGAGCAGGTAGGCTGGTCTGTGGCTAATGCAAGGCTAATTCACCTGGGGATGCCTCCAGTGCTCCCAAGAACTTTGCAAGGATCTCGGGGCACTCCCAGGGGCTTGGAGCACTCTACAAATAAGGCAAGATTTAAAACAAATATGGGAAGCACGAGTATGGCCAGCAAATAGAAGGTACTGGTGTTAGAAGTAGTCTTTGACAAAGCCAAGAACAGGCTTCCCTTGATTCTCTAACACATCACTTTTCCTGGCAGTAGATTTACCCAATAAACAACAGTAACCAGAACATTTATTACTTACTATCAAATTTACTAAAGTGCTCAGGGGTCTCAAGCAGAATGAAGGCCTCTATATATTATGTAAGGACATCCAAAGAAGCTGTTTGTCCTAAAATACTGTGTCCTACATATCTCTGATGAAAGTCTCATCTTCAAAGGAACAGCAAGACTTCAGTGCAGCTGAATATCCCAACTGGCAGCACTTTCCAGCATCAGGGACTTGGTTTGAACCTCAGCTCTGACAGAGGTTTTAACAACCCAAAGGGATGTCCTTCACACAGCAAATGTGTAAGGTGTGTTACAACACACCACTGAGCACCACAGGATGGATTTTGGCCATACACTGTCTAGATTGAAGTCTTGTGTACCACTGAAAATATTTCAGGATGAAGGGGAATGGCAGGAAAACCACCTTATCCCGCTTCCAGACACCTCAGTACCTGATGCCTCTGAATAATTAGTTTTAGCTGGATGACAAGAATTCTTTGCCCATTATTGATTCCCACATAATAAATACCAAGCTATTGTGCTAATGCAAGAAAATACTTATTTGTAGCAAAGTATTTTTATGCAACTCAGGACTTCTCTTAATTCCTCCACACGCGTCCAAGCTGTTTTCTGGGAAGAAAGAGTCCAACCAGCAGCTGGGGGTTTGGTGTGAAATGCAAACACTCAAGCTCTGCTTGCTCCTGGAGCGGATCAGAGGGACTGAACAGGGCCCACATCTGCTCACAGCTCTTCCTCCCTGTGGCCTGAGCTTTTACCTGAAGTGACATAACTTTTAGAGCTGCAGCCTCCCCCCTGCAAACAGGAATGATTCATGAGAGCAGATGTGCTCACCCTCACCAAGGAGTCAGGCTGATCCTCTCCACTGAACAGGGCTATTTTTGTGCACACTGACTTACACAATTCCTTCTCCAGAACTCCAAGGCAGGAGTTAAGAATTTATAGTACTTTTTCTTTTTCCCATGCAATGGAATAAACAAGTAGAAAATGGAATATGGAAAAAAGATGGGTTTAAATTTAAAAAGTAATATTTTCGTAAAGAGAGCCAATGTTCTGGGGCACAGGGTGGGATTGTTGGGGTGTCCTGTGCAGGGCCAGGGGTTGGATTTCAGCTCCTTTGGGTCCCTTCCAGCTCAGGATATTCTGTGATTCTGTGGTTCCTAAATGGGTTCACTGCAGTAAATCCAGAGTCAACAACTATCCAGTGCTGTGTGTAGGAAATGGCAGGAACAAACAACATCCAAACTAAGACCATGGTCCATCAGGAGGGGGAAAAGCAGCACAGAGACACCAGTCCCTCCTCCCTCTGGGGGCTGCTTCAAGCACAGTTCAGGACAGAGCAATCAGATCCCAACATTACACATCCCTTTGGATACATCCACCATGCTCTATTCCTCACATTTACACCTCAGCAGCACTTTTGGGTGCTCAGAATATTCCCCCTCCCTTCAGCAGACTGCACATGGAGAGGGCTGGGTCTGAGCTCAGAGCCTGTTTCATTCAGAGTACCTGTGCAAACACGATTCCTTTACAAAAGTCAACAGAACTACGAGTTTATATTCTGCTCCCAGCGGACAATATTTGAATTATTATTTATTATTTGAATGCCTGCATACAGAAGAAACAGCCCAAGCTCAGCTCTGTGCTACACACAGAGGACACAGACCCTAAAATCAGCCTCTGATTCGTGTCCTACCAATGTCCCCAGCCAGAGGGAAACTTAAACAAAGCCTAAAAGAAGGCTGGGGAGGGTGAGACAAAAGAAAGATTTGCAGGGCAACAAGAGATCGAGGGGAAAAGAATCTGCTACACAAAATTCTGAGGATGATTAGATTATCCAGAACCCATCAGTGTTAGGTGCTGGGCACTAATTAGTGCTAACTATTTGTCTCTCCTTCTGTTAAGCAAAAGGCTTTACACATCAGACACAGACCTGATTCCTCACCATCCCAAACTCAGTAATCTCTGGGTGAGCCTTTAATCTGTTGCTGAATTTTTATTTAGTTGTCCCTTTGTCCTTTCCTATTTATTTTCCTAATTGTGTTTCTTTTTCTCGCTTTTTTCTATATATAAGTGACTTTCTGTGCCATCCCTGCCCACACACCTCTGCCTGCCAAGCCATTTCCCATTGCTTTTCTTGTTTAACATTGTTTGCCCCTTATTTCGAGTTCCCACATTCTTTGCATCTTACAGATCAGAGCAAGAGGAACAAGCTCAGTTTCCAGGCTGCACTCAGATCATCCACAAACAATCCCACGGAACATATTTTGAGGAATAAATTTCACTTACATCTTTATGAGCCAAAGTGGTGCAATATAAATCAAAATAGAGCAAGAAAAAGAAAACTTCTCCAAATTCCTGTGCATTGGAATGGATGCAGCATCTGCCTCAAGTGGTTAGAGCACCCCCTGCATTCACTCATTTTTCACCTTCTGACCACAAGCAGCAGATGGTATTTTGCCATCCCACAGACCTCAGTTTACATAAATCCCAATCTCTGCCCTGCAGGATTTATAATCCAGTGCTGACCCATCAGTGGATGGATCCTCTCCTGCAACAGGCAGTGCCACACAAATGAGTTTTCTTCCACAAATCTTTCTGTGTATTTGACCATCAGTATTTACTAGCAATGAAGATTTTTTTAAATGTAATTCACCACTGCTGTAATTTCTGTGACTTATTCCCAGTGGCCCTCACTGCATCTAATCAATCCTCAGTTACCATGCAAACACATCCTACAGGCCACTGATGTCTTTCCTAACAAATAGATAATTACAGACACCACAATGGCACCAGAGAATCCAACCCAAAAGAACTTCTCGAAGTGATTTACACTCCCCACCACCAAAGAAAATGGATTTGTTGGAGTACTTCATTTCCAAGTATTTTGCCATGCTCTGGACAAGTGATTATTAGTAGTTTTAGTCAGTGACTGCAGTTACTCCTCAAAACAAATCCTGCATAACTCAGTGTGGTGATATTTCCTGTTGGAACATTACCTGGATGAGTTAGGGCTACACCCAAAAAATCCTCATCCAGGGAAAGCTTCCAGAAAAACAGCAAACCCACCGCTCTTACAGGATACATGCTCAGCTCTGTCATTCTGGAACACCCCAGCTATCAAAGCTCATCACAGCCAAACTAAAGCTCAGAGTTACAAATGATCATTTTCAAATTTGGTCATTCATTCCTTTACCATAAAGTTTTTTGTCTTTCTCTACAAGTAAAATGAAAACTAGGCATAGGATTCATCTCAGTAACGCAGAAGTTGGGTGCCTGGCCTGGTCTGACAGTCCATCTCAGGACCAGGAGACAAGGACACCTTGCCTTCCATGGAGGAAGGGGATGGGCATCATATCCAGAGGGCAACTCGTCCTAAAGGTGGTACCACTTCCAAAAACAAGCCTCCAAAAGCCCAATCCCTTTGCAAATAACCACAGGGACAGAACTCTCCTCTCCCTGGAGTCCCACGGTGTTTGGAGAACACAATGCACAATAACACCCAGAAGTAAGTTTTCTGATGCTTGAATTGTACCTATAAAATAACTGACTGGCCCTGTTTGGTTGATGAAATGCCTCCCTGAAATATGCAGGGAAAAGGAAATTAAAGAGGAGAAGGGATGAAGAACATTGCTACCTCAGACATTTTTACTCAGGTTGAGGAATGGTAGGTGTTACAACTTTCATGGTTTTGATTTGCCATTCCATTTTAACACACAGGAGTTAACACGAGTTCAAATTAATCAGTCAGCACTTCTTTAGCCTGATATTTACAGCTTGTACATTCAAATGAAGGCAAACAAAAGTATAATTTATGCTACAATAATGCCATATAAAGTATCATTGTTTTAATTCTTTAATAGAATTAAGCTAGCTGTGGCAAGCAGATAAAACCCCTTTGAACAGTGAAACATTGCCACAGTTTGTCTTGTCAAGGTTCCTGCTTCTAAGAATAATTATGATTTTCCTGTTCCTGGAGAACCATAAATGACAGAGCAGGTCAACGAGACAGTTCCCCTCTCAGTGTGGATATTTCCATCCAGATCCAGAGCATCCCTCAGTCTCCAGCCCCAGATAACCCCAGCCCTTCTCCTTCCACTGCTATCAAAGGGCTTAGTGCTGCACTTCCTCCTGAGAAACAAATTCCGTGCCTTGTGCTGACCCCCAGGACTCCACCAGGGCTGTGTGGGATGAAAATAAAGCAGGATTTCACAGGGAATGAGGAGAGCACAACCCAGCCCCTGGAGCACAGGGGGCAGTGGCACTTTCTGGAGCTCCTAGACTGTGATGCACAACTCACTTGACACCCTGAGTGTCACTGGAGTCACCTCCCAGTGTCCTGTGCTGCTCCCAACAGCCTGTTGGCTGCTAAATGACTTTACATTCTTTTTTCTTTTTCTACAGAGCTTATTTTAGAAAGGTTGTATATCAATCTGGAAAGTGCTGTGAACATGATGTTATCATAATGGTACCATATGCCAGTCGACTACTTACAAATCATCCATGCTTCCCTCACTTGGTAGATTTTAAAGGCATGATAAAGAACTTGATTCTCCTCATGCTTACACTGGATTTATATCAGGACACCTCCATGTTTTACACTGGTAAAAAACCGGGAGAAATATTTGTATCAAACCCTCTAAAAACCTTTAAAGGCTCTTAAATCGGCCGTGTCAAAATAGAGTTTTTACTGTTTGAGTGTTTGTCTCAAAGCAGATGTGAGTGTTAAAGACTCAAGCCCTGTGAAAAAGTAGGATATGCTCCCAAATCCCCTTATCCAGCTGTACAACCTACAGAAGTGGGTTATATCCTTTAACTAAAGAGCTTTGGAGCTGTTAATTCACCTGCCTGGTTTGGCCCCTTAAGGAGCCCACTGTGAATTCCAATACTCCACCTGATCATTTCTCTACAGCTTTTTCCTGCTTCCTTTGTTCCAGAGAAATCAGATTTTCATGTGTTCACAACACCCCATAAACCTTGCAAAAAATTATGAACCGTAAGACTTGTGATAAAAGAGGAGGTTAACAAAAGTCTAGATCTTAACAAGGAATCCAAGATAAAAGGCTGAGTGAAACTTCAGCTGCGTTATCTGAACTTAGGGGAACCCAGACCCATTTCCACTCATATCTACCACTTAAATATATATATAAAAAAAATTGTTCACAAATTTCACACTTGGTCAATCTTGAAGCTGTCACATTCTGGCAGCTCTCTGGTGCCTTTTTGACCCTTCACAGTCTTTTTCAGAGTGACTATTAGCACTCATAAAATGTTTTGCATGAGAAAACTGGAAAATGAAGTACGTGGAGTTCGAGCACAGAACTATTTTTGCTCAGCTACTCTGTCTTACTCCTCCTCTGTGCAGAGCACATGTTTAGTGAGTCTGATTCCAGCCTTGTGCCTGTTCATTCATCAGCCTTCTTACTCAGGCTGGGACCAGGAGAAATTCTCCCAGTTGTTATGGCAAAGGGAAAAGTGAGCCCTACAGTTCTGCTCCTGTTTGCAGCCTGGTGAGAGCTGGGCGTGCTCTCCACTCCTGCTGCATTTCTGTGGGCAGGCCAAGGGCTGACCTTCACCTGCCTCTCTCAGAAAGCAGCTTTCATACTGCTTTCATATGGCAAATTTCAATACTTTCCCTTTGGAGCAGCAGCCAGACAAGAGAAACTGCCCAAGGCTGAGCACCACTGGTCAGATCTAAGTGTTTGCAAACACACTTATCCTGGAGGATTCTGCACTTGTCTTTGGACAGCCTGACTGAATGCCTTAGATTTTCCTTTTCAACTGCTGAGTCTGATCTTCACAAGGGTGTGCAATATTGTCTCTTCATAAATTTGGTACATGATCTGTATTAATTTATAAGGTAAGAGTCACACTCTGCAAACTCTTAACCACAATCCCTCCTCTCTACAGGAATACACTGATTTACCTCAGGAATCACATCCAAGTATCATATGGCTGAACTCACCTGGCAATCTAATGCTGATTCTACTGGGATTTGTCTCCTTTGAGAGCAGCTCTTAATTTTCTACAAACTTTCTCATCTCCCTCTCCTTAACACACAGAACTTCCCCACTGAGGTTTCAGTCAGTTTGTGCAAAGGGAAGCACCAATTGCTGGGGCAGCTCAGTCAGTCTGTGCAGAACACAACAATGAGCCTGAATTTTATCCAGCTTTCCATTAACATCTGCACAACCCTTTCTGGGGTTCACAGTGGGAATTATAACTACTGCCTTGATCCCAGGTTTTATGTATTAGTCATTTTTTGTAATATGGGAGATAGGCAGGGAGGGCTCAGTTGCCTGAACGGGGATGCCAAGGCTGTTTGAGACACATGAGGAAAACCAGGGCACCAGATCCAATGGATGTGTCACAGGACACCTGGATGCTGGTGGAGCAGCAACCAGGGAACAGGTAGGACACCCTGGAGAACACAAGGAGACTGTGAGACCTGAATCCTACCTGCATCTAAATGGCCCAAATCATCTTCCTGAATGGTCTAAATCACCTTTAGACTGCTTAGTGGGATCTAAAGTCCATCACCATCCCTGGAGAAATTCCCTGGAGAAATTCCCAGTGACCTTGGCTTGGAACTGCCACTGGGTTCTGGCTCTTGCAGTGCCACAGTTTCCTTTGCATGGATAGGCAAGGGAGAGAAGGGCAGTGGAAATGCCTTCCAGGCCTCCCAGTGACACAACCAGAATGGACATATTTGCATAAAATGACAATATGGCAAAAAAAAGTACAAATAGGTAATTCAAACCCAAAGTGCTGCAACAGATGGACAGTTTGTGGGAACCCACCACACTCTCCATGCACCTGGAAGCACACAGAGGCCAATGGCAAGCACAATAAAAATGTAAAAATTAGTGCAGGCAGCACACTCACACTCCCCAATGGCTGCAACCCCCACGTTTCAAGAAAAAAGACTTACAGCTTTTATATAAAATAACTGTGAACTGTAGAAAGTCTCCATCTGAATTCCCGACCCAGAGATTTGCACAGCAGTGCTGCAAAAAGCAGTAATTATAGAGCAGCTTTTTAATATGCAATGGTGTGCAGCACTTCTCTTTTTGAGCTGAACAGCCAAAGTAATATCATAAATATTATATTTAAATAGTAGCTCAAACCACATGGTTTTGAAAACAATAAGCAAGCCCATGCTTTGAAGGAACAGAGAATTAGAAATGATTTCACATAGGAGGATAAAAGGTTTGCAAGAATTGTGATCACGCTACAGGGAAATAGTTTATACAAGGCTGTACTCGAAGGTACATTCCCAGTTCCAATATAATTAACTGTTTTCAGAGATTTATAGTTTTGCTGTATGCATTTGCTTAAATATTAATTCTGCTGCCTGGTGCTTAAAGCAGGATGGATTGTTCAAAGTGAAAATGGCTGAATGCCCCATTCACAGGAAATATGGGACTTCTTACCAGAGAGCACTGGCTTCTGTTTGATACTTCTGAATATTAATTTATATTTAATTGTAAAAAACAATTCGTTCTTTCTCATAAGTAAAAAGTGGGAGCAACATAATGCAGCCTAATACTGTATATTTAACTTCAGCCAATTTTACGGGTTTTTAATTAAAATTACAAAATTTTATAAAGCAGGTGACTGGAAAGACAACGCTGAAATCTTATTTTGAACAAGAGAGTGACCACATGACCATTTTCACTGTTTGATGTGTTGAAACACTTTCCCCATAAACCTTTTACAATTCCATAACAAATTTGCTCAGATATCAAGGAGAAGCAGAAATAAAACTCAGTTCAACAGTCTGAACATCGAGGAAGCCTCCAGAGGTTCTGCTGACAAATAAGAACTTGAAACTAATCTTGCAAATTATCATTATCCTTGAGCACAGGTGCTTATTAGCATTAATTAACCTAATGCAAAGCCCGTTCAGGTGTCCCACACCAACTTTAACAGACTCCAGAGCAGGTCCCATGAATGCCAAGCTTTTGCAAGACCAGCTCCTTGGTCTGCAAAGATCACAGAAAGCCCAGTCCTATGATGAGGCTGGTGCTTTATTCACCTTTATTTAACACTACTGTCACCAAGGCAATACCCCTAAAACAATCCACTGCTCTGAGAAGGAAAACCTGTGGGATTTACTAACCAAGTGAACGTGGAAGGCAGGTCCCAACAGAGAGGGACAGCAAAGCTCTGGCTGCGCTCTAAGAGAAGTCTAAGAGAAGTCTAAGAGAGCATGGGAAGGATTCAGACCGAGAGCCGGAGATCCCAGAAAAACCCTCACAGAATTACTCAGTCCCATAATGTGAGCTCAAGAGACATAACATTCAGTCACCTGACTGGAGACTTCTCTTACCAAAATACATGAGGCTGAGCATGCTGAGGGGTGGGATCTCTCCGGTCTGACAGGTCATGGGAGGCAGACAGGCTGCTACATTCGAGTTAATTTTTATGTCACATATTTGTGTTCTGAATCAGGAGGTAATAAAGACACGAACATGCAGACTTCCTTTTAGTTAACTCTGGACATTCTTCCAGCTGGGGGGGAGGGCAGGGGCCAACCCCAGTGTTCAGTGATCCCAGCGGCTAGAGATTTAAACAACTTTGAGCCGTGGCTGCCTTGGTTTCTCAAACTGTTGATCCCCTGCCCACCTCCCGGGCCAGTCAGATGCCCTGTGCTTGCAGCTGAATAACAGGCAGCACACGAGCACAGGCATCAGACCGTGTGCTGTCACCTGCGGATCTCAGCTGAGCAGTGATTTTGGGAGCTGATACCCTGACGCTCCTAAACTTCTCTTTGTTAGGAGCCATCTGGCAGCGTGGCCAGAGTCCTGCCTAAGCAAAAGAAGGGAATGTTTGGCAGCAGCGAGTAGCACCAGCCAGAGTGAGATTCCACCCACCCCCCAACCTCAAGGAACGGAGGTGTCACTCACACGCCGCATCCTACAACTTCTCCTCGTGCATCTCCCTACCCCAAACACCCTCTCGGCAGGAGCCCAGTTAAGCCCAGACCAGGAAAGCCGCTCCGATCCGAGCAGCCGGCGCCAGCCCGAGCCCGCTCGCCCGCGCAGCGCCAGCAGCCCGAGGATGGGGACACGCAGGGACCAAATCCGGCGGCTACAACCACAAGAAAGTTCGTGCCGATACAACACCCCGGTAAACCACGCGCGGGGGGGAGGAAGCGGCTGATAGGGGAGAGTCCGAATCAAACCGTACGATCTCACCCACGCACACATCTCCCAGCTCAGCACTCCCAAAATCACCCGCGAGCACCCAAAGATCGAGGGAAGGGGCAGGAACGGGCGGCTG